>NC_133654.1:207926080-208239968 GCF_009905375.1 Apium graveolens
TAATCATTATACATATTATTTTGGTGGGCTTACTGCTCACCCTTGCTTTCTTCTTTCATCACACAACAACAGATAGAAAAGATGAACAGGACTAAGCTCCCAATTCGCAGGCGGATAGGAAACATTCCGCAATTTCCTGTAGGCGTGGATGCCGCTATAGCTGAGGTAGGATCTACCAATAGGCTAGGCTTTCAACTGTTGATGTACCAAACTATTGTACATTTATGAATTGTAATAATGGCAAAGGAAATGTAAATTTATTCAGAAACCCTTTTAAGGTGTAATGGTTTATAATTGTGGAATAAAATTACTTGGATTATTGTTGGATATTCATCTCTGAGACTATAACTTGTGGTGTGTGTGTTTATTGTGGGGTCACAGTACAGAGTAGTTGATTGTTTATTAAGATTGGGTGTTATTAAAGGTAATGGAACTCGTGACAACCCGGATCCCCGACCCCGGATTTGGGGGTATTACAGAAATGGTATCAGAGCTAAGCGTTATAAACCTCAGAGATGATGCGACGTTAAGATAATAAGTTCACTAAGATAATAAGAACTCTTGCCAAGTTCATAGTCGGACTACCTAACGTAGTACTGACAGTTAAAAACCCTTATGGGAACCCTTATAAATATCGTGATAGAAGCATAGTTCGTTATCATATATGGTAGCGGGACTCCGAACCCTGAGGTTGAGAAGCAACAACGCGATGATGTTTTATTAAGTTATTGGAGATCAGATTGTGGATCCAATAGAGCGTCCTAACGCAGGACCAGATGATGTTCATATTGAGGATGTAGTGGTTGAGGATGTTGTCCTAGATGGGATTGTTGCTGAGGAGGATCTCGTGGAGGATCCTAACAAGAATGAATAAAGGACCACTGAGGAATTGATGACCATGGTTAGGGCGACTACCAGAGGTAGGATTGGCCGGTCACTACCGGAGGTTCGTTCAAGTTTGTAAAGCTAGTAGCCCCTTTGACGCGGCTTACTCGTAAGACTAAGAAGTTTGAATGGACAGAGAAATATGAGAAAAGATTTTAACAACTAAAGCAAAGGTTGGTGGCGGCCCCTATGTTGGCGTTGCCGGATGGAAAAGGAGATTTTGTGATTTGTAGTGACGCTTCGCATAAGGAATTAGGGTGCTTCTTACACAGCACAGCAAGATAATCGTGTCCGCGTCAAGACAATTAAGGGAATATAAAATTCGATATCCTCACCCATGAGCTTGGGCTCGTGGCAATAGTTTTGCCCTAAAGATTGGAGGCACTACTTGTATGGAGAGAAGTGCGAGATTTACACAAGCCATAAGTGCTCTAGTGCATTTTCACGCAGAAAGAGCTCAACATACGCCAGAGGAGACGGTTAGAGCTAATTAAGAATTATGATTGGGAGATTCTTTATCATTCGGGGAAAGCCAATGTGGTGGCTGATGCCCTTAGTAAAAAGGAGAGACTCAAGATAATAATGTCTTTGGGAGAGTTTATAAGAGATTTTGAGAAAATGGAAATGGAAGTGAAGGTAACCGGAGCCGGTACCGAAAAACTGTTTGAGATTGCAATACAGTTCAAATTATTGGAAAAGAACATATTGTGCGAGAAAAAGTGATGAACGAAGGCAGAGAGCCAACAATTAGATAAAAGATTAATATCGAGAAAGATGATAAGGGAATAATGAGGTATTCCTACAGAATTTGGGTTCCAAATGTTCAAGAGCTTAAAGATGAGATCTTAGATGAAAGCTAGTTTGAGGAATAAGATTTAGAGCAAACCCTGAACGTGATAGTCAGGGAGGTCGCCATCAAGATAGAAAGAACCCATAACATAATGAAGTGGAAAATGAGGATTTAAAACATGAAGGATGACCCCGATTACGGGGAGGAGGAGGAAACGTTCAGACTAAGGAAATAGAAGTCGAGTAAGGAAAGGAGAACCGAGGTACTCCTATATGATAATTTATGGACCTTTCTAGACAGAACTTAGACTATTATCCCCAACCACCACCCTGAGGAAACAATGCGGTGAGAAATTCTTTCAAGACCTTTAAGTTGCTAAGCTCTCAGAGTTCCAAGGAACAAGCTGACCCAGTCGAGGCAAGAGCCTGGCTAAAGGAAATACAGGAATCATTTGAGATTCTAAATGATTGACGAATCACAAAAGAGTGTTTTTGTCACTTACCCTCCTAAGAGTGAGACCACCCGCTGGTAAAAGGCCAAGGAAGGCACAAAGCCAGAGGTTATGATAAACTGATTTAAGTTCAGTAAGTTGTTTTCGGGAAAGTACTTCCCAAGGTTATGGAAATACTGTAAAAGCTTTAGAGTCAGAACAAAGGCAGACGAGTATGATAAATTATGAATCTAAGTTGTAAAAGTTATCAAGATTCGTTCTGAGGACACGAATCCAGAATGACGGGATGTTTGAAATCAATACTTATGTTATGTTAGTTCATGAAATAATGATAAGAGAAAGAAAAATAAAAAGAAACTGAAGTGGAAAGGAATATAAAGGCAGTAGAGTGTGAGGAATGATAAAGGAGTTGGGTATGAGGAAACCCTAAAGACTCGAAGCAATAGAAATAGAAAAGTATGTAATCGTCAGGATGAGGGTGATTCACCATGAGTTAAATTGATGGTTGAAGGTATAAGAGATACATATATTTTATCCCCTGTAAGTTGGGAGGATTCGAGGAAACCTTGAGATAGTTCGAAGGATAAATAATGAGACGCAGATAGACTGAGGAGACAAGGAAGTAAGAAATTAGGAAAAAATGGATGAAGGAAGTGACCTTCAAGAATGTGAAGTGTAAGACCGGTGGCTTGATACCCATAAAGGGAGACACCATGTATGAAAGATATCCCAACATTGAGGTGACTGTTGAGATAAACAACAAAAGTAAATAAGGAATTATTAAGAAGAGGTTCACGTTGAACACGACCAATATCTTCCAGAACATCCTTGTTATCATTACCAAATTAGGCAAGAAAAGCGGATAACCGTTGTTATCTTTTGGAGGCCATATCGATTGACCTCATTTTGAATACAGATGTTATTATGAAACTAGGCATATACTATCGAGGTGGGAATGATTGAATAAGACACCCTTATTAGGGATATATGACTTGATTTATCCATGGAAGGATGCATGTACTTTTTTTAAAGGTGGAATTAAGGATAGAACATCGGTAACTTAAAATGAATCCTAGGGGAATGCATAAAGGTTGGCATTTCACCCTTAATAGGGATAGTATGAGTTTTGACAGTATGAATTGGAAAGGATTAAGGTAATAACAACCAGTAAGAATCAGTGGAGAAATTTTTCAGAAGTATATAGACAATGGTTTTAGTATTAGTAAATGGTATTTTGATATGCCCTGTATCTTGGGAATACAGGAGGAACGATTGAAGGATAACCTTAGAGGTTTTACAAGGAGAAAGGTAATATTCAAAAATTCTCATGAATAGAAATGTTGATAAAGGGAATATGACGTAATTATAATGATGCCAAGTGGGGCACGTGTTAAACCACGAGAAAGTATGGATCGAACCAGTAAAGGTCGAAATTGTTCAGGGCAATTAGAGCCTAAGATAAAAGATGTTCTAAGTATAATTGAGAGTCAGTCGTGACAGTGATTAACCTCTAAAGACTGAGGCAATAACTTATGGAAAAATGGTGATATTTTTTTTTACTCATCAGATTTTAAGGAAAACATCTTCACATAAGCTGTGATTGAAATGAGGTATAAAATTTATTTGGAGGTGGTTAAAATGACATTGACTGTAAGGAAATTTTACTATCAGGAAAGGCCAAAGAGGTGGCCGACACTTTAAAGGTAAGAGGATAATTATAGGCGCTTGTGCCAAAGGAATACAGTGATGATGGTTAAAGCTATAAAGGTTGTATTACGGTTTGGAGAATTGACATTCCTTCTGATGACTGTGCAATACCCAACCGTAATAGTAGTTTGGTAAAGGTTTAATTCGTGTAATCGCCATTAGCGGGCTATCTATCTCAGAAGATACTATCTTGAGAATAATCCAGAACCATATTTCAAAAAAAAAAGGGACTAAACGAACCTTGAGTTAAGTCTTCTATTTAACGCATACGATTAAGAATGGTATTCACCTGCTATCATTGCTTTGACTGAAACTCTTCTACAATTTTATCTACTTCATGTCATGTATGTATGTCAGGATCAGGAGTGTTCTTCATGAATCATGAATGGTGATTAGGTTACCTCCTTAGAAGAATTTTATACGACATATATGGACTCCGTATGGTTAGATATTAAGATTTCATGGAAAGTGAATGATGACAGCAGGTCAGTGGTGGACCATAGTAAGGCAGCAATGATTTTGCGAGTAATGAACTGATTACAACCATGAGAGTTGTATTGGAATGGATGTTGAGATTAAGTACCACTAATCGGGTCGTGGTAGTGTATAAGTTATCATTGATAGACTAATTAAGTAGAGTATCTACCTATTGAATATTTATTCCTTCTTATCAATAGGGAGCCGTGTTACTATATGAGGAAGGTTGTGGTGCAAGCATAGAATTCTAGTAACGATGATGTCTAGAATGAGATCCCAGATTCAATTTTCGATATCGAGGGAGTTTCAAAGGTGATTGTGTATAAGCTTGAGGAAGAGCATGGGTCCATAGAATGATGGACGGAATAGCAAAAATATTTAGGCATGTGAAATACGATGCGATAATACTTGATGTTGATATAAATACATATATGTTTTGTTCTCCTATGATACACCTCTATAGTTCAGAGGTAAATTCCAAGCCAGATATTTTATGGCAATATTTTTTACATATATACAATTCTCTTCAGTTCGTTCTTTTCTCTTCTTTTCATTTTGTATAAGCTGAGAAGAACAACCCTTCCAGAAGGGGAGGTATTGCCGAATGACTATCTATCTGTGTGATAGAAGCCTAGTAGGATACCACATGTTGTTTAATTGCTTGTCAAGTACTAAAGGCTGGCCACCTTCTGTACTAACTATGCAATAAAACAAGTGTTCATGATCATAGTGATCTCTCAATGAATTCTTTTACTTCTATATGATTGATCAAGCTTCCAAAGATAGAAACAGCTAGGAAGGAGTAGTATCAGTGCGGTGGTATTCTGAATCTAACGCGTTCGTGATACTAAGGTTGACACATTTATTAAAAGGTTATAGAATGCTAACGAGCAAAAGTATAACCAGTATAATATTAGGAACGGAAGGTAGTAGCGATTACGAACTGGAAAAGAATGGGTATTAAGAAGCAAAAGCTCTAATGCTAAAAGCTATAATAAGAGTCTGTGCAATAGACTTGAAAGAATTTGGAATGATCACTTAACACGGATTGAGTTTTCTTATGACAATAGATCATATGTCAGTATTGAGATATCGCCTTATGAGATCCTTGAGGGAAGACAATGTCGATCTCCCTTATGTTAGGATGAAGTTGTAGAGCGCAAGATGCTCGGACCCGCAGTAGCCCAAAGGGCCAGGGATATAATAGATCTAATCAGAGGACGGCTGGTAGTAACCCAAGATGGACATAAGAGGTATGCTGATTTGACTCGAAAGGATAAAGAGTATGAAATAGGGGACCTAGTAATGTTATAGGTATCCCTTAGAAAGGATTGATGAGGTTCGGAAGGAAAGGAAAGCTAAGTCTACAATTTGTTGGACCCTTGGATATATTAAGACGTTTTGGGAAGTTAGCATATGAGCTAGCCCTACCCCCCGAACATGTAGCAAGTCATAACGTGATTCACGTATTAATATTAAGGAAGTGTAATTCGGATGCCAGACAAATAGGGGCATATGAGCGCATAGACATGCAACCAGACGTAACCTATATGGAATAACCAGGAAAGGTTATAGATCGAAAAAGAACAAGTGCTTAAGAGAAGGGTTATCAAACTAGTTAGAGTTTGATGGTAGAACCACAATGTGGGAAAATTATGTGAGAGTTAGAAAGTGCAATGCTAAGAGAGTATCCCTATTCATTTCTATCTGATTCCGGGACGGAATCCTTTTAAGGAGGGGACACTGTAATAACCCCAATTTTTGGAATTTTTGAAACCCTTATGAATAGTGATTTTGCAGACTATGCTGAATAAGAAACTCTTCATGTCACACTATGTAGGGGTTTTGTTATGGATATTATGAGATTTTATTAGTACTCTATATGGTATATAAGTGTATGTAAAGATCGCCAGAACCCAATTCCGAACACTTTGATTTTTCCCGAAAATCCACTAGATACGGAAAGATTTGAGTATAAGGTAATAGGATAAAAAGGATTTAAATTAAAGGATTATAAGAGAGGATCATAAAAGGAATATGATATATTGAGAAAGGTTAAGGGAACCTAAGTAATAAGATACCGGGTATGATCCCTCAAATGATAAACGAAAATGAAAGTTAAGCGAACCGTATAACAGATCAGCGGTCATTAGGCAAACAATTAGGAAGTTAATCAAAGAGATTAGTGGGGATGATGTCACCCAACCAATGAGAAGAGGACAAGGAGGGAAAGATGACATCATAGCATGACACAAGCATGACATGGGAAGGAAGGAGGTGTGGTTGAATGAGAACCACACAAAGTCCAAGGTTAAATAGGTAATTAACTAAAACAAAAACAAAACCAACCAACCGAGCCAAATAATTCATTCTTCATCAAAACAAAAAGGAACCAAGGCATTATTTCTTCATTTGCTCTCGGCTTTTTCACTTTTTAAAGGCAAGAATTTTCAAAATCCAAGATCCAAGCTTCCTAAATTGGTGAGTTAATTCCCTAATCATCCTTATGCATACTTATGGCTATATCATGAGTTTAAGCCTTCAATTCTTTCTCAATCTTCTTCAATAAATCAATGAAGAATACAATGAATAGTGTTTTCAAGTTTTTAACTTGAATTTTTTCTTGTTTTCCTTTAAGATCCAAGCATCCATAAGACTTCTCAAAGCTTCTTAAGGCTTCCTAGATACTCCCACCACTTCAAGGAAGGTATATCATCTCCAAACCCTAGATTCCTATGTATAATAAGATGATTTTGATTATTATGGTGATATAGTAGCTTAATGTTTGTGGTTTAGAGTGTGGGTTGGAGTGGTAGTGAAATGGAATGGTGAATCTTGTTGTTTTGGTTAAAAGAACTTAAGTATAGTTAAATTCAAGCTTAGGCATAAGTATAAATGTTAATATTGAATTGATTGGGGCTGTTATGATGTGATAAGGATGGACTTTGGTTGTATGAATGGGTTGAGGTTGAATTGTGATGGTTTTTGAATGGTTTAAATTTGGGAAATCGCGTAAACATAGTCGTCGTAATGTCCGATTTACTTTAGACTGCTTTTGTTCATAACATTAGGACCCGATGCTAGATTTTGACCATTGCCATGTTTAGATAGCTCATGTACGAGCTTCGTTTTGATATGTAGTTCGTTCGATTCCGATGCGCGGTTTAGGAGAAACGACCATTTCAAGTAACGGCGTTTCGCGAACGAAACTTTTCCCCTCGCCGTACTTTGAAACATAGGTTAAAGACCAAAAAGGGTTAATTAATGTATGAAACAATTATGGTATGTGTGTTAGGCAGTTGGTAAGACACTCGCGAAAGAATCGCCTTAAAACTCATAATGGTTAATTTATTAAAAATGGTGGAGCCGAGGGTACTCGAGTGACTTAAGAGAACCAGTAAGCGCAAAGCGAGCGTTAGAGTCTAATTTGGTTAGAGTATAGAATTACAAGTGACTTTGGTTTAATTCCAACTTACTTGTTGTTTATAGGTTACCAGACTCGTCCCGAGCCTTTTATCACCCTCAGTCGCTCAGGCAAGTTTTCTACCCGTTATACTGTTGTTGTGATGTATATTTGTATATGCATTATCTTGCGATAGATGCATGTTGGTTAATTAGCAAATGTTGCAATATATTGAAGCATGCTGATATGGTATATATATGCATGCCTGTTTCGTATTCTTGCCATATATATATGTTGGTTCAGTTGATAATACCTATGCTAGAGGATAGCGGTAATTTGCATATACCCTTAGTATAGGGACCCAAAGGTGAAAACGTTTTCTAAAACTGGGAGTCGAGGATCCCGAGTAAATTTTATATATTTATATATTTATATATATATGGTTATAGTTTTCAGAACTATTAATCGAATAAAGTTTATTCGATAACTTTATATTATTTAATGAATATTACTTGAATATTCATCCGAGGACTTATGACTCCTTTTATTTTATTAATTGAAGATTATTTCGAATATTTATTCGAGGGCTTATGACTCAGTTATATTATTTAATGAATATTATTTGAATATTCATTTGAGGATGTATGACTCCTTTGTTTTATTTTATGAATATTATTTATAATATTCATTCGAGGGCTTATGACTCCGTTTATTATTTAATAATATTCTTTATTTTATTAAAGAATAATATTTCGATAATCAAACTTATTTTTGATTATTCAAATAAGATATTACTTTCGTATAAGTATATCTTTGATTATTTGTTATTCATTCAAGTATAAGTTTTCCAACTTCTACCTCAATTATTCTTATGGGAATATTATTTAAATAATAATATTCAGATATTTCTTTCATTTCGGGACTGATTTATTTTAATAAATCAGTATTACTCCAAACATTCTTAAAAATGTTTTCGAGTCTTCAAAATGAATTTAAAAGGTAGAGCGGATCCCAAAACTTGTTTTCTAATTCAAGATCTTCCATTTTAAGGGGACTTGAATACTCGCTCAAAAATCTAAGGGATCCGGCTCTGTGGTGTATTTTATATTCGCAACAAGGTTGCTGTTTTGATGAATGAATTGATTACTTGCCCAATGTTCGGGAAGTAAGCCCATCTAATTGAGTCGGCATAAGCGACAGGCCGGGGTACGGTCTATCAAAGTGTAAGTGGCTGGGTGGCAGTCCATCAACGCGTAAGAGGCCGGGTAGCGGTCCAGCACAAGGTCCTTATGTGGCCAGGGTGATGACCGGTGGGGGATTCATCACTCTACTAGTAGAAAAATTTACTTATTTGGTATCTTTGCCTCATCAGCAAGATATCTGGTTTATGCCAAAATTCTTTTCCTTTCCAAAATTCATTGGATGTTTCAAACTCTGTTCATACTTTACATAACAGAGGTTCCAGGAAATGTTTAAGAGATATATATGTGGATATATATCGGGACTAAATAAAGTATCTCGTAACTTTATTTCATTCAATAATATTTCAAAGATTGAATCTATTCAAGTCTTATCTTGTAGTCTCATCATTGTGATGAACTTTTGACACTAATTATAACTTGAACGGTGGTAGTTCAAGTAGTATTTGGAAAAGATATAAGTATATTGGAGTATCTTGTAACTTCATCTTTTAAACTTATATCTAGTAAATGATTATCTTATGCATGACAAAGATTTTCAGAAAAACGTTGAGACAAGGTTAGATATATGAGATCACCTTGCAACGATATTTTTATACAGTTATACACTGGAACTCTGTGTGTATTATGCATGGAAGAGGACTTCCCATATTTTGAAAAGTATATATATATATATACTGAATATTTTGCGACTTCATCGCATTAAGATATCAAACTTGGTTCATTTCTTTTGACCAAGACTTTCATGAGTACTATGAGAAGGCTCATATATTATTAATCATTATACATATTATTTTGGTGGGCTTGCTGCTCACCCTTGCTTTCTTCTTTCATCACACAACAATAGATAGAAAAGATGAACAGGACTAAGCTCCCAATTCGCAGGCGGATAGGAAATATTCCGCAGTTTCCTGTAGGCGTGGATGCCGCTATAGCTGAGGTAGGATCTACCAATAGGCTAGGCTTTCAACTGTTGATGTACCAAACTATTGTATATTTATGAATTGTAATAATGGCAAAGGAAATGTAAATTTATTCAGAAACCCTTTTAAGGTGTAATGGTTTATAATTGTGGAATAAAATTACTTGGATTATTGTTGGATATTCATCTTTGAGACTATAACTTGTGGTGTGTGTGTTTATTGTGGGGTCACAGTACAGAGTAGTTGATTGTTTATTAAGATTGGGTGTTATTAAAGGTAATGGAACTCGTGACAACCCGGATCCCCGACCCCGGATTTGGGGGTGTTACACCTACCCCTGATGATAACAAAAAGGGGGAGAATAAAGGGAAAGGGGAAGGAGAGCCATCAACAACAGTTCAAATTTCTCAAGTGCTAGTTCCTGTCATCACCACTTCTCCAATTATTCAAATCAAAGGAACGCTTGATGGAATTGATCTAATCCAGATAGCAGCAGCTGAATTGCAAGTCAAAGAGCAAAGGAAGAAGATTGATGAAAAGATGCAACAAATATTTGGTTCTACAACTTCTCAATCACAATCTGTGAAGCATAGCACAAAAGTGGAATCAATTATTATGGAGCTCAAGCCAGTAGGGAGGAATAAGGTTGGAGAGATTTCTTCCAAGGATCTGAAACCCATGGTTCTCAAGCCCAATAACAGATCCAATAAGGACTCTACAAAGAATCCTCTGAAAGAAGTGGATTTTCCTCTTCCAAAGGCTGATAAGGACAAACTTTTGGGTAGAAGTATCTCAAAGCTCAAAGAGACCATGGATGTGGCTGTAAGGAGGAACATGGCTATTATCTTTAGAGAGGGAAAGAGCATATGTGTGATGCAAGGACATCCCAAATTCTCAATAGCCAAGAGGGAAGAAACCAGAAGGTTGAAGGAAGAAGCCAAACAGCTAAAGGCTGACAAAAGAGCACAAACAAAGCTTGAAAAACAGCTAAAGTCAAGTCAGGCTGAAGAACAGAAAGAAATTGAAGACAAAATTGAAGATGAAGCTATGGGGGACATGGTTGATACTGAGATGGAGGAAAGAAGTAAGGGAAGAGAAGAATGGCAGAAAGGGAACAGAAAGAAGGTCAATGCAAAGAGAAAGATGGTAGATGAGACTGAAGAAACCCAATCAATATCCAAACCACTACCCTCTATTCCTGAACCCATTGTTCCTGACCCCTTCATAAACATTCATGGTGAAACAATCATTCCCAAGGAGGAACCAATTGATTGGGACACCATCAAATTGCCCACCTTCCTAACCTCTTCTCCACCATCAAAGAAGCAGAAAAGAAGAATCAAATCAACACCCTCTAAAGCCTCAATCAAATTCACACAGAAGCCTAAGCCTAAACCTCAAGCCTCTAAGGATGATTATGTTCACATCTGTGACATAAAAGAATTTTCAGACATTGAACTCTATCTGGATGAGCTGGAGGAAGTAAGGGGAATAGCTGCCTACAGACAGCTACCAGAAAGACTAGTGTTCAAATACAAAGGAGATAGGGAAAGAACCTGGCCTCTTTACAGAATTCTGAATGAAGACTACTCTACCTTGATTAGAGTCTACTCAGCCATACAAAGGGATTCTGGCTTTACCAGGACTGCCAAGACTGAGATTCTCAACAAGATTGCCAACATAAGGAAAACTTGGAGGGAGCCCAATGTTTTGCCTAGAACATTACTCATTCAAGAAAGAGGAATTACAATTCACAAATCACCTCATTGGTTGATGGAGTTCAGAGACAACAAAGGAGTCAGAAGATTTTTCAGAATTGAAGATCAGCTCAAGATTGCCAGTAATGAAACTCTCAAGGATATGCAATCTAAGTTAGACATCAATGAAGAAGATGAAGCTGAATTCTATAGACAACTTCAACTTCAAATAGAGGAGAATGACAGGAAGCTAGGAAAGAAAACAAGGAATCAAAGGAAAAGAAACTAATCTGCTCAGGCTAAAGGAGCACCCTTGGAAACAATGTAATTCTTCAATTCCATCTCAGCATATACATTTTTGTAGCACTTTTGAATTTCTGCTTTATTATAGTTTATATATTTGTCAAGTGTTTTGTTATCATCAAGCTAAATCCAAATTTATGCCTACAGTTCTAGTAGACATAAATAGGGGGAGATTGTTAGGAATATGTGTATTAGTTTGATGATAAGTTAAACAAAACACTTAAGTAGAAATTTAGTGTTTGTAGCCTCAACGGATAAGACCATCTTGGCTATCCGTTGAAGGAGTAGCTTTACTTAGCAATAAGTTTAGTATTGTAGCACATTTCATTCTCTGGTTTCAAGTTGTAATTCTTAGATGTTGTAGGAAATTATCAGTCATGTTGACTACTAATGGATATACAAATAGGAGGGCTAATTGTAAATATTTCATGCCTTGTAATTTTGTATAAGTGAAGAAGTATCAACGGATATTGAAGACCTTCAACGGATAAGAAACAAAGCTTCAACGGATGTCTCTAATGCTTCAACGGAGAATATCCATCAACGGATAAGTGCTTCAACGGATAAAGACTTCAACTGATAATGCATCAACGGATAAAGCTTCAACGGATAAAGCCTCAACGGATAAGGCATCAACGGATGAAAGCTTCAACGGATGCTTAGTTCATTAGCAGTTGATAGTGACAATTCACAAGCTGACAGAGGCACATGAGTTGACAGAGACAAACTGGAATGTGGAAGCCTCTAGGAGGAATCAAGAAAATGCAGCATTTCCATTCTGATACAAACAAGGAAGTATTCAAAGATTCACAGATTATCCTAGATTGCATTGGATAGAGAAATGAAGAAGAAACATGTGAAGAATCTTTTCAATTGTATTTTACAGTTTTGTCTTCACTTGTAAACTTGGTGATATATAAACCAAGTAGCAGCTAGTAATTAGATAAGAATTTTCCTGAGCTGTTTAGAAATATCCAGAGAGAAAATCATCTAGTTTGTACTAGGAAGCAGCTGTGATTTAATTCTTTGAATCACAGATTTTCTGAAATAACACATCTCTGGTGGAACAACAAATCCACCAAAAAAGTTTTTAAGTTCTTTGTGTTCTTTACATTTGTGTTTAAATATATATCTGTCTGTATCAGCTTCAAGCAATTCACACACATTTGTTCACTTAAACACTTAGCCTTAGAAACTACTCAAAACTTGAAAAAGTTTTGAGATTTATATTCAACCCCCCTTCTGTAAATCTCATTGTTTGTCCACTGGGAATAACATAAACATTGCAAAATTCACTAAAATCAGAATCTCATAATTAATTTATAACACACAAGTTACAATCAATATACTAGATATCAATTGTTGACAAATTTATTTATAATCAATCATGTTGCTTATTTATTTTAAGTTAGTTTGAATTATGGAGCAAATAAAATCAATGAATTGCTTCAATTTCCATAATCCAAACTACCCAAAATAAATATTAAATAAATAAATACTAAATTTCTATGAGTTAGATACTAGCACTTAAATATTTTCATAATTATCCTTGAATAATCACCAATAGGATATATGACTTATATACATGGCAATCACTCACTGGGTAATTAGTAATTTTAGAAATATTTTCTAAGCATATAAAATATTGAGAGTTTTATACACATGACTTAGAAAATACTTCAACTTTCAATATCAGTGATTTTAGAAATAAGCATTGATTACTTAGAACAAAAATTCTAAATAATATCACTAATACTAAAAGTACCACAATTATTCGTACATGATACAAATAACTATGCTGCATATTATTTTAACATAATTTAAATTATGAAACTGATATGGAATGGAATTGTCTACAATCATAATTTAAATCAATTGAAATAGTATTCAAACTTAATGCTATAATACTTAACTACCACAAATGTATATGACATTGTAATCATGATAATCAAGATAGTAGCACTAAGTACAAGGTACTGGATTCCTGATAAATTCACAAGTCCTTTAGATATTGAAGATTTAATACTTATGAACTTATATGAAGAATTCATTACAAATGGGACTTCCAATCAATGTGCAATGAATGATATCCCACACTTACAAACTAGTCTTGAAAAATTAACTTTATCAAGTGATTTAATAAATGTTTTTGTCAGTAACTCTTTGACTAAAAGACATGCTCTCTAAAGTAATGATACCTGGTGTGAAGGTGCTTTGTCATAGAGTGTTCCATAGAGTTGTTGGATTTGAAGTTGTTTCTCATCATAACAAGAAATCAATCTTCTTCCATGAAGTTGACAGCTTCCTGAGATGCTTGACCTGTCACTTAGGTTGACAGCTTCAGAGATGCTTCTCCTGTCTTTCTTACAACATGCATAATCTGTATCTATATAGCCAAACATGTTAATCATAGTATCTTTAGGGTACTTTACTCCAAGAGTTGATGGTCCCTTAAGATATCTAATAATCTTGTTAATAGCTATAAGATTGGATTCTCTAGGATCCACTTGGAACCTTGCACATTGGCATCTTGAGAACATTACATGTTGTCTATTAGCATTTGAGTAAAAGAGTGAGCTCGTCATACCTCTATAGCTTGTAATAATTACCTGAGTTGTATTGATCAAGCTTTAGTGGTTTCTGTTGGTAAGTAGCCTTGGCATGTATAATCTTCAAAAATTTTACATCTTCAGAAGATCCTTATACTTACTTGTATTTCCATCATCCTTTTGGTTTACTTGTGCTCCTAAAAGAATGTTCTTTTGGCTTGCTTGAGCTCCTAAAAGAATTATCCTAATGGCTTGTTGAAGTAATTCCAAAAAGAATTGTTACCTTTCCAACATGCTCCTCCATACCTACTCTGCAATTACATAGCAAATAATCTTGCACAATTTTTTGTTAGTAGACCAACATATAACATTATCATTATATCACTGTACATATAAAACAATATGTTTGTGCCTAGTGATAAGAGAGTTATTAATATGACGACTCTACTAGTTCATATTAAATTATAACTTCAGTTAGAGTTCCATACCATGTCCTTGATGATTGCTTGAGTAGTATACTAGTTCATACCAACCGGAAGTGAGCTTGTAAAGAAGAGATATACAGAGTCCAATTGATCTGCTATTGGAAAGTCCATGAACTATTTTGCATTGACTTCCTCTTTTCACTCACCAACCGGGAGTGCACTTGTACACACTTACCAGAGTCCAATTATGGGTAGAATGTGCATTAGGTGCCTGATATGTCATAATATCCTCAAGTCTCGTCACTGGTGCTATCTGTTAGATACTGCTTCTTGATAATAGCCTAGCATCCAGTTTGTCCTTGTCCCTTGTAACAATGCCATTGTCATCCAGCTTGACTTCTGGTTATCCTAGTACCAATTATAAAGCTGTAATTTGGTTTGGATACCAGCTTCCCTACAATCTGCTTGCTGACTGATTGAGTTCATCTTGCTTTGCAATCACCTAATCAATCCGGATCTATCAGAACTTCTGTAACTTTCTCAGTTTCTTTTTCAAATAGAAAACTAGAGAAACAATCATACTCACTCAGTATCCCTGCTAATCATTACTCCACCATCTGAATCACTTAAGAACTAGACTCTGAGAATAATATTGACATCAAACCCTTTGACTCAGCAGATATGTTCTTTAGTGTCCTCTAATTTTCAATATGGTGTTGTGTCTGACTAGTTGATCCTTTTATTTTTCCCCCTAAGCTGTTGCTGGGATTTCCTGAAAATCCTTATCCTTGCTGACTGGATTTATTAAAATAATGAGTTGTATTATACACAGCCATTCCACTGCTTAGATATGAATCATCAATACCATTAATTTTCTCCTATAACAGCTTGGAGCAATGAGTTGTTGAACTGTGCACTTAGACTTTTAATCACCTTCTGTTGATCAACCATAAATGCCCTATAGGTTGTAGACTCCACTGAGTAGCGATGAAGAATATCCTTACAAGTCTTAGCTGCAGATGCCAAGATATTCAAACAACTGAAAATATTTCATTGTTTGCTTCTGTAGAACATTCTCTCTAAACACTTTCAGGTTATCTAGTGTTTGCTTATGTTGGTCATTAACTCATTAGTGATCTTCATGTATACATCCAGATCAAGGTTTGATCTTACTTGTAGAAAATTGTATTGACTACTCTAGCCCTTTGGTATTTAGAAAGTCTTGATTAGCTTGATATTTCCCTTGTAGCTTTAATCAAGTTCTGGTACTTCCCTTGTACCACTCCATTATGACATGGAGCTACCAGTGCTGAATTTGTCTCAAAATGTTCTTGATGTTACAGATATTAATAAGAACTGCTTCGTGAATTCAGTCCAATTATCTGACCACAAGATCATTTCTTTTACAATTGCTTCCAGCTTGATCTTCTTTGATGTGATCAATCACCATCTGTGATGTCTTTTCTTGAAAAGGAACAAACAACAACTTTGTTTCATAAGAGTAGTCAACCACCATCACTAAGGTATATCTTTGCTTTGATGTGATGTTGTCTTTGACTTCTCTTTCTGACATGCCTCACATTTATCATCTTCTGTATTCCAGATGAGGCAGTCCTCTCACTAAATTCTTTTTACAAAAGAGTTCCTTGAGTTGATGTTCAAGGGTGAGAGCTTCTAATGCCATAGCTAAACTTTTGTCAGATGAAGCTTTACAGTAGAGACCATTGACTTCACCTTTTCAGAGTTTTCAGTCTAGCCACGAGCATTTCCTTTCCTTACTCTAAGAAGAGCAAGCTTCTCAACCTTCCTGCTTCAGATGAGACATTAATCCTTCATTGAATTGACATTTTGTCCTTTGATGCAGAACTGTCTGATAAGAGGATTTGTGCTTTGATTCTCCAGCAAGGAAGTTGCTTCAATTGTTATCAATGACTCCAATGATTAGTTGTTATCAGTGATACCAATTGTTGAGTCCATGATGACATCCCTTTTCTGCATAGCTTGTCCCGTAATGAAAACCTTTGTTGTCATCTCCAAAGATTATTGACGGAATAGCTTTTGTTGATCACATTTGATTGTGAGGCTCTTTATTTGATCATATTCCTTGAGTATGAATTACCAAGAATACATATGAATTAAATAACCTGTTCTGTCATGCACTCACAAATGGATTAACAGTTCTTGGTACCCAACTTATCAGTTTGGGTCCAGTTGGATTAGAGATTTTATTATAAATAGAGATAACAACAGCTATAACCTTATCATGCTAATACTTATCTTTGAATGGCCATTTTCTCCATTTTAATACCCTTGACAAATTTGTCTCCAGGTTAGGGGAAAATTGGTTCCAACCTTACATAAGGAGGACTAGCAGTCTTTGCCCTATTATAATTCTAAACATGTTTTTTCTACAATTAATGCAAGTACTAAGAGATGCATTCATGGCATAAGCATAAGCAAGCATTGTGTTAAGAATACATGGCATTCATTCAGAAACATTATGCATAAGAATTAAGCAAGACATGCATGATATGGAACAAACAGAATTAACAAGTAAATCACTAATTCTATCTAGTCCAATCCTGTTGATGTATCTCATCTAGCTATCTCAATCCAATTATAAACTAATACATCTTAACAAACAGTTCAGATCAAATGAATAAATCACATTGTAATAGGATATAGAGAGTATGCATAAACAAAGGTCTTATATGCTGGAAAAACATACAACTCACTAAAGTAATTAATCATGTTCAACAAATATTCAAACACATATTTAAGATCATCTAAGGTAACATGCACAAGTTAAACATCAATCCCAGTTACCAGAAAAATATTCTAGTGAACTAGTTCAGCATTATCTATATGTGATGCTATCATGCTTGTGCGAGTGTTAAATATTTAAACACTATGATCTTATCATGCATTGAATATTGAGAGCAAAGTATTGCAGTGGTTCAAAGATTTGAAACCTAAGATATGTGAGTTGGACCATCTTCAGAGATTGCTATGAAAGCAAGATATTCATGATTCTCGTCATCTGATCCATCCCAACTCTTTCCCGTGCACTATAAGTTTTGACTGGCTGCTTCCCTAAGAAAACATTTTACCTTTGTCTCAACTCTTCAACTGAATCCCTACTCATCCTTGTTTGTCAAGCTTCTTGTTCCGTTGTAGCAAAACCACCGATAGTTACTTGTCACATATATCTTGTCATAACTGTAGCTATCAAATCTTGTTTTGTCCCAACCTTAGTCTTGTAATCACCTCTTGAACTGAATGTGTAAGAGTCTCTGCTTCAGAATAGATAAGCTTGATCCTTGGATATAGTTTCTATATTCTATCTAAATCCAATATGACCAAACTTCCCTGACAATTGAAACATTTCCCTGGCGTCCAGTCCCTCAAGTACTTCTACCTGAGCTTCTTCTGATTCAACTATCAGTGACTCTTATATTCAGTCCTGAGGTTTCAACTTTAATGCATGTAACTGAGATATTTGTCTGTCCCCACTATTCTCTCTGACCTCCACAATTCCTGCATGTTTGATCTCATTGATTCATGGATAAATATAGCATTAGTACAAACCACTGTGTGTCTGTATAATCTGGAATCATAGAGTTGTCTTAAAATCTTTGAGAAAAATTGTACCTGTAGAAATTTCATTCATTTCCTGTGTTTGAAAACCCAGTGGTGTCCTATGGAGTAAGCCTTTGAGGAAGTTCCACAATTTTCTTCTGTAGGTCTTGAAATCAATTTTGTTGGAGTAAGAAAACCATTATCTATAATTTCCGTGTTCGAGAATTTTCCGTCTGAATAGCACATGGTCTTCATTTTCTTGAAAAGATTAAAATCCACTTTAAAAGCCCGGAGGAGCCCTGAGTCTACCAATCCTTTGAGTACCCTTAATTTAATATTTAAGAAAAATTAAATTTCCAGTATTTTTAATTTTCTTAGAAAATAAATTAATCAAATATAAATATTTACGTAAAATTTAATTTTCAAGAATTTCGAATTTTCTTAAAAATTAAATAAAATATAAATTATTATTTAAGAAAAAATTAAATTTAAGAATTTTAAATTTTATGGAAAATTAAATAAATCAGAAATAATTAATTTTAGGGATAACAGAATTTATGGCGACTAAGAGATGATTGCCTTAGGATAACCCGGTTGCATGAAGTCGCAGCACTTTGCCTTAGAGAAAAAACAGAACCATCTTCTGTTGTGACTAGGAAATCAAACATGTCGCAACATGTTTTTGCACCGACTTTACCTGTATGGCGACAAGACTTACTTTATTTAAATCGAAACAGAGAAGTGTATGGCGACCACCTTTAGTTCACCTTGCTTTCACGTGTTTGGTGTCGTGGTCGCAAGAGGCATCGCGCATCTCCCGCGTGAGGGCCTTTACTCCTATGGCGACTAATCCGAGCAGTCCAGGCGCGTGACCAGCAGTCTAGTAGGCGTGTGGCTTGCAAATCACCGAGTCTTTGCAATTGATTCACAGGCGCGTGAACTACGCGTACCAGGAGAACCGCTGGGATGCTCTGCACCTACTGTGCGCGTGAATTCCTGCGAGTGGAACACAGAAACTAAGCCAAAACCTGTTGCTGCCAAACCTCACTTTATTTTCTTCCTCTTTTTTTCTTTAATTCCTTCGCGCACAGTATGAACACAGATGGCAGCCACAATTGTTAATAACCTGAACATCTTTGAATTGGCAGCTTAAATTAATCCGAGGAGATTTGTTTAATTTAAAATTTTTATTTACTAAATTTAAATAGTAAATTAATATAGTTAAATTTATAAAATAAATTTATTTAAATTAAGTTCATAAAATAAACATTTTTAAATTAAATTTATAAAATAAATTTGCTAGATTAAATTTATAAAATAAATTTATGTATATGGAAACTTAATAAAATAAATTAATTTCAGGATCCTGATTTGTGTATCAATCAGTCCGCTCTGGTACCAATTGTTAGGTCCCGAATTATCGTAGAAGGGGGGTTGAATACGATAATCACTAAATTAAAAATTCTTTCAAATCTTTAGCGGATAAAATATTTAGTACTCGGTTAGTGGTTTCGTGTTCTTGAGAGGAATAGTGTTTGGAATGATAAAAACAAGGAACACAAGATATTCGGGGAAATATATATTCGTATATAAATCCTTGAGGGTGTTGCTACACTCCGGTAAATAAATTAACCGGCTCCAATCTAAGAACAACAAAGTTCCTAGCTACTACAAAGATTTACAAATCAAATCCTATACAATGATCTAGCTTTTGTTTGTACTAGGATTTAATTACCGGGTAACGATTATAATGCCCTTATGAATATACAAGAGTTAAATCGGGTATTATAACGTTACTCCGGTGAGAAGTTAAACGGATATACAAAAAGCTTGTGCTTCTCTGTAAATCTTTGCTGCCATTTTCACTACTCTCTTGGGAGAGAAGATGAACATAAATTAATCCAAAATGAATGGCTGAATCTTCTGCTGCAAAGTGTAGTCTTTTTATCCAATAAAATTGTGTGGCTGAGAATTGAGTGGCGATAACCTTTAGCTTCTCTTTGGCAACCAAGGTAGTATATTTGCCTTAGCTTATTTGATCACAAATCCTATGGCGACCATTGCAGGTGTGTGGCGACTAAGAAGCTACAGGGAGTAATAATTGCTATGGCGGCAAGGGGGAAGGGAACCAGTGGCAACAACGACATTGGTATATTAGTAGTTGTTAACCACCAAAACAAAAACAAACACACATGTTACATTATTTTGTTTATTCCTTTTTGTTTTTCTTTTTGCTTTTTCTTTTTGTTTTTCTTTTCTTTCTTTTTTGTTTTCTTTTTGTTTTCTTTTTTTTTGTTTTGTTTTCTTTTTTCCTTTTTCTATTTTCCTTTTTTTTTCTTTTCTTTAAGTTTAAATTATAACTAAATTAATTTAAAAAATTAACTTAAATATAACTTATATAAATAAACTAATTTAGATTTATAAAATAAACTTATTTAAAGTTTATAAAATAAATCATTTTAAGTTTATTAAATAAATTATATTAAAGTTCACTAAATTAATTTATTTAATTTACCAATTAAACTTTGAGCTTCGCCAATCTCCTGAGCTGTTTAGTTGTATACCTCACGTACCTCTTCTCGTACTTTAACACATAAATATTCAATCCAAGTACGTTCCTCAACTTAACAATCCTTCTATAAATAATAATCAGATTCCTTTCACGAGCTGTTGATGCCTAGTGCAACTGGTCTGGTTCATAGATGACTAACCCCGATTCAGGTCTTCGTATTATGGCCTTGATTAAATTGTTAAGCTTGCAATAATTTTGTCGCTTCAGACACTGACTGTCAATAAACAACTGTACTTTCACTGGAATCCTTTATGGTACATTGGACAACGTCTTCATTAACCTCTGTCTATACCATGTCTTCAATTCTTCAGATTCCTATGCTTCAAACACTGTCTATCTTCAATCAATTCCAATACACTAAAATCTTCCGGTAGCACTTGTATACTAAATCTTCAACATTTCTGAAACCCTGAAAGTCTTTAACCTTTGTTGTTCACTGAGGCATGATCATATTAATGAACTTCTTTCAGTGACCTGTTGACAAACTTCAGGCCTTCTCCTAATCTTCTGATTCTTTGTATTTTCCTTGTCTTCATCCTTCCTGATTTCTTGTGTAGACGTAGTATTATTAACCTATCATGTTCTAGTGTTGTTATCGTGTTGAGTCATCACATAACTATTTATACAGCTACGCAGTCTCACCAACAATAAAGAATGGAGAGGTGGAATAAAAAAAGGGCGATAAAGAAACTTTATAAGATGCCAGGATATAGGTAAGATATGGGTATTATATGGGACAGAAGTAAAATGAAAAATTTAGGAAACATTTATAAGTTGAGATAGAAAATGCATCCCAGGAGTACGATCAAGTACCGGGGGCTGAAAGTAAATATCTAGCGACCAAACATGAAGATAAAATGGGAGAAACATGTAAGTAAGTGTTATACCTACCCAAGAATTAAGGTGAGACATCAAAGGCTAGATGGGTACATTTCATTAGGAGACGTAATGAAGTCATCTGGGAACCAAAGGTGAAGAAAGCGTGAATTGCATCATTATTGATAGGTTATTCCAAACCTAATCATTCTCTTTTATTAATAAACAGTTCATCCAATAAGTGGGTTAGTTGTTGCTTGAAGAAACGGTGGTACGTCATCAAATCCAGAAACTGATTATAAATGATCAATATTGTTTAATTTGAGATTTGACAGGAGTATTCAGAATACGATGAATTGTATCGAACCAGAATAGTATATTCCACTCCTAGATGAACGGGCATTAAGTAAGGAGGAACTGAAAGATAGGAATTTGGCTACGATAACTCAAGGGATTCAAGCTACTCTGGGAATATGATACGAGACATAAATGTCAAAGAAGATGTTCTGATGGTATGACACAAAGAAAGAATAAACGTTAGATGTGACTAGACGTCAAGGAAAGCATTGCAGCCAGTTTCCTATGACAACTTCTTAGAACTAAAATAATTGATAATATGGTTAGATTATTGTTAGGGCGAAAACACGCGCTAATATTCACGCAAGTATACGCGTTCGCAAGTAATATAGAATACTTTCTAGTTCGTTCCCACAGAGACTCAGACTAATTATTGTTTAATTAAACTCACGCACCAATGTATGATTACTTCCCAATGTTAAGACACTAACACTTAGAATTGTTGACTAAATATTAACTACAATTAATTACTTAATTAATCACTTAATTAACAATTCAAATTAACAATATTAAAACACTCATGAGATCACAACTTCATTACTACTTCCTTCAATAGTTATTGTTATTACCTTTAGCATGTGACAATGATGATATTAATCGAATAACACGAAACTGATAAAAGCCAACTTTCATTGTACTAATACCATTCTACCAAACATCCACAATTAAGATAGAAGTTGAATAGTCATCAATTATGCTGAGTTCCTATATGTTTACAGAAATTGACAACACAACGATTTAAGCACAAGTTACTCCTTTTGATTACACATGGCGAATAAAACGGTTAGAGTTACCCACTAATCATGCACATCATACATGAACCTATGCTAGCATGGCAAGTTCTAAATCTCAAGATCCACCGTCGCTTCACAAGAGATTAACACCCTATCTTATATGTTCGCGACGTACATAAGACGAATACACACAACCAATACTAGATATCATACAATCATCACACACTAAAGTATTAAACAATTAACTAAAGAATTCCATAGCAGATCCGTTGCGACCCCATGATCACGATTAGCCCATAATAGCACTCATCATCATCATGGGTTCATATGAAATCATGATAAACAAACACAAGAAAATAATAACTAAACTAATTATATTAAATCAGAGTACGTCACAAGAGTAAATAGGTTCAAAGTAAGAAAACTAGCATCCAACGTTACAACGAAACAAGAATCACAAGAAAATATGCTTCCTCTTCGTTGTTGTGTGCTAAAACGGTCTTCTTCCTTATCTCCTTCGCTCTTTGCTTAATACCACCGTCCTCCCGTGAAAACGTCTCCAAATCTACTTATATAATAGTCCCATAAAACTCAGATTACATAGAAGTGGAAGCCAAACAGAAGTAGAAGTTCTAAAATAAATTATCTTTTTTTTCCGACCCTGCGCGGCCGCTTAGCATAGCTGAGCGGGCGCTCAGCTTCCTGCGCGGCCGCTCAGCATTGCTGAGCGGGCGCTCAGGACCCTACTGGAAAAATCCTGAGTTTGCTCTATTTCTTCGCCGTAATCTGCCCCTTCCTTTCCTCTCTCAATGGTGAACACATGTCAAGGCTTATTCTTGATGATTACTCCTCCGAAATGCAACTAATACCCTGAAATGCATAAACACTAGAAAAACGCATCAAATACACAAAATACTTGATTTCAAAGCACCAATTTAAGCCATTTTAAGATGTTCTAAGTGGTATAAAATCCCACTTATCACACCCCCAAACTTAAATCGATGCTTTTCCTCAAGCGTCATAGACTCAAAAACAAATAAAACATGCATGAATGCAAACTATATGAAAATGCAGCGATCCCCCTTACTACGAACAAACCATCCAAATTGCAACATCTCAACAAATGCAGTTAGGCGACTAAAGGTCAATAAACTCATGCAAACGAACATACAGCCAGAAACGTGGTGTGTGCAGATGCTTAACAGATATGCTTCGAAACTAGACCAATTATTATGACTCAATTATGATCAAGGCAATCACATGATTATACAAAGAATAAAAATTCTAGGCACAAAGCGACATATAACACTACAAGAATTTTGGAGCTTATTACGGAATCATGCTTTTTATTTACGACAACAATGCTTATTTGACCGTGCAATGAGTGAGGTCCACAAAAGACTTATACAATGGTATCCATGTAACGAGCGTTAGGTTAGCGGATCCCAGACTCTAAAAGCCTTAGGTCACTAGGCACAAAGTCCCCTAAGAACTTAATAACTCGAATACCAAAGAGCCCACTCGTGATCAGTTATGCATAAACACCAAAAAAAAAAAATTCTTTTCTTCTTTTTTTTTTTAAATTTCTGAGCAAGTGCGTTTCGCTCCATCTTGCTCAACCCTAGACTACTCGCATAACATGCGAGCCGGCTACTAGCCATTTGACGCCTAGCCACAACTAGCAACAAATTCCATTTTTACTCCATTTTTTTTTCTTTTTCATGTCTTTATCACTAAGAACCTATTATCGAATTCTAAGCATAATAAATAGATTAACCTCGAAAACAATCAGATCATAACAACAATCTATCCCTTAAGCATTCTCTAAGACTTAGTGAAACTACAAGTGCTTCTAGCATGCATATCAACCTACACGACTCAATATCACTTTAATGCTATCACTACACTCGCATCAATATCATAATTCAGTCGATAAATCATCGCAAAAGGGATCATGGTATATGCATGAGCTACATGACATGATAAACAAATAAAGCTATAAAATAAAAAAAAAACTATATGGCAAAAATTATGCAACTATATGAACTAAACTATCATGAATATGCAGCTATATGACACACACAAAATATTCCTTAACTACCACCCCCAAACTTAAAATCTTCACTATCCCCAGTGAAGGTAGTAGAAAGGAACACAGGGTATACCTACTCGGAGTCATCATCATCATCACCCTCAGTGGGTGGAGTATCAGGCGGTGGGTATGCAGAGTCCTCACCAAAAACTGGCCACTGGATATCAGCTCCAAGGCCCCAAAAAGCAGTCCCTAACGCAAGGGTGAGCTCCTGAGCAAACCTGCTCTGCGTCTCGTACATGGCATCCATCCGCCGTGAAAGCCTCCTATACTGGGTATCAGCCATCCCAGCACCCTCCTGAGCTCTCGAAGAACCAGCCTCATCACGCCTAGGCCTAGCCATAGTAGCACCTCCTGCTGGACGCCCTCCTGGAGATGATAACCCAGCCCATGCTCCTCGGGCTCACCACCGGTCCACTTCTGCATCCCATTCAGAGTCCCAGAATCAATCGGAGCGGCCGGCCACTGCAATTGCTCATGAGCCGGCCAGTTCACTCCCACTGCTCGGCAAAGCTTTGTAACCGTGGATGCATAAGGGATGTTCATATGCTTAGCTCCCCTCAAAAACTTCAGAATTCCTTGGTAGATAAACTCACCAAGGTCCACATAGTACTCCACATTAAGAATTCCCCACAACAACTGTGCTCTCTCAACTGTGACCTCGTGTGCATGCGAAGAAGGCAAAATATTAGCACAAATAAATTCATTCCATGTACGGGCATACCTGTTCATAGCGATCGCCGGGAAGTGACGATACTCATTAGTGCCGGTCTTGAAGGTCCAAACTATGCCCGGCCTACAGAGAGTAGCACAAATCAAATCCAAGTCAAAATCCTCAGCAGTCTTCTCATTCCAGTTCTCCTCCTCGGGCTTCCTCTCTCGCTGCCCAATCACACGGCGAATCGCCGCTGGGTGATAATCAACCGTCAGCCCTCGGACCACAGAAAACCCATTCTTTTCGGCGTTCACATAGAACTCGCGAACTACGCTCATCGGCACTGCTTCGGGCGACTCACAAAAAGCTATCCACCCCTTCTCTGCAATCATGGGTAGCAACTCACCATCCCTCCCCGATGGTAAAAACCCTCTCTCCTTCAGAATCGGCTTCCCCAAAAGCCTAGTGTACTCCTGCGCAGCTCTGTCATTCAACCGAGGCCTTGCAGCAGTACCCCTCGATGAATCAGCAGTAGGGACTGTGCTGCTGCTATCAATAGTTCGTGCTCTCTTGGGTGCCATTGAATCTTGAATAAAAGTGTTTAAGAACTGAGTTTTTATGTTTGGAAGAGAGTTTAAGTGTAGAAAGTTTGTGGGAGATATGTAGGATAGGTGTATGTATATATAGGGTCTGGATTAGGTTAAATTAGATTAGGAGTGGGGTTGAGGGATAAAAATCATGGAGTAATAGGAAAAGAGTTCGTGGGTTTATGGGCCGTGTTGGGTTTTTTTTTTAATTTTCTGAATTTTTTTTTGTATTTTTATGAACTGTAAAAAAAATTCTGGCAGCCGACCCCTGAGCGGTCGCTCAGCAAAGCTGAGCGGGCGCTCAGCTTGCTAAGCGGTCGCTCAGCAGAGCTGAGCGGGCGCTCAGGGGGTCACTGGAAAAAAAAAATTCAGTCCCGATTTTCTGATTTTTTTTTGTGTTTTTGGATAGGTTATTAACTTCTAAGGATTCCTGTAACAACAAATCATGGGTTGCCTCCCACGCAGCGCTTCTTTTTCGTCATTAGCTTGATGTTGCGTACCTTTCTCAAGTAGTCAATAAAATGGCACTAACCACTTCTCGGTTTGCCATGTCCCCATAGTAGTGCTTCAAACGCTGACCATTAACCTTGAATGCTTGGTCCGGATCATTCTCAAAAATTTCCACCGCTCCATGTGGAAACACGGTTTTGACAATAAAAGGTCCAGACCACCTCGATTTCAACTTCCCAGGAAAAAGTCGGAGACGAGAGTTGAATAAAAGAACTTGTTGCCCCGGCACGAATAACTTAGGATGTAGCTTCCTATCGTGCCACCTCTTCACCTTTTCCTTATACATTTTGTTATTCTCGTACACTTGAAGTCGAAATTCATCAAGTTCATTAAGCTGAAGCATTCTTTTCTTACCAGCTGCATCTAAGTCCAGGTTCAACTTTTTCAACGCCCAGTAGGCCTTATGCTCAAGCTCCGCAGGTAAATGACATCCCTTACCGTACACCAACTGAAATGGGGACATACCAAGTGGAGTTTTGTATGCTGTTCTGTAAGCCCAAACAGCTTCATCGAGCTTTAAAGACCAATCCTTCCTTGACGGACAAACAACCTTCTCTAGAATGCGCTTGATCTCTCTGTTAGACACTTCCGCTTGACCATTTGTTTGCGGATGATAGGCAGTAGCAACTCGATGATTCACATTATAACGCTGCATCATAGAAGTGAACTTACGGTTGCAGAAATGCGACCCTTCATCACTTATGATTACCCGAGGTGTTCCAAACCTTGTGAAAATCTGCTTACGAAGAAAATTCAGCACTACCTTTGCATCATTTGTCGGTAAAGCTTTGACTTCTACCCATTTTGAGACATAATCGACTGGCAGTAAGATGTACTGATTATTGCAGGATGAGACAAAAGGCCCCATGAAATCGATTCCCCAAACATCAAAGACCTCGACTTCAAGCATCACATTTAACGGCATCTCATCCTTTCTCGTCAAATTTCCCACTCTTTGGCAACGATCACACCTTAAAACAAACTGATGAGCATCCTTAAACAAAGTAGGCCAGAAAAAACCTGCTTGCAGAATACGAGCTGCCGTCTTCTCACCACCATAGTGTCCACCATAAACTGTGGAGTGGCAGTCTCGTAATATCCCCTCCGTCTCACAGAACGGGATACATCTCCTGATGATCTGGTCAGCTCCCTGTCTAAACAAATATTGTTCATCCCACATATACCACTTCACCTCATGCATAAACTTCTTCTTTTGAGCGGAGGTCAAATTAGGAGGCATTATATTGCTAACAAGATAGTTTACAATATCTGCAAACCATGGCTCTTCCTCCTGAACTGCGAACAACTGCTCATCCGGAAAAGATTCATTGATTAATGTCCTATCTTGTGAAGTAGACTCGGGATTCTCCAACCTAGAGAGATGGCCAGCTACTTGATTCTCAGTACCTTTTCGATCCTTGATTTCTAACTCAAATTCCTGAAGTAAGAGCACCCAACGAATGAGTCTCGGCTTCGAATCCTTCTTGGAAACCAAATAGCGAATGACCGCATGATCAGTGAATACTGTTACTTTAGTCCCAAGCAGATAAGATCGAAATTTCTCGAAACCAAAGACTATAGCTAAGAGCTCCTTCTCCGTAGTGGTGTAGTTCATTTGGGCCCCATTTAAGGTCTTACTCGCATAGTAGACCACATGAAAGAGATTATTCTTGCGCTGTCCCAGAACTGCACCTACCGCATAATCACTCGCATCACACATCATCTCAAACGGCTATGTCCAATCTGGTGCTGTAATAACTGGTGCAGTGATCAAACTCTTCTTGAGAGTCTCGAATGCCGCCAAACATTCATCATCAAATTTGAAAGGCACATCTTTCTCAAGCAAATTGCACAAAGGCTTTGATATCTTCGAAAAGTCCTTGATGAATCGCCGATAAAAACCCGCATGACCAAGAAAACTACGGATTCCTTTCACAGAAATAGGTGGTGGAAGATTTTTAATGACTCCCACCTTGGCCTTGTCCACCTCCAGACCCTTGCTAGAGACCTTATGCCCAAGAATAATGCCTTCACGCACCATAAAATGACATTTCTCCCAATTGAGCACCAAATTAGTTTCCACGCACCTTTTGAGTATGGCGCGAAGATTATTCAAACATTCATCAAATGAATGTCCAAAGACGGAGAAGTCGTCCATGAACACCTCGACATTATTTCCAATCATGTCAGAGAATATAGCCATCATACATCTCTGAAAAGTGGTCGGGGCGCCACATAACCCAAATGAAACTCTGCAAAAAGCAAACGTGCCAAATGGACAAGTGAAGGTAGTTTTTTCCTGATCTTCTGGTGCAATACAAATCTGATTATACCCTGAATAGCCATCCAGAAGACAATAATACTCATGACCAGCCAACCTGTCAAGCATCTGATCAATGAATGGAAGAGGGAAATGATCCTTCCTCGTGGCTTTGTTCAACTTTCGATAATCCATGCATACTCTCCATCCTGTAACTGTTCAAGTGGGGATGAGCTCATTCTTCTCATTTGCTACCACAGTGATACCTCCTTTCTTAGGTACACATTGTACGGGGCTCACCCACGAACTGTCAGAAATAGGATAAATGATGCCTGCATCTAGCCATTTCAGAATTTCTTTCTTCACCACCTCCTTCATGATAGGATTAAGTCTGCGCTGCTGTTCAACAGTCGGTTTACTACTTTCCTCTAGCAGAATTTTATGCATACAATGTGAAGGGTTGATTTTCTTGATGTCTGTTATGGTCCATCCAATAGCTGATTTGAATTCTCTCAAAATCTTTAAGAGCTTGTCTTCCTCACTACCTGAAAGGTCAGATGCAATAATAACAGGTAAAGTAGATCTATCACCTAAAAAAGCATACCTCAAGTGTTCAGGTAATGGCTTGAGCTCCAAGGTAGGTGCTTCCTCTATTGATGGTTTGAGCTTTCCTTCAGCATTCTTGAGGTCAGAAGCACCAAGAGATTCAAACGGCATGTCCAGCTTTCGCTTCCAGGGAGAAGCATTCAGATATTGTAA
The DNA here is from genome assembly GCF_009905375.1 of Apium graveolens. Lineage (NCBI taxonomy): Eukaryota > Viridiplantae > Streptophyta > Magnoliopsida > Apiales > Apiaceae > Apium > Apium graveolens. Next base: position 207,955,811 of record NC_133654.1, read on the forward strand.
TTGCTCATTGCCATCCTCATCATCACTGTCAAAATCCCTCACTAAGGCCTTTTCCAATGCATCAGACATTAGCATGCGATCGAGTTCCGAAGTAACCGCAGAATCAATCACATCCACTTTTAAGCACTCCTCATCTTCTGTAGGGAATTTCATTGCCTTGAATACGTTGAAGGTCACATCCTGATCTTGTACCCGCATCGTAAGTTCACCTTTCTGCACATCTATTAAGGTATGACCAGTAGCCAAGAAAGGTCTTCCCAAGATTATGGGAATCTTCTTAACTTTCTCAAAATCCAGAATAACAAAATCTGCAGGAAAGAAGAGCTTATCCACCTTGACTAGCACATCCTCCACTATGCCCCTTGGGTAAGTAATAGAACGATCAGCCAATTGTAGAGACATGTATGTGGGTTTTGGATCAGGCAATTCCAACTTTTTAAAGATCGACAACGGCATCAGATTGATGCTTGCTCCCAAATCACAAAGACACTTGTCAAAAGTCAACTTGCCAATGGTGCAAGGAATGGTGAAGCTACCTGGATCTTTCAGCTTTGGAGGTAACTTTTGCTGCAGAATAGCGCTGCATTCTTCCGTGAGAGCAACGGTCTCAAGGTCATCCAGTTTCACCTTTCTTGAAAGAATATTCTTCATAAACTTCACATAACTAGGCATTTGCTCCAGAGCCTCAGCGAAAGGTATATTGATGTGAAGTTTCTTGAACACCTCCAGAAACTTACCGAACTGTCTATCCAGCTTTTATTGCTGCAATCTCTTAGGAAAAGGTGGTGGAGGATAGAGCTATTTCTCCCCTGTATTACCCTCAGGCAGAGTGTGTTCAACAGTAGTCTTCCTTGGTTCCGCCGCTTTCTCCTTTTGCTTAGCTTCTTCATCTCTAATTTCAGCTTCTCCTTCTTTTGGCTTTTCAGCATCAGCCACTTTCTCAGACCTTAAGGTAATAGCCTTGACTTGCTCTTTAGCTTCCTTCCTGCCTGGTACTTCCGTGTCACTGGGAAGAGTGTCAGGTTGACGATTGAGCACTGCATTGGCTATTTGACCTATTTGGTTTTCCAAGGTCTTGATAGAAACCGCCTGATTTTTGTATAACAGCTTAAGTTCCTCAAAATCAGCACTAGTAGGTGCAGCTGCACTTCCCTGTTGAGGATATGATTGCCTTTGAGCATACTGCTGTGGTTGCTGGAATCCAGGTGGATTAAACTGTTTACTCACACCTTGCTGATATGGTGGCTGAATAGCATTCATTACCCCAGCTGAAATTTGGATGATTTCTGTTATTAGGATGATAAGTAGCTGGCACAGGCTGCTGTTGTCGCTGATAATTATTCACATACTGAACAGATTTGTTGACAAGAGAACACTGATCCGTAGCATGAGAACCTGCACAAAGCTCACAAACCATAGCTATTTGATTAACTCCATATATAGCCAGAGAATCAACCTTCATTGACAGCGCTTGGAGCTGCGCTGCAATAGCGGTGGCTGTATCGACTTCCAGAATACCTGCTACCTTCCCAGGCATCATCCTCTGAGTTGGGTTTTGATGCTCATTTGCAGCCATAGTCTCGATAAGATTATAAGCCTCAGTATAGCTTTTAGCCCATAAGGCGCCTCCAGCTGCTGCATCGAGCATGGGCCTAGATTGGGCCCCCAAACCATTATAGAAACCAGTGATCACCATCCAATCAGGCATTCCATGATGTGGACACTTTCTCAACATTTCCTTGTAGCGTTCCCAAGCCTCGCACATAGACTCCGTAGGTTACTGCGCAAACTGAGTAAGAGCACTCCTCATAGCAGCAGTCTTTGCCATCGGATAAAACTTCACCAGAAACTTTTGTGCAAGATCTTGCCAAGTAGTGATGGACCCAGCTGGTTCAGAATGTAACCAGTCCTTAGCTTTGTCCCTCGGTGAGAATGGGAAAATCCTCCGCTTGATAGCCTCATCAGTCACGCCATTATACTTAAAAGTGCTGCAGATCTCGACAAAATTCCTTATGTGCATGTTGGGGTCTTCAGTCGCAGCCCCTCCAAAAGAAACAGAATTCTGCACCATCTGAATAGTGCCCGGCTTGATTTCAAAGGTGTTAGCTTGAATAGCCGGATGAAGAATGCTTGACTGAATGTCATCAATTTTTGGCCGAGAAAAGTCCATAAGAGCTGGATCAGCCTAAACAATATGATCACCCATGTTTACTGGTTCTTTCTACTCAGTTCCTGAATCCGAATCTTCAAAATCTATCTTCTCCGGAATATCAAGAACTTCGTCTGTCTCCTCAGCTGTATCTAAAGTCCTTTTGCGAGTACGAGAACGAGTTTGCATAAACGCTCGCTAAAGTACCTGAAACACAACCGAAAACAATAAGTAACTACTACGTCTTAATCACTGAGTCCTAATGACCAATGATGGTAAGTACATAAACTAAACAAATACGCCTAGTCCCCGACAGCGGCGCCAAAAACTTGTTAGGGCGAAAACACGCGCTAATATTCACGCAAGTATACGCGTTCGCAAGTAATATAGAATACTTTCTAGTTCGTTCCCACAGAGACTTAGACTAATTATTATTTAATTAAACTCACGCACCAATGTATGATTACTTCCCAATGTTAAGACACTAACACTTAGAATTGTTGACTAAATATTAACTATAATTAATTACTTAATTAATCACTTAATTAACAATTGAAATTAACAATATTAAAACACTCATGATATCACAACTTCATTACTACTTCCTTCAATAGTTATTGTTATTACCTTTAGCATGTGATAGTGATGATATTAATCGAATAACACGAAATTGATAAAAGCCAACTTTCATTGTACTAATACCATTCTACCAAATATCCACAATTAAGATAGAAGTTGAATAGTCATCAATTATGCTGAGTTCCTATATGTCTACAGAAATTGACAACACAACGATTTAAGCACAAGTTACTCCTTTTGATTACACAGGGCGAATAAAACGGTTAGAGTTACCCACTAATCATGCACATCATACATGAACCTATGCTAGCATGGCAAGTTCTAAATCTCAAGATCCACCGTCGCTTCACAAGAGATTAACACCCTATCTTATATGTTCGTGACGCACATAAGACGAATACGCACAACCAATACTAGATATCATACAATCATCACACACTAAAGTATTAAACAATTAACTAAAGAATTCCATAGCAAATCTGTTGCGACCCCATGATCACGATTAGCCCATAATAACACTCATCGTCATTATGGGTTCATATGAAATCATGATAAACAAACACAAGAAAATAATAACTAAACTAATTATATTAAATCAGAGTACGTCACAAGAGTAAATAGGTTCAAAGTAAGAAAACTAGCATCCAACGTTACAACGAAACAAGAATCACAAGAAAATATGCTTCCTATTCGTTGCTGTGTCTAAAACGGTCTTCTTCCCTATCTACTTCGCTCCTTGCTTAATACCACCGTCCTCCCGTGAAAACGTCTCCAAATCTACTTATATAATAGTCCCATAAAACTCAGATTACATAGAATTGGAAGCCAAACAGAAGTAGAAGTCCTAAAATAAATTATCTTTTTTTTCCGACCCTGCACGGCCACTCAGCATAGCTGAGCGGGCGCTCAGCTTCCTGCGCGGCCGCTCAGCATTGCATAGCGGGTGCTCAGGACCCTACTGGAAAAATCCTGAGTTTGCTCTGTTTCTTCACCGTAATCTGCCCCTTCCTTTCCTCTCTCAATGGTGAACACATGTCAAGGCTTATTCTTGATGATTACTCCTCCGAAATGCAACTAATATCCTGAAATGCATAAACACTAGAAAAACGCATCAAATACACAAAATACTTGATTTCAAAGCACCAATTTAAGCCATTTTATGATGTTCTAAGTGTAACACCCCCAAATCCGGGGTCGGGGATTCGGGTTATCACGAGTTCCATTTCCCTTAATAACACCCAATCTTAATAAACAATTAACTACTCTGTACTGTGACCCCACAATAAACACACACACCACAAGTTATAGTCTCAGAGATGAATACTAAAAAAAAACACAAGTTCTTATATTCCACAATTATAAACCGTTACACCTAAAAAGAGTTCTGAATAAATTTACATATTCCTTGCCATTATTACAATTCATATTATACATAAGTCTGGTTCATCAATAGTTGAAAACCTAGCCTATTGGTAGCTCCTACCTCAGCTACGGCGGCATCAATGCTTCCAGAAGACTGCGGAACGTTTTCTAATCGCTTGCGAATCGGGAGCATGGTCCTGTTCATCTTTTCTATTTGTTGTTGTGTGATAAAGAAGAAAGCAAGGGTGAGCAGCAAGCCCACAAAAATAATATGTATAATGATTAACAATATATGAGCCTTCTCATAGTACTCATGAAAGTCTTGGTCAAAAGAAATGAACTAAGTTTGATATCTTAATGCGATGAAGTCGCAAAATATTCAGTATATATACATATATACTTTTCAAAATCTTGGAAGTCCTCTTCCATGCATAATATACACAGAGTTCCAGTTTATAACTGTATAAAACTATCGTTGCAAGGTGATCTCATATATCTAACCTTGTTTCAACGTTTTTGTGAAAATCTTTGTCATGCATAAGATAATCATTAACCAGATATAAGTTGAAAAGATGAAGTTACAAGATACTCCAATATACTTATATCTTTTCCGGATACTACTTGAACTACCACCGTTCAAGGTATCATCAGTTTCAAAAGTTCATCACATATATGAGACTATAAGATAAGACCTGAATAGATTCAATCTTTGAAATATCATTGAATGAAATGAAGTTACGAGATACTTCATTAAGTCCCGATATCTATATATATATATCCATATATATATATATATATCTCATACATCTCCTGAAAACCACTGTCATGTAAACCTCTGTTGTTGTCATCACCCTGGTCGTGTTAAGACCTTGTGCTGGACCGCCACCCGGCCTCTTACGCGTTGATGGACTGCCACCCAGCCACTTACACTATGATAGACCGTACCCCGGCCTGTCGCTTATGCCGACTCAATTGGAAGGGCTTACTTCCCGAACATTGGGCAAGTAATCAAACTGTTTTCTCAAAACATCAACCTCGTTGTGAATATAAAATACACCACAGAGCCGGATCCCTCAGGTTTTGAGCGAGTATTTAAATCTCCTTCGAAAGGAGGATCTTAAATATAAAACTGAGTTTTGGGATCCGCCCTAACTTTTAAAAATTATTTTGAAGACTCGAAAACATTTTTAAGAATGTTTGGAGTAATGCTGATTTAATGAAATAAATCAGTCCCAATATATTAGAAAATATCTTAATATTATTAAATAATATTCCCATAAGGATAATCTCTATATAAATAACTTGAAGTAGAAGTTGTAAAACTTATACTTGAAATGAGTATTAAATAACCAAAGATATACTTATACGAAAGTACTATCTTTATTTGAATAATCAAAAATAAGTTTGATTATCGACACCTTATTCTTTAATAAAATAAAGAATATATTTCAGTAAATAATCGGAGTCATAGATCCTCAAATGAATATTCAAATAATATTCAATAAATAATATAAAGTGAGTCATAAGTCCTCGAATGAATATTCAAGTAATATTCATTAAATAATATAAAATGAGTCATAAGTCCTCGAATGAATATTCAAGTAATATTCATTAAATAATATAAGTTATCGAATAAACCTTATTCGATTAATAGTTTTTAAAAACCATATCAATATATATATATATATATATATATATATAAATATATATATCATATACTCGGGAACATCTACTCCCGGTTTTAGAAAAGGGTTCACCTTTGGGTCCCCTATACTCAGGGTATACGCAACTACTGCTTATCTCTAGCATAGGTATTATGCAACTAATAAACTTTTGAACCAACAGATATATAAATCAAGAATACGAAATAGGCATGCATATATACCATATCACATGCTCCAATATATCGCAAGAATTTGCTAATAACAAATATGCATTTATCACAAGATCATGAATATACACATATACATCACAACAACAGTTATACGGGTAGAAAACTTGCCTGAGCGACTGGGTGTTACAAATGGCTCGGGACGAGTCTGGTAACCTATAAACAACATGTGTGTTGAAATTAAACCAAAGTCACTTGTAAATCTATACTTTAACCAAATTAGACTCTAACGCTCGCTTTGCGCTTACTGATTCTCTTAAGTCACTCGAGTACCCTCGGCTCCACCATTTTTAATAATTTAACCATTACGAGTTTTAAGGCGATTCCTTCGCGAGTGTCTTACCAACTGCCTATTACACTTTACATAAATGTTTCATACTCCAATTAGTCCTTTAAGGTCTTTATCCTATGTTTCAAAGTAAGGCGAGGGGTAATGGTTCGTTCGCGAAATGTCGTTACTTAAAACGGCCGTTTCTCCTAAACCGTACATCAGAATCAAACGAACCATATATCAAAACGAAGCACGTAACATGAACTATCTAAACATGGAAATAGTCAAAACCTAGCAGGGAGTTATCGGGTCCTAATGTTATGAACAAAAGCAGTCTAAAGTAAATCGGACATTATGACGGCTATGTTTACGCGATTTCCCAAATTTATACCATTCCAAAACAATCACCAATCAACCCCAATCCATTCATACAACCAAAGTCCATCCATATCACACTACAACAGCCCCCAAAACCTCAAGTTCTCCAATTTATGTTATCCTCAATCATGAATTTAAAACTATACTTAAGTCCTTTACTAATCAACAAGTTTCAACATTCGATTCACTACAACTCCAACCCAAACTCAAAACCTACAAGCATTAAGCTACTCTTTTACCATAACAACCAAAATCATCCTAATATACAAAGTAAAGCTGGTTTTGGAGATGATATACCTTCCTTGAAGTGATGTGAGTAGCTAGGAAGCCTTAAGAAGCCTTGAGATGTCTTAGGGATGCTTGGATCTTAAAGGAAAAATAAGAAAAATCAAGTTAAAAATCTTGAAATCACTATTCATTATCTTCTTCATTGATTTCTTGGAGAATATTGTGAATGATTTAGAGGCTTAAACTTATAGAATAGCCATAACTATGCATAAGGAGTACTAGATAATTATCTTACCAATTTAGGAAGCTTGGAACTTGAATTTTGAAAATTCTTCTTCTTGAAATGAAGAAAAGCCGAGAGCTCCTTGGTTGAAGAAGAAATGATTTTGTGTTTTGCTATGTTTTGTTTTGGTTGGTTGATTTTCTTTTGATTTGTTTTGGTTAATTACCTTTGTAACCTTGAACTTTGTGTGGTTTTAAATCATCCAACAATTCCTTCCCTTATGTCATGCTTATGTCATCATGTGATGTCACCCTCCCCTATTTGTCCTCTTCTCATTGGTTGGATGACATCATCCCCTCTAATCTCTTTGATTAGCTTCTAATTACTTGGCTAATGACCGCTGATCTGTTATACAGTTCGCTTAACTTTCGTTTTCGTTTATCGTTTGAGGGATCATACCCGGGATCTTATTACCTGGGTTTCCTTAACCTTTCTCAATACATTATTATCCTTTTATGATCCTCTCTTATAATCCTTTATTTTAAATCCTTTTTATCCTGTTACCTTATACTCAATTCTTTCCGTATCTAGTGGAATTCCGGGAAAAATCAAAGTGTTCGCATTTTGATTCTGACGATCTTTACATACACTTATATCCCATATAAAGTACTAATAAGATCTCAGAAGATCAATAAAAGAACCCCTACATAGTGTGGCATGAAAAGTTTTCTCATTCAGCATAATCAGCAAAAACGCTATTCATAAGGGTTACAAAAAAATTCAAAATTTTGGGGTTATTACAGTCTCCCCTCCTTAAAAGGATTCCATCCCGGAATCAGATAGAAAATAAATAGGGATACTCTCTTAGCATTGTACTTTCTAACTCTCACTTAATTTTCCCTCATTGGGGTTCTACCATCAAACTCTGACTAGTTTGATAACCCTTACTGGTTGCTCCATATAGGTCAAGTCTGGTTGCATGTCTATGCGCTCATATGCCCCTATTTATCTAGCATCCGAATTACACTACCTTAATATTGATACGTGGAACACGTTATGAACTTACTACATGTTCGGGGGTAGGGCTAGCTCATATGCTAATTTCCCAATACGTCTTACTATATCCAAGGGTCCAACAATTCATGGGCCTAGCTTTCCTTTCTTTCCGAACCTCATCCATCTTTTCCAAGGGAATACCTATAACAGCACTAGGTCCCCTACTTCCTATTCCTTGTCCTTTCGTGTCAAATCAACATATTTATCATGTCCATCTTGGGCTACTAGCAGCCGTCCTCTAATTAGATCTATCATATCCTTGGTCCTTTAGACCACTGCTGGTCCGAGCATCTTGCGCTCTACAACTTCATCCTAACATAAGGAAGATCGACATTTTCTTCCCTCAAAGATCTCATAAGATGACATCTCGATACCTGACATACGATCTATTATCGTGAGAAAACTCAATCCGCGTTAAGTGATCATTCCAAATTCTTTCAAGTCTATTGCACAGACTCTCATTATAGCTTTTAGCATTAGAGCTTTTGCTTCTCAATACCTATTCTTTTCCAGTTCGTAATCGCTACTACCTTCCGTTCCTAATATTATACTGGTTACACTTTTGCTCGTTAGCGTTCTATAACCTTTTAATAAATGCGTCAGCCTTAGTATCAGGAACGTGTTTCCATTCCGAATACCACCATAACTTTACTACTCCTTTTTCAGCTGCTTCTATCTTTGGAAGCTTGATCAATCATATAGAAGTAAAGGAATTTGTTGAGAGATCACTATGATCATGAACACTTGTTATATCGCATAGTTAGTACAGAAGGTGGCCAGCCTTTAGTACTTGACAAGCAATTAAACAATAGATGGTATCCTACTAGGCTTCTATCACACAGATAGATAGTTATTCGACAATACCACCCCTTCTGGGAGGGTTGTTCTTCTCAGCTTACATGAAATGAAAAGAAGAGAAAAGAACGAACTGAAGAAAATTGTATATTCGTAAAAAAAATTTATTGCCATAAAATATCTGGCTTGGAATCTACCTCTGAACTATAGAGGTTTGTCATAGGAGAACAAAACATATTTGTATTTATATCAACATCAAGTATTATAGCATCGTATTTCACATGCCTAAATATTTTTGCTATTCCGTCCATCATTCTATGGACCCATGCTTTTCCTTGAGCTTATACACAATCACCTTTGAAACTCCCTCGATATCGAAAATCGAATCTGGGATCTCATTCTAGACATCATCGTTACTAGAATTCTATGCTTGCACCGCAACCTTCCTCATATAGTAATACGACTCTCTTTTCATAAGAGGGAATAAATATTCAATAGGTACATACTCTACTTAATTAGTCTATCAATGATAAATTATACACTACCACGACCCGATTAGTGGTACTCAATCTCAACATCCATTCCAATACAACTCTCACGGTTGTAATCAGCTCATTACTCGCAGAATCATTGCTGCATTACTATGGTCCACTACTGACCTACTGTCGTCATTCACGTTCCATGAAATCTTAATATCTAACCATACGGAGTCCATACATGTCGTATCAAATCCTTCTAAGGAGGTAACATAATCACCATTCCTGATTCATGAAGAACATTCCTGATCCTGACATACATACATGACATGAAGCAGATAGAATTGCAGAAGAGTTTCAATCAAAGCAACGATAGCAGGTTAATACCATTCTTAATCATATGCCTTCGATAGAAGACTTAACTCAAAGGTTCGTTTAGTCCTTTTGAAACATGGTCCAGGCTCATTCTCAAGATAGTACCTTCTAAGATAGATAGCCCGCTCATGGCGATTACACAAATTAAACCTTTACCAAACTACTATTACGGTTGGGTATTGCACATTCATCAGAAGGAATGTCAATCTTTCAAACCATAATATACCCTTTACGGCTCAACCATTATCACTGTATTCCTCTGGCACGAGCGCCTGTAATTGTCCTCTTACACTTAAAGTGTCGGCCACCTCTTTGGCCTTTCTTGATAATAATATTTCCTTACAATCAATGTCATCTTAACCACTTTCACTAATTTTCTACCTCGTTTCCCATCACCGCTTGTGTGAAGATGTTTTCCTTAAAATCTGATGAGTAAAAATAAAAAAAAATTATCACCATTTTTTTCCATAAGTTATTGCCTCAGTCTTTAGAGGTTAATCACTGTCACGACTGACTCTCAATCATACTTAGAACATCTTTTATCTTAGGCCCTAATTGCCCTGAGCAATTTCGACCTTTACTGGTTCGATCCATACTTTCTCGTGGTTTAACACGTGCCCACCTGGCATTATTATAATTACGCCATATTTCCTTCATCAAAATTTCTATTCTTGAGAACTTTGAATATTACCTTTCTCCTTGTAAAACCTCTAAGGTTATCCTTAAATCCTTCATCAGGTACACCCTAGGCACAGGGCATATCAAGATACCATTTATTAATACCAGAATCATTGTCTATATACTTCTGAAAAATTTATCCACTGATCCTTAAAGGTTGTTATTACCTTAATCCTTTCCAATTCATACTGTCAAAACTCATACTATCCCTATTAAGGGTGAAATGCCAACCTTTATGCATTCCCCTAGGATTCATTTTAAGTTACCGATGTTCTATCCTTAATTCCACCTTGAAAAAGGGTACATGCATCCTTCCATGGATAAATCAAGTCATATATCCCTGATAGGGGTGTCTTATTCAATCATTCCCACCTCGATAGTATATGCCTAATTTTCACAATAACATCTGTATTCAAAATGAGGTCAATCAATATGGCCTCCAAAAGATAAAAACGGTTATCCGCTTTTCTTGCCTAATTTGGTAACGATAACAAGGATGTTCTAGAAGATATTGGTCGTGTTCAACGTGAACTTCTTCTTAATAATTCCTTATTTACTTTTGTTATTTATCTCAACAGTCATCTAAATGTTGGGATATCTCTCATACCTGGCGTCTCCCTTCCTGGGTATCGAGCCACCGGTCTTACACTTCACATTCTTGAAGGTCACTTCCTTCATCCAATTTTCCTAATTTCTTACTTCCTTGTCTCTTCAGTCTATCCGCGTCTCATTATTTATCCTTCGAACTATCTCAAGGTTTCCTCGAATCCTCCCAACTTACAGGGGATAAAATATATGTATCTTTTATGCCTTCAACCATCAATTTTAACTAATGGTGAATCACCTCATCCTGACGATTACATACTTTTCTATTTCTATTGCTACGAGTCTTTAGGGTTTCCTCATACCCAACTCCCTTATCATTCCTCAAACTATATTATCTTTATTTTCCTTTCCACTTCAGTTTCTTTTTATTTTCCTTTCTCTTACAATCATTTCATGAACCAACACAACATAAGCATTGATTTCGAACATCCCGTCATTCTGGATTTGTGTCCACATAATGAATCTTGACAACTTTTACAACTTAGATTCATAATTCATCATACTCGTTTGCCTTTGTTCTGGCTCTAAAGCTTTTACACTATCTCCATAACCTTCGGAAGTACTTTCCTGAAACAATTGACTGATCTTAAATCAGTTTATTATAATCTCTTGCTTCGTGCCTTCCTTGGCCTTTCACCAGCGGGTAGTCTCTCTCTTAGGAGGGTAAGTGACAAAAACAGTCTTTTGTGATTCGTCAATCATTTAGAATCTCAAATGATTCCTCTATTTCCTTTAGCCAGGCTCTTGCCTCGGCTGGGCCAGCTTGTTCCTTGGAACTCTGAGAGCTTAGCGACTTAGAGGTCCTGAAAGAATTTCCCACTACATTGTTTCCCTCAAGGTGGTGGTTGGGAATAAAGTATAAGTTCTGTTTAGACAGGTCCATGAATTTCCATATAGGAGTACCGTCTCGGGTCTCCTTATCTCGCTCGACTTCTGTTTTCTCAGTTTAAATATTTCTTCCTACTCCCCATAATTGGGGTCATCTTTTAATTTAAAATCCTCATTTTCCACTTTATTATATTCTGGGTTCCTTATATCTTAATTGCGACCTCCCTGATTATCACATTCCAGGTTTGCCCCTAATCTTATTCCTTGTGGGGGCATATTACTTGGAAATTTTTTTTTTGAGAATCTATGGATATTTGTCTTACTTACTTTGCTTAAGTCTTTCCCTCGTTCAGTCCATGTACGATTGCAAATTATGAATTCTCAAGTTCGATAAACTTCATGACACTCTCTTAAGTGTTAATAGTGCAATTAACAATGTGATCTTATCACAAACAAACTGATCTGAACTAAAATTAACGAATATATACATAACCATTTGTTCGAGGGTACAACAACTGAACATATTAAAGAGAATTACATCATTTGATCTGATCGCTTCTATCCCAAAAGTACTACCATAGATAATCATCTAGTCATTAAAACTAATCATCCATAACTTAGGCTAATCCTCCAAAAGCGGTGCTGCATGAAATTCTTGTCAGATTGCTCAGACTCTGCACACTATTATGGATCAAGAAATGCGGGCACACACAACATCCCTAACCTGCTCCATTATAGCGGTGATGAGGTCTAAGATAGTTGCAAGTAGAGCTGGATCAATCTGACCCTCAAGATGGCCTCTAGCTATAACACGAGTGGTAGCCTCAATCCTGTCCATGCTATGAGCTAATCCTACTGGAAGTACCCCGCCCTCAATTCTTGGTGCAGTAAGTCGATCCAACAGATCACTCCTAACATTACGGGTCTCAGACAGGCCACCCAACGTCATATGATAATTGGAGATAAGAGAATCCTGAGTGGTAGCATCTAGCAGTCCATGGGGTGCAGGTGGCGCAGACCCAGGAGATCCAAATGGATAACCAAGCACGGTATCAGGTGACAATGGTGCAGGAGATAAAGGTGGCATTTCCTCAGTAGGTGCTGGGTTCTGTACCGGGGATGGAACGGGAATTGGTGGAACCTCATGGATATCTACAGGAACCTCTGGAAGAGGGTCTGATACTGGTATAATTGGTGTCGTGGAAGGCCCCACTCCTTCTGCCCTCATTAACCTTTGTGCCATTGGTAACTCTTCATCCTCTAGTGCCACCCTCGCGGCCATTCTTGCTCTGGTAGTCGCCCTGACTACGGTCATCAATTCCTCAGTGGTCCTCTCTTCATTCTCATCAGGATCCTCTATGACATCCTCCTCAGCCACAATCCTTTCCGGAATAACATCCTCAATCGCAACATTCTCAATATGAATCATATCCGTTCCCTCATTAGGGTACTCTATCGGATTCACAATTTGATCTCCAACTTGTAATAAAACATCCTCATGCTGATGCTCCTGAACCTCAGGGTTCGGTGCCCCGCTGCCCTATACGAGAATGAACTATGTTACTATCACGATATTTATAAGGGTTCCCGTAAGGGTTTTAACTGTTAGTACTACGTTAGGTAGCCCGACTATGAACTTGGCAAGAGTTCTTATTATCTTAGTGAACTTATTATCTTAAAGTCACATCATCTCTGAGGTTTATAACGCTTGGCTCTGATACAACTTCTGTAACACCCCCAAATCCGGGGTCGGGGATCCGGGTTGTCACGAGTTCCATTTTCCTTAATAACACCCAATCTTAATAAACAATTAACTACTCTGCACTGTGACCCCACAATAAACACACACACCACAAGTTACAGTCTCAGAGATGAATACTCAAAAAAAAACACAAGTTCTTATATTCGACAATTATAAACCGTTACACCTAAAAAGGGTTCTGAATAAATTTACATATTCCTTGCCATTATTACAATTCATATTATACATAAGTCTGGTTCATCAATAGTTGAAAACCTAGCCTATTGGTAGCTCCTACCTCAGCTACGGCGGCATCAATGCTTCCAGAAGACTGCGGAACGTTTTCTAACTACTTGCGAATCGGGAGCTTGGTCCTGTTCATCTTTTCTATCTGTTGTTGTATGATGAAGAAGAAAGCAAGGGTGAGCAGCAAGCCCACCAAAATAATATGTATAATGATTAACAATATATGAGCCTTCTCATAGTACTCATGAAAGTCTTGGTCAAAAGAAATGAACCAAGTTTGATATCTTAATGTGATGAAGTCGCAAAATATTCAGTATATATACATATATACTTTTCAAAATCTTGGAAGTCCTCTTCCATGCATAATATACACAGAGTTCCAGTTTATAACTGTATAAAACTATCGTTGCAAGGTGATCTCATATATCTAACCTTGTCTCAACGTTTTTGTGAAAATCTTTGTCATGCATAAGATAATCATTAACCAGATATAAGTTGAAAAGATGAAGTTACAAGATACTCCAATATACTTATATCTTTTCCGGATACTACTTGAACTACCACTGTTCAAGGTATCATCAGTTTCAAAATTTCATCACATAGATGAGACTACAAGATAAGACCTGAATAGATTCAATCTTTGAAATATCATTGAATGAAATGAAGTTACGAGATACTTCATTAAGTCCCGATATCTATATATATATCCATATATATATATCTCTCATACATCTCCTGAAAAACTCTGTCATGTAAAGTATGAACAAAGTTGTAATATCCAATGAATTTGGAAAGAAAAGAATTTTGGCATAAACCCGATATCTTGCTGATCAGGAAAAGATACCAATAAGTAACCTTTTCTACTAGTAGATGGATGAATCCCCCGCCGGTCCTCACCCTGGTCGTGTTAAGACCTTGTGCTGGACCGCCACCCGGCCTCTTACGCGTTGATGGACTGCCACCCAGCCACTTACACTATGGTAGACCGTACCCCGGCCTGTCGCTTATGCCGACTCAATTGGATGGGCTTACTTCCCGAACATTGGGCAAGTAATCAAACTGTTTTCTCAAAACATCAACCTCGTTGCGAATATAAAATACACCACAGAGCCGGATCCCTCAGGTTTTGAGCGAGTATTTAAATCCCCTTCGAAGGGAGGATCTTAAATATAAAAATGAGTTTTGGGATCCGCCCTAACTTTTAAAAATCATTTTGAAGACTCGAAAACATTTTTAAGAATGTTTGGAGTAATGCTGATTTAATGAAATAAATCAGTCCCAATATATTAGAAAATATCTGAATATTATTAAATAATATTCCCATAAGGATAATCTCTATATAAATAACTTGAAGTAGAAGTTGTAAAACTTATACTTGAAATGAGTATTAAATAACCAAAGATATACTTATACGAAAGTACTATCTTTATTTGAATAATCAAAAATAAGTTTGATTATCGACACCTTATTCTTTAATAAAATAAAGAATATATTTCAGTAAATAATCGGAGTCATAGGTCCTCAAATGAATATTCAAATAATATTCAATAAATAATATAAAGTGAGTCATAAGTCCTCGAATTAATATTCAAGTAATATTCATTAAATAATATAAAGTGAGTCATAAGTCCTCGAATGAATATTCAAGTAATATTCATTAAATAATATAAGTTATCGAATAAACCTTATTCGATTAATAGTTTTTAAAAACCATATCAATATATATATATCATATACTCGGGAACATCTAATCCCGGTTTTAGAAAAGGGTTCACCTTTGGGTCCCCTATACTCAGGGTATACGCAACTACTGCTTATCTCTAGCATAGGTATTATGCAACTAATAAGCATTTGAACCAACAGATATATAAATCAAGAATACGAAACAGGCATGCATATATACCATATCACATGCTCCAATATATCGCAAGAATTTGCTAATAACAAATATGCATTTATCACAAGATCATGCATATACACATATACATCACAACAACAGTTATACGGGTAGAAAACTTGCCTGAGCGACTGGGGGTTACAAATGGCTCGGGACAAGTCTGGTAACCTATAAACAACATGTGAGTTGGAATTAAACCAAAGTCACTTGTAAATCTATACTTTAACCAAATTAGACTCTAACGCTCGCTTTGCACTTACTGATTCTCTTAAGTCACTCGAGTACCCTCGGCTCCACCATTTTTAATAATTTAACCATTACGAGTTTTAAGGAGATTCCTTCGCGAGTGTCTTACCAACTTCCTATTACACTTTACATAAATGTTTCATAGTCCAATTAGTCCTTTAAGGTCTTTATCCTATGTTTCAAAGTAAGGCAAGGGGTAATGGTTCGTTCGCGAAATGTTGTTACTTAAAACGGCCGTTTCTCCTAAACCGTACATCAGAATCAAACGAACCACATATCAAAACGAAGCTCGTAACATGAACTATCTAAACGTGGCAATGGTCAAAACTTAGCAGGGAGTTCTCGGGTCTTAATGTTATGAGCAAAAGCAGTCTAAAGTAAATCGGATATTACGACAGCTATGTTTACGCGATTTCCCAAATTTATACCATTCCAAAACAATCACCAATCAACCCCAATCCATTCATACAACCAAAGTCCATCCATATCACACTACAACAGCCCCCAAAACCTCAAGTTCAATTTATGTTATCCTCAATCATGAATTTAAAACTATACTTAAGTCCTTTACTAATCAACAAGTTTCAACATTCAATTCACTACAACTCCAACCCAAACTCTAAACCTACAAGCATTAAGCTACTCTTTTACCATAACAACCAAAATCATCCTAATATACAAAGTAAAGCTAGGGTTTGGAGATGATATACCTTCCTTGAAGTGATGTGAGTAGCTAGGAAGCCTTAAGAAGCCTTGAGATGTCTTAGGGATGCTTGGATCTTAAAGGAAAAACAAGAAAAATCAAGTTAAAAATCTTGAAATCACTATTAATTATCTTCTTCATTGATTTCTTGGAGTAGATTGTGAATGATTTGGAGGCTTAAACTTATAGAATAGCCATAACTATGCATAAGGAGTACAAGATAATTATCTTACCAATTTAGGAAGCTTGGAACTTGAATTTTGAAAATTCTTCTTCTTGAAATGAAGAAAAGCCGAGAGCTCCTTGGTTGAAGAAGAAATGATTTTGTGTTTTGCTTTGTTTTGTTTTGGTTGGTTGATTTTCTTTTGATTTGTTTTGGTTAATTACCTTTGTAACCTTGAACTTTGTGTGATTTTAAATCATCCAACAATTCCTTCCCTTATGTCATGCTTATGTTATCATGTGATGTCACCCTCCCCTATTTGTCCTCTTCTCATTGGTTGGATGACATCATCCCCTCTAATCTCTTTGATTAGCTTCTAATTACTTGGCTAATGACCGCTCTTCTGTTATACGGTTCACTTAACTTTCGTATTCGTTTATCGTTTGAGGGATCATACCCGGGATCTTATTACCTGGGTTTCCTTAACCTTTCTCAATACATTATAATCCTTTTATGATCCTCTCTTATAATCCTTTATTTTAAATCCTTTTTATCCTGTTACCTTATACTCAATTCTTTCCGTATCTAGTGGATTTCCGGGAAAAATCAAAGTGTTCGGATTCGGATTCTGACGATCTTTACATACACTTATATCCCATATAAAGTACTAATAAGATCTCAGAAGATCAATAAAAGAACCCCTACATAGTGTGGCATGAAAAGTTTTCTCATTCAGCATAATCAGCAAAAACACTATTCATAAGGGTTACAAAAAAATTCAAAATTTTGGGGTTATTACAGTCTCCCCTCCTTAAAAGGATTCCGTCCCGAAATCAGATAGAAAATGAATAGGGATACTCTCTTAGCATTGCACTTTCTAACTCTCACTTAATTTTCCCTCATTGGGGTTCTACCATCAAATTCTGACTAGTTTGATAACCCTTACTGGTTGCTCCATATAGGTCAAGTCTGGTTTCATGTCTATGCACTCATATGCCCCTATTTATCTGGCATCCGAATTACACTACCTTAATATTGATACGTGGAACACGTTATGAACTTACTACATGCTCGGGGGTAGGGCTAGCTTATATGCTAACTTCCCAATACGTCTAACTATATCCAAGGGTCCAACAATTCGTGGGCCTAGCTTTCCTTTCTTTCCGAACCTCATCCATCTTTTCCAAGGGAATACCTATAACAGCACTAGGTCCCCTACTTCCTATTCCTTGTCCTTTCGTGTCAAATCAACATATTTATCATGTCCATCTTGGGCTACTACCAGCCGTCCTCTAATTAGATCTATCATATCCTTGGTCCTTTGGACCACTGCTGGTCCGAGCATCTTGCGCTCTACAACTTCATCCTAACATAAGGGAGATCGACATTTTCTTCCCTCAAAGATCTCATAAGACGACATCTCGATACCTGACATACGATCTATTATTGTGAGAAAACTCAATCCGCGTTAAGTGATCATTCCAAATTCTTTCAAGTCTATTGCACAAACTCTCATTATAGCTTTTAGCATTAGAGCTTTTGCTTCTCAATACCCATTCTTTTCCAGTTCGTAATCGCTACTACCTTCCGTTCCTAATATTATACTGGTTACACTTTTGCTCGTTAGCGTTCTATAACCTTTTAATAAATGCGTCAGCCTTAGTATCAGGAACGTGTTTCCATTCCGAATACCACCATAACTTTACTACTCCTTTTTCAGCTGCTTCTATCTTTGGAAGCTTGATCAATCATATAGAAGTAAAGGAATTTGTTGAGAGATTACTATGATCATGAACACTTGTTATATCGCATAGTTAGTACAGAAGGTGGCCAGCCTTTAGTACTTGACAAGCAATTAAACAATATATGGTATCCTACTAGGCTTCTATCACACAGATAGATAGTCATTCGGCAATACCTCCCCTTCTGGAAGGGTTGTTCTTCTCAGCTTACATGAAATGAAAAGAAGAGAAAAGAACGAACTGAAGAGAATTGTATATTCGTAAAAAAAAATTATTGCCATAAAATATCTGGCTTGGAATCTACCTCTGAACTATAGAGGTTTGTCATAGGAGAGCAAAACATATTTGTATTTATATCAACATCAAGTATTATAGCATCGTATTTCACATGCCTAAATATTTTTGCTATTCCGTCCATCATTCTATGGACCCATGCTTTTCCTCGAGCTTATACACAATCACCTTTGAAACTCCCTCAATATCGAAAATCGAATCTGGGATCTCATTCTAGACATCATCGTTACTAGAATTCTATGCTTGCACCGCAACCTTCCTCATATAGTAATACGACTCTCTTTTCATAAGAGGGAATAAATATTCAATAGGTAGATACTCTACTTAATTAGTCTATCAATGATAACTTATACACTACCACGACCCGATTAGTGGTACTCAATCTCAACATCCATTCCAATACAACTCTCACGGTTGTAATCAGCTCATTACTCGCAGAATCATTGCTGCATTACTATGGTCCACTATTGACCTACTGTCGTCAATCACGTTCCATGAAATCTTAATATCTAACCATACGGAGTCCATACATGTCGTATCAAATCCTTCTAAGGAGGTAACATAATCACCATTCCTGATTCATGAAGAACACTCCTGATCCTGACATACATACATGACATGAAGCAGATAAAATTGCAGAAGAGTTTCAATCAAAGCAACGGTAGCAGGTTAATACCATTCTTAATCATATGCCTTCGATAGAAGACTTAACTCAAAGGTTCGTTTAGTCCTTTTGAAACATGGTCCAGGCTCATTCTCAAGATAGTACCTTCTAAGATAGATAGCCCGCTCATGGCGATTACACAAATTAAACCTTTACCAAACTACTATTACGGTTGGGTATTGCACAGTCATCAGAAGGAATGTCAATCTTTCAAACCATAATACACCCTTTACGGCTTCAACCATTATCACTGTATTCCTCTGGCACGAGCGCCTGTAATTGTCCTCTTACACTTAAAGTGTCGGCCACCTCTGTGGCCTTTCTTGATAGTAATATTTCCTTACAATCAATGTCATCTTAACCACTTTCACTAATTTTCTACCTCGTTTCCCATCACCGCTTGTGTGAAGATGTTTTCCTTAAAATCTGATGATTAAAAAAAAAATTATCACCATTTTTTTTCCATAAGTTATTGCCTCAGTCTTTAGAGGTTAATCACTGTCACGACTGACTCTCAATCATACTTAGAACATCTTTTATCTTAGGCCCTAATTGCCCTGAACAATTTCGACCTTTACTGGTTCGATCCATACTTTCTCGTGGTTTAACACGTGCCCACCTGGCATTATTATAATTACGCCATATTTCCTTCATCAAAATTTCTATTCTTGAGAACTTTGAATATTACCTTTCTCCTTGTAAAACCTCTAAGGTTATCCTTAAATCCTTCATCAGGTACACCCTAGGCACAGGGCATATCAAGATACCATTTATTAATACCAGAATCATTGTCTATATACTTCTGAAAAATTTCTCCACTGATCCTTAGAGGTTGTTATTACTTTAATCCTTTCCAATTCATACTGTCAAAACTCATACTATCCCTATTAAGGGTGAAATGACAACCTTTATGCATTCCCCTAGGATTCGTTTTAAGTTACCGATGTTCTATCCTTAATTCCACCTTTAAAAAGGGTACATGCATCCTTCCATGGATAAATCAAGTCATATATCCCTGATAGGGGTGTCTTATTCAATCATTCCCACCTCGATAGTATATGCCTAATTTTCACAATAACATCTGTATTCAAAATGAGGTCAATCAATATGGCCTCCAAAAGATAACAACGGTTATCCGCTTTTCTTGCCTAATTTGGTAACGATAACAAGGATGTTTTGGAAGATATTGGTCGTGTTCAACGTGAACTTCTTCTTAATAATTCCTTATTTACTTTTGTTGTTTATCTCAACAGTCATCTAAATGTTGGGATATCTCTCATACCTGGCGTCTCCCTTCCTGGGTATCGATCCACCGGTCTTACACTTCACATTCTTGAAGGTCACTTCCTTCATCCAATTTTCCTAATTTCTTACTTCCTTGTCTCCTCAGTCTATCCGCGTCTCATTATTTATCCTTCGAACTATCTCAAGGTTTCCTCGAATCCTCCCAACTTACAGGGGATAAAATATATGTATCTCTTATGGCTTCAACCATCAATTTTAACTAATGGTGAATCACCCTCATCCTGACGATTACATACTTTTCTATTTCTATTGCTACGAGTCTTTAGGGTTTCCTCATACCCAACTCCCTTATCATTCCTGAAACTCTATTATCTTTATTTTCCTTTCCACTTCAGTTTCTTTTTATTTTCCTTTCTCTTACAATCATTTCATGAACCAACACAACATAAGCATTGATTTCAAACATCTCGTCATTCTGGATTCGTGTCCTCAGAACGAATCTTGACAACTTTTACAACTTAGATTCATAATTCATCATACTCGTCTGCCTTTGTTCTGGCTCTAAAGCTTTTACACTATCTCCATAACCTTGGGAAGTACTTTCCTGAAACAATTGACTGATCTTAAATCAGTTTATTATAATCTCTTGCTTCGTGCCTTCCTTGGCCTTTCACCAGCGGGTGGTCTCTCTCTTAGGAGGGTAAGTGACAAAAAAAGTCTTTTGTGATTCGTCAATCATTTAGAATCTCAAATGATTCCTCTATTTCCTTTAGCCAGGCTCTTACCTCGACTGGGCCAGCTTGTTCCTTGGAACTCTGAGAGCTTAGCGACTTAGAGGTCCTGAAAGAATTTCCCACTACATTGTTTCCCTCAAGATGGTGGTTGGGAATAAAGTATAAGTTCTGTTTAGACAGGTCCATGAATTTCCGTATAGGAGTACCGTCTCGGGTCTCCTTATCTCGCTCGACTTCTGTTTTCTCAGTTTAAATATTTCTTCCTACTCCCCATAATTGGGGTCATCTTTTAATTTAAAATCCTCATTTTCCACTTTATTATATTCTGGGTTCCTTATATCTTAATTGCGACCTCCCTGATTATCACATTCCAGGTTTGCCCCTAATCTTATTCCTTGTGGGGGCATATTACTTGGGAAAAAAAAATTTGAGAATCTATGGATATTTGTCTTACTTACTTTGCTTTAGTCTTTCCCTCGTTCAATCCTTGCACGATTGCAAATTATGAATTCTCAAGTTCGATAAACTTCATGACACTCTCTTAAGTGTTAATAGTGCAATTAACAATGTGATCTTATCACAAACAAATTTATCTGAACTGAAATTAACGAATATATACATAACCATTTGTTCGAGGGTACAACAACTGAACACATTAAAGAGAATTACATCATTTGATCTGATCGCTTCTATCCCAAAAGTACTACCATAGATAATCATCTAGTCATTAAAACTAATCATCCATAACTTAGGCTAATCCTCCAAAAGCGGTGCTGCATGAAATTCTTGTCAGATTGCTCAGACTCTGCACACTATTATGGATCAAGAAATGCGGGCACGCACAACATCCCTAACCTGCTCCATTATAGCGGTGATGAGGTCTAAGATAGTTGCAAGTAGAGCTGGATCAATCTAACCCTCAAGATGGCCTCTAGCTATAACACGGGTGGTAGCCTCAATCCTGTCCATGCTATGAGCTAATCCTGCCGGAAGTACCCCGCCCTCAATTCTTGGTGCAGTAAGTCGATCCAACAGATCACTCCAAACATTACGGGCCTCAGACAGGCCACCCAACGTCATATGATAATTGGCGATAAGAGAAGCCTGAGTGGTAGCATCTAGCAGTCCATGGGGTGCAGGTGGCGCAGACCCAGGAGATCCAAATGGATAACCAAGCACGGTATCAGGAGACAATGGTGCAGGAGATAAAGGTGGCATTTCCTCAGTAGGTGTTGGGCTCTATACTGGGGATGGAACAGGAATTGGTGGAACCTCATGGATGTCTACAGGAACCTCTGGAAGAGGGTCTGATACTGGTATAATTGGTGTCGTTGAAGGCCCCACTCCTTCTGCCCTCATTAACCTTTGTGCCCTTGGTAACTCTTCATCCTCTAGTGCCACCCTCGCGGCCATTTTTGCTCTGGTAGTCGCCCTGACAACGGTCATCAATTCCTCAGCGGTCCTCTCTTCATTCTCATCAGGATCCTCCATGAGATCCTCCTCAGCCACAATCCTTTCCGGAATAACATCCTCAATCGCAACATTCTCAATATGAATCTCATCCGGTCCCTCATTAGGGTACTCTATCGGATTCACAATTTGATCTCCAACTTGTAATAAAACATCCTCATGCCGATGCTCCTGAACCTCAGAGTTCGGTGCCCCGCTGCCCTATACGAGAATGAACTATGTTACTATCACGATATTTATAAGGGTTCCCGTAAGGGTTTTAACTGTTAGTACTACGTGAGGTAGCCCGACTATGAACTTGGCAAGAGTTCTTATTATCTTTGTGAACTTATTATCTTAACGTCACATCATCTCTGAGGTGTATAACGCTTGGCTCTGATACAACTTCTGTAACACCCCCAAATCCGGGGTCGGGGATCCGGGTTGTCACGAGTTCCATTTTCCTTAATAACACCCAATCTTAATAAACAATTAACTACTCTGTACTGTGACCCCACAATAAACACACACACCACAAGTTATAGTCTCAGAGATGAATACTAAAAAAAAAACACAAGTTCTTATATTCCACAATTATAAACCGTTACACCTAAAAAGGGTTCTGAATAAATTTACATATTCCTTGCCATTATTACAATTCATATTATACATAAGTCTGGTTCATCAATAGTTGAAAACCTAGCCTATTGGTAGCTCCTACCTCAGCTACGGCGGCATCAATGCTTCCAGAAGACTGCGGAACGTTTTCTAATTGCTTGCGAATCGGGAGCTTGGTCCTGTTCATCTTTTCTATCTGTTGTTGTGTGATGAAGAAGAAAGCAAGGGTGAGCAGCAAGCCCACCAAAATAATATGTATAATGATTAACAATATATGAGCCTTCTCATAGTACTCATGAAAGTCTTGGTCAAAAGAAATGAACCAAGTTTGATATCTTAATGCGATGAAGTCGCAAAATATTCAGTATATATACATATATACTTTTCAAAATCTTGGAAGTCCTCTTCCAAGCATAATATACACAGAGTTCCAGTTTATAACTATATAAAACTATCGTTGCAAGGTGATCTCATATATCTAACCTTGTCTCAACGTTTTTGTGAAAATCTTTGTCATGCATAAGATAATCATTAACCAGATATAAGTTGAAAAGATGAAGTTACAAGATACTCCAATATACTTATATCTTTTCCGGATACTACTTGAACTACCACCGTTCAAGGTATCATGAGTTTTAAAAGTTCATCAAATAGATGAGACTACAAGATAAGACCTGAATAGATTCAATCTTTGAAATATCATTGAATGAAATGAAGTTACGAGATACTTCATTAAGTCCCGATATCTATATATATATATCCATATATATATATATATCTCATACATCTCCTAAAAACCTCTGTCATGTAAAGTATGAAAAGAGTTGTAATATCCAATGAATTTGGAAAGAAAAGAATTTTGGCATAAACCCGATATCTTGCTGATCAGGCAAAAATACCAATAAGTAACCTTTTCTACTAGTAGATGGATGAATCCTCCACCGGTCATCACCCTGGTCGTGTTAAGACCTTGTGCTGGACCGCCACCCGGCCTCTTACGCGTTGATGGACTGCCACCCAGCCACTTACACTATGATAGACCGTACCCTGGCCTGTCGCTTATGCCGACTCAATTGGATGGGCTTACTTCCTGAACATTGGGCAAGTAATCAAACTGTTTTCTCAAAACATCAACCTCGTTGCGAATATAAAATACACCACAGAGCCGGATCCCTCAGGTTTTGAGCAAGTATTTAAATCCCCTTCGAAAGGAGGATCTTAAATATAAAAATGAGTTTTGGGATCCGCCCTAACTTTTAAAAATCATTTTGAAGACACGAAAACATTTTTAAGAATGTTTGGAGTAATGCTGATTTAATGAAATAAATCAGTCCCAATATATTAGAAAATATCTGAATATTATTAAATAATATTCCCATAAGGATAATCTCTATATAAATAACTTGAAGTAGAATTTGTAAAACTTACACTTGAAATGAGTATTAAATAACCAAAGATATACTTATATGAAAGTACTATCTTTATTTGAATAATCAAAAATAAGTTTGATTATCGACACCTTATTCTTTAATAAAATAAAGAATATATTTCAGTAAATAATCGGAGTCATAGGTCCTCAAATGAATATTCAAATAATATTCAATAAATAATATAAAGTGAGTCATAAGTCCTCGAATGAATATTCAAGTAATATTCATTAAATAATATAAAGTGAGTCATAAGTCCTCGAATGAATATTCAAGTAATATTCATTAAATAATATAAGTTATCGAATAAACCTTATTCGATTAATAGTTTTTAAAAACCATATCAATATATATATATATATATATAAATATATATATATATATCATATACTTGGGAACATCTACTCCCGGTTTTAGAAAAGGGTTCACCTTTGGGTCCCCTATACTCAGGGTATACGCAACTACTGCTTATCTCTAGCATAGGTATTATGCAACTAATAAGCATTTGAACCAACAGATATATAAATCAAGAATACGAAACAGGCATGCATATATACCATATCACATGCTCCAATATATCGCAAAAATTTGCTAATAACAAATATGCATTTATCACAAGATCATGCATATACACATATACATCACAACAACAGTTATACGGGTAGAAAACTTGCCTGAGCGATTGGGGATTATAAATGGCTCGGGACGAGTCTGGTAACCTATAAACAACATGTGAGTTGGAATTAAACCAAAGTCACTTGTAAATCTATACTTTAACCAAATTAGACTCTAACGCTCGCTTTGCGCTTACTGATTCTCTTAAGTCACTCGAGTACCCTCGGGTCCACCATTTTTAATAATTTAACCATTACGAGTTTTAAGGCGATTCCTTCGCGAGTGTCTTACCAACTGCCTATTACACTTTACATAAATGTTTCATACTCCAATTAGTCCTTTAAGGTCTTTATCCTATGTTTCAAAGTAAGGTGAGGGGTAATGGTTCGTTCGCGAAACGTCGTTACTTAAAACGGTCGTTTCTCCTAAACCGTACATCAGAATCAAACGAATCACATATCAAAACGAAGCTCGTAACATGAACTATCTAAAAATGGCAATGGTTAAAACCTAGTCGGGAGTTCTCGGGTCCTAATGTTATGAACAAAAGCAGTCTAAAGTAAATCGGACATTACGACGGCTATGTTTACGCGATTTCCCAAATTTATACCATTCCAAAACAATCACCAATCAAACCCAATCCATTCATACAACCAAAGTCCATCCATATCACACTACAACAGCCCCCAAAACCTCAAGTTCTCCAATTTATGTTATCCTCAATCATGAATTTAAAACTATACTTAAGTCCTTTACTAATCAACAAGTTTCAACATTCAATTTACTACAACTCCAACCCATACTCTAAACCTACAAGCATTAAGCTACTCTTTTACCATAACAACCAAAATCATCCTAATATACAAAGTAAAGCTAGGGTTTGGAGATGATATACCTTCTTTGAAGTGATGTGAGTAGCTAGGAAGCCTTAAGAAGCCTTGAGATGTCTTAGGGATGCTTGGATCTTAAAGGAAAAACAAGAAAAATCAAGTTAAAAATCTTGAAATCACTATTCATTATCTTCTTCATTGATTTCTTGCAGAAGATTATGAATGATTTGGAGGCTTAAACTTATAGAATAGCCATAACTATGCATAAGGAGTACTAGATAATTATCTTACCAATTTAGGAAGATTGGAACTTGAATTTTGAAAATTCTTCTTCTTGAAATGAAGAAAAGCCGAGAGCTCCTTGGTTGAAGAAGAAATGATTTTGTGTGTTGCTTTGTTTTGTTTTGGTTGGTTGATTTTCTTTTGATTTGTTTTGGTTAATTACCTTTGTAACCTTGAACTTTGTGTGGTTTTAAATCATCCAACAATTCCCTCCCTTATGTCATGCTTATGTCATCATGTGATGTCACCCTCCCCTCTTTGTCCTCTTCTCATTGGTTGGATGACATCATCCCCTCTAATCTCTTTGATTAGCTTCTAATTACTTGGCAAAAGACCGCTGATCTGTTATACGGTTCGCTTAACTTTCGTTTTCATTTATCGTTTGAGGGATCATATCCGGGATCTTATTACCTGGGTTTCCTTAACCTTTCTCAATACATTATAATCCTTTTATGATCCTCTCTTATAATCCTTTATTTTAAATCCTTTTTATCCTGTTACCTTATACTCAATTCTTTCCGTATCTAGTGGATTTCCGGGAAAAATCAAAGTGTTCGGATTTGGATTCTGATGATCTTTACATACACTTATATCCCATATAAAGTACTAATAAGATCTCAGAAGATCAATAAAAGAACCCCTACATAGTGTGGCATGAAAAGTTTTCTCATTCAGCATAATCAGCAAAAACACTATTCATAAGGGTTACAAAAAAATTCAAAATTTTGGGGTTATTACACTAAGTGGTATAAAATGCCACTTATCAATTATGCCGGTGATGCCTCCAGGCTAGTGTATTTCCTTCAAAGTAATAAGAGATTTTTGCTCAATAAATATACTCGATTGTGATTCAAAGAAAATAAGATATGGTGATAAGTTTGTGCGTCATCATATCTAGTCAAGATTTTCTAGTTGATTCTTAATTCTAAAGTAATATCGAGAACGTCATAAATCGAATACGACATGTTTTAAGTATATCATTCGTAGATGGACGAGAAGATTAGGAAAACGATTAAGTAGCCTCAAATGCGATTGGAAGCGATTATAAACTAGGTTAATTGAACAAAGAAACATGTGGGAATGAAGTTCAACAACCAGTAACTATTGGAAACGCACATGAGCACGAATTACTAGAAATAGAAAGAGAAGAGAATTAATATGCGTTATGCTGGTCCTTTTGAGACAGTAAAAGAAGCAGGATAAGTGTAAGTGAGTTGGCTTCACCACCAACCGTATAGCTGGTTCATAGGATATTTATATGTATATATTCAGGATAAGCAATTAAGCTCCATTATATATAAAATGGAGACTTGAGTTGAGTTATTTGAGCACTAAAAGAATTTGATGTCAGCGAGAGGCTGTTAAGTAATGAGTGATACTGCGAGTAAAATTTTATGAAAAGTTATAAGGTTGAAGGATCAACCTGAGAAAATGGAAGTAAGATACTTGAATAAATCAGTATCTGACCCTTGGTGTGATTCTGAGGATAGAATCCTTTTAAGGGGGAGGATGTAATATCCGGGATATTGCGGGCAATTATTTTATCGATAAATGATTATTATGTGATTATTAAGTGATTTTTGGTGAATTATTTGATGATTGGTGTTGTTATGTGAATGTTAATATGTGGTAAAGTATAAGTATGTTAATTTTATTATGTCCAGAATAAAATTTAGATAATTAAGGTATTTTTCTGGTAATTTTTGGACTGTTATACGATTTTATATTAATTTATGAATTTGTTAATTATTTTCTGAAAAATTACAAAACTATTTTATAAAGCCGGGAATCGTTCGACTTCAACCGTTTTTACGTTCTTACAACCCGAAACTCTTCCGAAAACTCCTTCCTGACTTAATCTGGTAATTCTGGACATTTTCCGTGTTTTAACTTTTTCAAACCGGATTACGGTTTGACCCATGTGCAACCCGGCACAAGATTTTTGATACGATAATCATTTCGGTGAATCAACACAACCCGTATTCTCGAAAGACGGGATATTATTACATTATTTTCGTATAAAGTGTTTTATAAAAAGCCAGGTTTGGATAATTATCCAATACGGGTACCAAATCGGATCGTTTTTGCAGTTACTTGGCGGCTAAGCAACTAGTTTATCGATCCAAAACGATACATAACCCTTTTATTATTTCCTTTTATTCGTATAATCATAATCAGTCAGTAAAATCCCGTAAAATACAGAGAAAACATCGAATTAATACCATGTTCTTGAAAATCAATCGTACAAACGGAGACGTTATCGAACTCCGATTCGGTCATGCAATATATCAAAATGAAGCTCTCGAAAACCTCATTCTGAATCCACCATCTACTTTGATGCAGAAATCAAGGTATTTTTCTTATTTAATTATTTTATTTCGAATTTATTAAAGATTAAATTATGAAAATTTATTCTTGATGTTTTTGATACGATTTGATGATTCCATCGTGTAGATAATATTTTTCTGGTTAATTTGGTATATTATATGTCAAAAATAGAGTTGAATAACATAGAGAAAATGATGTTTGATTCTGGAAATTAAAATTAGGGTTTATGTGTTTGAATGTTATTGATTGGAAAATGGGCGCTTTTGCTATAGGGGTTATTGTGTTAAATTGATTACATCATGTTGTAGATCGTCGAAAGACGAATCGAATGGTACCACTTGTTTTAACAGACGATTCCAGGTTAATGTTGGCCGAAAAATCGAACTAGGCGGCGGCGGGACTTTCAGCCCACGATTCTGGCCATTTCACTGTTTGGTTGCATGATTTGATTGCATATTTGTGCTTCTGGGAGTTGGAAGATCATCCCCTGACATTTTCGTGTGATTCTGGGCTAGTTTTGTGTCACCGGAAAAGCTCGGGATCGCCGTTAATGGCGATCGACGGCGACCGGTGACGGGGACGTGATAAAATGCAAATAAGTCCCTGTATTTTGCCAAATTTACAAAACCTGAATTTCTGTTTACAAAAGTTTCAAATATCAGATTTATGTTTAACTTCTTTTCAAAATTTATATTTTCTTATTATAATATTTTCAAAATTTGATTTTTATATATTTTAAAATTCAAAAATTCATTATTTATTTTCTGAAAATTATTTTTAAGTTAAAAATAAATCCTAATTATTTAATTAATTAATTTTTATTGGCAATTAATTATATTTAGTTAATTAATTTAAATATTAATTGATTAATTAATTTAATTAGTTATTAATTAATTTTAATTGATTATTTATTTAGATTTAATTATTTGTTGGGGTTTAAAAATTCTGAAAAATAGATTCGAGCTTTAAAATATTATTTTAAATTACTTTCATGGCTGGATAATTATTATAAAATTATTTTAAAGTCAGATTCAGGTGTTCGAACCCTATTATTTAATTATAAAATGATTCTGAAGCCCATTTTAATTCCGAACAATGTTCAAAAGATTCGTATTAAATACTTGGAAAATCATTTTGACCCAGAATCTTCTTTGAAAATTTATTTTGACCGAATATCTTGAGTGTTATGTGCTATGTGCTATCTGATTGATTGTTAGGTCACACACACTGTAGAAAGGGGTTGAATACAGTGTTTGTTACAATCAAATCGAATTAAGAACACAAGTAACAAAACACAGATTTTATTCAATATAATAACCTCTGTTACAATAGAACTGTCCTCTCTAAATATCACGAGAGCTGCTAGGGTTATAATGAATAATAATCTCGATTAAGATAACACCTCTAGTGTAAACCCTATGCTGTGTTTATATAGACACACAGTTACAAGATAATCTTCTAATTGATATCGAATATAATTCTGCTTTATAAAATATATCAACTAGTTACCTTTTCTTCCAAGTATTCTATTCTTCATAGAATTCTTCTTCATGCATATCTCTTCTTGTTTTAGTCTCGATCTTCTTTCCTTTCAATCAACCGCCTTTCTTATCTGAAAGTCTCCTTAAGTCCTGATATTATCTCCTGATAAATATCTTCTGATAACTTAAGTTTTGACAACTTAAGTTCTAATATCTTAAGTCCTGACTTTAGTATAAGTACTGATTTCCAGTTAAGTCATGATTTGTCCTGTTAGTTAAGATCTGAAAACTAAACACAAATCATTATTAGACATGACATCACAAATATATCTAACAATCTCCCCCAACTTGTAAATTAGCATAATATACAAGTTCAACAGATATTTGATGATGTCAAAAACATTAAGTACAAATGTATGAGAATTTGACTAGATAACTACAACTTACAGTCCTTACAGCTTTACCATCCTTAAAGTCTGGTATCAGCTTCAGTCTTTATACACTTCAGAATTTAAGCAGTTGTAGATCTTTGACTTGGCTTCAATTTCTGATCTCTTTGATGTCAGGAGTTGTTCTGAGATAGTTCTTCAAAAGTGTTCTCTCAGCATATTCAAGTTCATTGACCATCCTTCTTTTAGCATTTTTCAGTTCAACTGTATCTTCACCAGTTTGAAAGATAGCAGCCCTGAGATCATTTATTTTTGCTTTCCTTATATCCTGATCTAGTCTGATGATATAGGCTTTATCAAACTCTAGATTGAATTCAAGTCCCTTAATACCAGAAAATGTAGTGATGATTTTAGCAGTATTAGGCTTCATTTCAACAATATCTCCACTGTGAGATCTGTACTTAGGACAATATGGGATGTCAGACTTTACAGAGTAAAGCCTCTTCTGTCTTTGAATATTTGATTTTAAATAACCTGCAGCACCATCTGTTGATCTGTTTTTCACTTGAAGTAGAAATAGAACATGTTCCAGTTCTTCAAAATACTTCAATGGAATAGCATTCTCCCTGATCTGGAATACCCTCCCATCTGTCATAAAGTATAACATGATATCTTCTTTCAAAAAAGAGTGGTAAACCATTTGTACAGATTCAAGTTGATTCAATCTTTTAAGAGTTGCTCCTACACTTGGTTCACTTAAGCAAGTTGGATCATTGGTAGTGTTGTGTATTCTCTTCTCTTTAGAACTACCCAATCCTGATTTGTCTCTTGCTTTCTTTCCTTGAACAACTCTTGCTTCAAAACCACTTGATATAGTCTTCAAAGGTTGAGTCTGTTGAGCATTTGTGAATCCTGATAGTAGCATCTTTGAAGGTTTAACATGAGCAATGTCAGAGGTTTCCTTTTCTTTATCTTCTGATATCAAGCCAACTTGAGCTATGTCAGAGGTTGTTTGCTTCACTGTAATATCATATTTTACTAAGTCCTGATCTTGAACAATATGAGCTCTGTCAGAGGTTGTTTGAATATCCTTTTTCTTTAAAATCAGACTAGTATCTTCATCATTAATTATTTCTTCATCCATGATTGGCATGTATACCTTTACAGGTTCATCAATTTTTGCTTTGCCCTTGGATCTTGGATCTACCTCCACTTGTGATTTGGCCTTGGTTGCCTCGGAAATTAACTTTTCTTTTATCACAATGCCCTTAGGCTTAGGTGGCTTCTTTTCCATGACTTGAGCTTTAGACTTTGACTTGACATTTTCTGCTTTAAGTTTGGCTTCTTCTTCCTTCAGATGTTCAATATCCATGCCTAGATTGTCCTTTAGGAATATTCTTTTGGAAATCTCTTCATCAAGTTCCAGAGTTTGATCACTAGAACTTATTCTTTTACCAGTATCAGAACTTATTCTTCTCCCAGCATCAAAACTTGTTCTTTGACTTGTAGTTCCAGCTTTGCTTGATGAAAAACCTTTTCCTTGACCATGACCTCTACCCCTTTCAGAGTTTCCCTGGTCATCATTTCCATCATCATTACCCTTCAGTACTTGACTAGATTTGCATTTGGACTTAATCACTTTCTCCCCTTTTTTGGCATCAGCAGGTAGAAGAAGAGAGACAAGCAATTCCACTGAGGATTAGATCTCATGAAGGGTTTTTAGCGCATAAACGCAACGAAAACGTAAATTTAAATCTTAAAAAAAATGAAACCCTCCGCAGGATCCGTGCGAAAAATAATATTTAATTCGTAGATCAGTATGTTTACCTTAAGAAGCTTTACGTTAATGGAAATATGGAGGTCTTTAATAGCGATCCAAGAACGATGAACGGAAATCCCTAGCAGCTCCTCCTCAAGTGTGAAGCACTCCACCGGTATCCACCAAGAGTACAATGTGATGGAGGAGGAAGAGGTTGAGAGAATTAGTTGCCTCCCTCTTGTTCTACTTTAGAATTAGGGTTAATTATTTGGGTTGAGGCAAATAGGGTTTATAATAGTATATTTATAGGCAAAATTTTCAGCTGGAAATTTTCCATAAAATATTAATATTATTAACCCTTTAATTGATTATTCTTATTAACCAGTTAACTAATAATTAAAACACCTTTTAATTATTAATCCATTTTCTAAACACTTTAGAAAAATAATTCTCTCACTTGATTTAATTTCCAAAATTAAATTCTTAATTAATAATATTAAGAATTAATTAAATCTCATTTAATCAATTATTAAATCTGCTAATTAATTATTTATTTCACAAATAAATAATTACCAGCCATTATTAATTAATTCCTCCACCATTAAATCATTCTCTTTTATGGTGTGACCCTATAGGTTCAATATTAAGCCGGTAATAGAAATAAATAATAATAAAAATATTTTATCATTATTTATATAAATTCTCTAATTCATTAAATATGATTAATT
The DNA here is from genome assembly GCF_009905375.1 of Apium graveolens. Classification (NCBI taxonomy): domain Eukaryota; kingdom Viridiplantae; phylum Streptophyta; class Magnoliopsida; order Apiales; family Apiaceae; genus Apium; species Apium graveolens. Next base: position 207,989,287 of record NC_133654.1, read on the forward strand.
AATAAATTAATCATATTTATTCTACATCGTGAGGGATACTTCTCAGCATATCGTGACTATCCGGATAATACGAATTCACTGCTTAGAATACCAAGAACCTATTCAGTGAGTAGTTACCGTACAATCAATTCCTTCTATCCTGTAATGTCACGATTAAATACAAGGCATGGAACTTGTGTCAAGCCTATCTTATTTAATCATTTGCTTTCCCATTCACTATGCTTAGTTCTATTTAATGTAAATTAGAAACTCCTTTCTAATTTCATTCACTCTGGCCAGAGGTTCCTGAACTAGCATAAGTGGATCAGCATTGAACATTCTCTTCCTTCACTGGAAGGGGTAGATCCTTTATTGATCATACACTATCTTCGTGTACAAATTCCTATACCCAGTAGAGTCCTTATAATTGTCCCTGGAGACTAAGAACTAAACCAAAGCATAGTTCAGTGTACACAAGATGACTATGATGACCTCAAGTCTAAGGATACTTGTACAACTATCACTATGTGAACAACTGCTGACACGTGAGTGAACTCCATCAGTTGTTCAGCTGTGTGAGTCATGTTCAGTGACCTTATTCTATAATAAGCACCTACATACTAGCTATAGTGTCACCACACAAATGTCTATGAGAACAGACGTCCTTCATAACGAAGCAAGCATAGTATGTACCGATCTTTGCAGATTACTAATTACCAGTTAGTAATCCTACGACCAGGAAATATTTAAGTTTAGAGTTATCATCTTTTAGGTCTCATTATTATGATCTCATCATAATCCATAAAAAGCTTTACTATAAACTATGGTATATCTTATTTAAACACTTAAATAGATAAAGCCCGCAATAAAACCAAAACAAGTCTTTTATTACTATCAAAGAAATCAAAACAGATTACATAAAAGTTATTCCTAAATCATCATACATGATTGGACTTAGGACACATCTCTTTCATCTCATTGAGTTGAGTTTGCTGAGAAGCTTGATTCTTTAGAATTTCATCAATCTGAGCTTGTTGCTTCTCCTGAGTTTTTTCAATATACCCAATTCGGTCAAAGGCTGGCTTAAAAAATCTGTTCTTTTCCAATTTTACATTCATATCTGATGGATTTTAAACGCAGCGAAGGCATCGCAAACACTTTTACACACATAAAATCCAAATAAAAGCATATAAATCATGGTAAAAACATAGGGAACGAATACTAACCTTTAATATGCGATCCAAAAACAATGATCGGAGATCCTTAGCAGCTGCTCCTCAAACGTGAAGCACTCCACCGGTATCCACCAAGAAAACGATGTTAAGGAGGAGGAGGAGGTGGAGAGAATTAGGTTTTCTAAAACTTTTGGGTTTTTGGGTTCAAATAAAAATAGGTTCTATAATAGTATATTTATAGGCAAAATTTTCAGCTGAAATTTTTCCATAAATATTATTATTATTATCCCATTAATTATTCTCATTAATAATTAAAACACCTTTTAATTATTAATCCTTTTTCTAAACACTTTAGAAATAATTCTCTCTCTTGATTTAATTTCCAAAAATTAAATCCTTAATTAATAATATTAAGAACTTTTCTTAATTAATTTATAATCAATTAAATCTCATTTAATCAATTATTAAATTTGTCAATTAATTATTTATTTCACAAATAAATAATTATTAGCCATTATTAATTAATTCCTCCACCATTAAATCATTCTCTTTTTATGGTGTGACCCTGTAGGTTCAATATTAAGCCGGTAGTAGAAATAAATAATAATAAAACTATTTTATCATTATTTATATAAATTCTCTAATTTATTAAATATGATTAATTAATTAATCACATTTATTCTACATCGTGAGGGATACTTCTCAGCATATCGCGACAATCCGGATAATATGAATTCACTGCTTAGAATACCAAGAACCTATTCAGTGAATAGTTACCGTACAATAAACTCCTTCTACCCTACAATGTCCCGATTAAATATAAGGCATGGATCTCGTGTCAAGCCTATCTAATTTAATCACTTGCTTACAATTTACTATGCGTAGTTCTATGCAAATTAGAAACTCCTTTCTAATTTCATTCACTCAGGCCAGAGATTCCTGAACTAGCATAAGTGGATCAGCCTTGAACATTCGCTTCCTTCACTGGAAGGGGTAGATCCTTTATTGATCATACACTATCTTCGTGTACAAATTTCTATACCCAGTAGAGCCCTAATAATTGTCCATGGAGACTAAGAACTAAACCAAAGCATAGTTCAGTGTACACAAGATGACTATGATGACCTCAAGTCTAAGGATACTTGTACAACTATCACTATGTGAACAACTGCTGACACGTGAGTGAACTCCATCAGTTGTTCAGCTGTGCGAGTCATGTTCAGTGAACTTATTCTATAATAAGCACCTACATACTAGCTATAGTGTCACCACACAAATGTCTATGAGAACAGACATCCTTCATAATGAAGCAAGCATAGTATATACCGATCTTTGCGGATTATTAATTACCAGTTAGTAATCCTATGATCAGGAACTATTTAAGTTTAGAGTTATCATCTTTTAGGTCTCACTATTATGATCTCATCATAATCCATAAAAAGCTTTAACCTAAACTATGGTATATCTTATTTAAACACTTAAATAGATAGAGCCCGTAATAAAAACAAAACAAGTCTTTTATTAAAAACAATGAAATCAAAACATATTATATAAAGAGTTATTCCTAAATCCTAATACATGATTGGACTTAGGACACATTCCTTTCAATCTCCCACTTGTACTAAAGCCAATCACTCTGGTATCTAATACCCATCTTGTCTTTATGACGATCAAAGTGACTTTCATAAAGTAGCTTCGTGAGTGGGTCTGCTATGTTGTTATGTGTGTCAACTCTAATTCAATACAACACAAGAAATGTTATCGCGCTCCCACTAACCCTTTTGTAAACGCATGGTTCATCTACGTTTTTGATAAAATCAAACTCTTTGATTGTCTCATCAAAACGAATGTTCCATCTTTCAAGAAGCTTGCTTTAGACCACATATGGTTCGCAGTAGCTTACTCACTAGGCTTTCATTTCCCTTGGAAAGAAAACCATCTGGCTATATGCCAGATCTCATAGTCGTAGTAAGCAGCAATCGCAAGCAAAATCCGAACTGAATTTAACAGGGCTATAGGTAAAAAGTTTCATCAAAGTCAATCCATTGCCTTTGTCTGAATCCTTTTCCCAAAAGCCTGGCCTTAAAGGTCTCCACCTGGCCATCTGCTCTAATCATTCTTTCGTATACCGTATACATAGATTCCATTCCGGATTTCATGGCACTATGCCATTTCTCTGAGTCAACACTACTCATAGCCTCATTATAGGTCACAGGGTCGTCATCATCAATGATCGACAACTTATTGTCATTCTCAATGACAAGGCCATATTACCTCTCAGGTTGGCAAGACACTCTCCCTGACCTATGAATGGGCTGTTCCACAAAAGGTTGTTCAGTCAGAACAGGTGTTTCCACTTGATCCGTAGTAGTTTGTGCTTCTTGAACTTCATCAAGTTCAATTTTTCTCCCACTGTTTCCTTCAAGGATAAACTCCTTTTCCAAGAAGGTAGCATGTCTGAAGACAAACACCCGATGATTGGTGTAAAAGTAATACCCTAAAGTCTCTTTAGGATATCCCACAAAACCATATTTTACGGATCGATATTCCAGCTTATCTGGGTCAACTTTCTTGACATAAGCTGGACATCCCCAAATCTTAACGTGTTTAAGACCCGGTTTCCTTACTTTCCATATCTCATACGGAGTTTGAGGAACAGATTTTGGAAAGCACCTTATTCAGTAAATATGCTGAGGTTTCAAATGCATAACCCCACAGGAATACTGGAAGATTTGCATAGCTCATCATGGACCGAACCATGTCTAACATAGTTCGATTTCTCCTTTCAGATACCAATCTGGAGGCGTCCACTGGGAGACTATACCATTTACTTTGAGATAATCCAGAAACTCTCCATTCAAGTATTCACCACCTCGATCTAATCGAAGAATTATAATACTATGTTTGGTTTGTTTCTCCACTTCATACTTATACTCTTTGAACTTTTCAAAGGCTTCATACTTGTGTTTCATCAAACACATATCTGAATCTAGATCTATCATCTATGAAAGTAATGAAGTATGAAAATCCACCCATGGCTTGCTTAGACATTGGTCCACATACATCTGTGTGTACCATTCCTAGCAAATTTGCAGTTCTCTCTCCATGTCTACTAAATGGAGACTGCAGTGCCACTATAAAGTGAGATTTTCATCATCCCTTTTCTTTTATTAGTTTGTTCAATCTGAAGTAAATTATGTCACATTTATACAGACCATTATTTAAAGTACAACGTCCATAAAGAATATTATCTCTAAGAATAGAACATTCATTATTCTCAATAATAAATGAAAATCCAGCCAAGTCTAACATGGGAATAATATTCCTCACAATCGAGGGAACAAAATAACACTTATTTAAAACAATAGTCTTGCCCATAGGCATATGTAAATGAAATGATTCTACATCTTCAGCAGCAACTCTTGCTCCATTTCCCATCAGTAGAATCACCTCCTCTTCCTCAAGAGTCCTACTTCTCCTTAGTCCCTGCAACAAATTGCAGATTTGAGAACCACAGGCGGTATCTAATACCCAAGTAGAAATTTGATTTAATGACATATTCACTTCTATCATGAACATACCTGAATCAGAAGCGGTAGTCTCACTACCCTTCTTCTTCTTCAATTCTGCAAGGTAAACCTTGCAGTTCCTCTTCCAGTGCCCCACTTTGTTACAGTGAAAGCAAACAACTTTGCTCTTGGGGTCTTCAGCTTTTGGTGGAACCGGCTTTTCTTCACCTACTTTCATCTTCTTGGAAGAGTTCCTCTTCCTTTTCTTAGGATTGGAACCTTCACCAATTAGAAGAACAGAACTCTTCTTAGGGGGAAAATTCGATTATGCAGTCTTCAACATGTTGTGGAGTTCAGGCAGGCTGACATCCAACTTATTCATGTGAAAGTTCACAACAAACTGCGAGAACGAACTCGGAAGCGATTGCAAGACCAAGTCTTGGCTCAGCTCCCCATCCATGGCAAAACCAAGTTGTCCAAGATGTTCAATCAAATTGATCATCTTAAGTACATGGTCATTCACAGATGATCCCTCAGACATCCTACAACCGAACAACTCTTTCGATATCTCATATCGAGCTGTCCTCCTCGCCACATCATACAACTCTTGTAGATGCATGAGGATAGTGTGAGCATCCATATGCTCATGTTGCTTCTGTAGCTCAATGTTCGTGGAAGCTAGCATGATGCATTGAGCAACATTTATATCATCTATCCACTTACGATACACAACATGTTCATCATTATGTGCATCACTAGCAGGTTCAATAGGCTTAGGTGAGTCAATCACGTATTCCAGCTTCTCAATCCTGAGAACAATTCTCAAGTTTCGAAGCCAGTCAGCATAATTAGGACCAGTCAATTTGTGAGCATCCAGTATGCTCCTGAGTGATAGTGTAGAAGACATAATGTATATTGTAAATCTGTAAATGATAAACACATAACAACACTTAGCAAATATTCGATTTTATTTTAAAACACTATATGAATCGGGTCTTTATTCATAAGTGGCTCCTACTAGTTTATCTAATTTATTCAACCCCCTACGTGAAAAATTAAGCATTCATAATGCTAGTGGGAATAGGGATCCTACATTCCATTACACAACCCCGGCTGTGGCACGAAATGCCATATAATGTTCAATAGGCAGACAACTCTTGTCAATTACATCTAATGTTATTCCCTAATCAAACTTTAGCCTCTTGAATAATTGAGTCACGGCTGTGGCACGACAAACTCAATATTCTAAATCAAGTCTAACCCAACATTCCGTACAATTGAATCAGTCCCCAAAGGCCCACGGCTGTGGCACGTACCGACCTTTAGATTCTTATTCAATGGACACATCTCTATGTAATAGACAAGTATTTCTTATTTCGAAATCAAAGCCCTCGGCTGTAGCACGAACCGACAATGATTCAAAAATAAGAACTACTTTTCTATCATGTTGGAAGGCTATGACCGACACAAGCCCGTTGTATCATTGGCCAATTACTACTTGATATAATTTAATTTTAGAGGGATTATATTACGTTACAATCATAATCATATTATAAAGAGATTCTTCCTTTTAAATTAAATATTTCAAATCAATAATCGATAATCAGATGATTCCCAGATCGGGTGGAGCATTGTCAAGAGGCGTCACTTAATAACCCTTTCTTACAGATAGAAATATGTTGTTGACAGAATCATCCTTTCTCTCATATCGAAAATTCATATTCAATTACGTGTTTCACAAACACAAGAATCTCATGATTGTATTCATAATATTGTTATTAAGGTTATGAAACAAGTTCACTATACTAGGTTGTCTAACAAACGCCTTATGTTCATTTAAGTTCACCTAAATCTATCATCGCATGATAAACTAAGCATATATCACATATATAAACATGAATAAACATCAAGGTAGGCATGTTACATCATCTAGCATATTGGTCTAAGCATTATACATCTCTATGTATCACATGAAGCATTTAAAAGCAGTTAAAACAGTTAAAAACAGCTTTAAAACACTTCATGAAAATATAAACAGTTCAAAACTTTTATATAAACTAAAATTGATCACTCCATTAGATCCGTCTCGGAAAAACGAATCCAACGGTATATTGCACGCCCAAAACGGAGTTACGAAACTCCCAGAAAATCAATTTTAATCTGAACAGTCAGACTGTAACGCATTACAGGAACGCGTTACAAGCCCTGTAACGCGTTCCGGTGATGCGTTACAAGCATTCCGTGAATGCGCCACAGGGTGTAACGCATTTCCGGAATGCGCGACACCCTTTATTTTATTTTTTTTCTTTCTCGCAGCAGCCGCCATCTTTTTCCTCGAACGCCGTGCATGTCAGCTTCTGCCGTCCTTTTCTGTGTCTTCTCTTCACACAGCAGGTAATAGTAGAAAACACAAATATATATATATACTATATATTCATATATTTACTTATTTAATTACGAATTTTAATTACAAGAACTTCAAAAATTCATAATAAAAAATCTATACATCATAAAATTATGAAAAAAATACACAGACGATCTACAACACTTGTAGAACCCAGATCAACATTCAAAATTATTCTGAGAAATGATTTCTCATCAGACAAAATTAATCCATGATATAACTTGTAAAAATCATAATTAATTTATACAAGCACATAAAATTCTGAAATTTTTACCACAGATCTATATGCATACAACCTATGCTCTGATACCATTGATGGATTTTAAACGCAGCGGAGGCATGGCAAAACACTTTTACACACATAAAATCCAAATAAAAGCATATAAATCGTGGTAAAAACATAGGGAACGAATACTAACCTTTAATATGCGATCCAAAAACAACGATCGGAGATCCTTAGCAGCTGCTCCTTAAACGTGAAGCACTCCACCGGTATCCACCAAGAAAATGACGTTAAGGAGGAGGAGGAGGTGGAGAGAATTAGGTTTTCTAAAACTTTTGGGTTTTTGGGTTCAAATAAAAAATAGGGTCTATAATAGTATATTTATAGGCAAAATTTTCAGCTGAAATTTTCCCATAAATATTATTATTATTATCCCATTTATTATTCTCATTAATAATTAAAACACCTTTTAATTATTAATCCTTTTTCTAAACACTTTAGAAATAATTCTCTCTCTTGATTTAATTTTCAAAAATTAAATCCTTAATTAATAATATTAAGAACTTTTCTTAATTAATTTATAATCAATTAAATCTCATGTAATCAATTATTAAATTTGCCAATTAATTATTTATTTCACAAATAAATAATTATTAGTCATTATTAATTAATTCCTCCACCATTAAATCATTCTCTTTTTATGGTGTGACCCTGTAGGTTCAATATTAAGCCGGTAGTAGAAATAAATAATAATAAAACTATTTTATCATTATTTATATATATTCTCTAATTTATTAAATATGATTAATTAATTAATCACATTTATTCTACATCGTGAGGGATACTTCTCAGCATATCGCGACTATCCGGATAATATGAATTCACTGCTTAGAATACCAAGAACCTATTCAGTGAATAGTTACCGTACAATAAACTCCTTCTACCCTACAATGTCCCGATTAAATACAAGGCATGGATCTCGTGTCAAGCCTATCTAATTTAATCACTTGCTTACCATTTATTATGCGTAGTTCTATGCAAATTAGAAACTCCTTTCTAATTTCATTCACTCTGGCTAGAGATTCCTGAACTAGCATAAGTGGATCAGCCTTGAACATTCGCTTCCTTCACTGGAAGGGGTAGATCCTTTATTGATCATACACTATCTTCGTGTACAAATTTCTATACCCAGTAGAGCCCTAATAATTGTCCCTGGAGACTAAGAACTAAACCAAAGCATAGTTCAGTGTACACAAGATGACTATGATGACCTCAAGTCTAAGGATACTTGTACAACTATCATTATGTGAACAACTGCTGATACGTGAGTGAACTCCATCAGTGGTTCAGCTGTACGAGTCATGTTCCGTGAACTTATTCTATAATAAGCACCTACATACTAGCTATAGTGTCACCACACATATGTCTATGAGAACAGACATCCTTCATAATGAAGCAAGCATAGTATATACCGATCTTTGCGGATTATTAATTACCAGTTAGTAATCCTATGATCAGGAACTATTTAAGTTTAGAGTTATCATCTTTTAGGTCTCACTATTATGATCTCATCATAATCCATAAAAAGCTTTACTATAAACTATGTTATATCTTATTTAAACACTTAAATAGATAGAGCCCGTAATAAAAACAAAACAAGTCTTTTATTAAAATCAATGAAATCAAAACAGATTATATAAAGAGTTATTCCTAAATCCTAATACATGATTGGACTTAGGACATATTCCTTTCAATATCTTGCTGGATCAGTGATTCTTGGATTTTGTTCACCTTGTCATGAGTTATTGAGTGTTGACCTTGAAGGTGCGTAGTACTCAATACAGTAACTCTTAGCTGTGCGTTAAAATCATCATTTATCAGCATTTCATCAGCCTTAGCCTGGTGCTCAGCAAGAATTTTTTCAGTAGGAACAAAACTAACTGTGTTCCATTCCTTAGTCCACTCCTTTCCTCTAGGAGTTTCACTTCAAGGTACTGGTGTATCCTCTCTAACAAACTTCTTGATTAAATCAGCTTTATTAACTGTTTGTTGAGGTGCATGTCCTGAAGGACCAGCTGCATCAGCATCTAGATTAGTAGCAGCTTCACCAGTAGATTCAGCATTGTCAGCATCAGAACTTACAGAGCCTGCAGTATCAGCATCCTCTGATAAAATAACAATATGTGAGGCTATAGAGGCTTCAACATCATCCTCTAAATTCTGATTTGCAACTAAGTTCTGATCAACATCCAAATTTTGATGTCCACCTAAAATCTGATCTTCATCATCTAGATTCAGAATTGGTGGTGTTGGTGGAGTGAGTTGAGTTGGTGGAGCTTCCAGGTACATAATCTCAGGCACAACCAAGTTATGTATGTTTATTTCAGCACTTGTACATGGGTCTTCAGCATGTACTGGATCAATTATATGAGATACAGGAGGTGTAGGCACTTGCTCTGGAATATCCTCTTGCTCCTGAATAGGAGACTTTTGAGCTTGAGTAAAGTCTGATTCAGCAGTGGGGAGTAATTCAATTACTCTAGGTTCTGTTGGGATCAAAGATTCCTGACCTCCTTCCTTAGCTGCTGCTTCCAGAACTTCTTCAGAGTGTGATGATTCACTTACAGCCCTCCTAGCTCTTTGCTTTTTAAGTCTCTTTGTTGAACTTGAGACTTTGGGAGCTTCATCATCAGAATTAAGCTTTCTAAGCCTTTTGAGGGGCCTAGAAATCCCAGTTTTAGTATCTTTCTGAGAAGAAATCTTCTCAAATCTTCTCAGCTTCTACAACAACAGGTTCATATAGGAACCTGTTCCTCATTATCTGACTCATATCTCAGAATAATTCTCCTTCTCTTCTATTGAGACTGAGGTACTATCTTAGTCCTCTTGGGTTTTGAAGATGAAGGCTTCACAGGATGTGCTGAAGGTTATGGTTGAGTTTGAGGTTGGTAAGAGATGGTATGGTCTGATGGCTGTTGTGTCGGTTGTGATAAGTTGGTGGGTTGGACATCAGGATAGACAGATGTATAAGTTTGTGGATCAGCATTTACCAAGATTTGTTTTACTGATTGAGGAATCTATAAGGGTCTCCGCACTTGTTTCTTATTGTTAGCATTTAAAAAATCATTAAAAGCCCTTTTGCAAGCTTAAAGGGTGAAATTAAATCACTGGCTAGTGGGGGCTCATCAGCATAACAAAAAGTATACATAAGCTGATAGAATCTAGCAAAGTATACTACATTCCTATCCTCTGTCATCCTATCCCCTATGAAACCTAGCACAACACTTGCAAAATCAAAATGAGTTTGATGGATAAGGGCATATCCGATTTGCTGACTCATGATGGGAATAGCATCAAAGTTGGAGCATTTATTGGTGAATGCCTTGGTGATACAATCAAAGAAAAAGCTCCATTCCTTTATGATATTTGATCTTTTCATTTGACCCAGCTTTCCCAAACTTTTCTGATAGCCCAGACTGGCCATAAGCTACTGTAAAATAGGATCCTCCACTGTTGAGAATGTACAACCTTCAGGTAAGTGGAGAGCTTTACAAAATGCTCCTGGAGTAACCACATGCTCGACATATCCTGATGTGAAAATTATGCTTGGTGAACCAGCAGCACCACCATTATCAAAAAGCCCAGTTCGCCAAAATGTCAGCACTTGTTTGCTTGAAATAGTTTGAGGTTGGGTCAAAGCATACCCAATCTCACTATTGGCTAATAAATCTTGCACAAAGTGCAGATATGATGGAGCTTCAGCCTTGTTCAGGATTGCAACATAGTTATTTGGCACAAACTTGGCTCCATCAATAATTAAATCCTTGGGCACCATTAGAAATAGGTGAGAAATAAGATTGCCTGAAAGGTGTTTTATGAAATGTCTGTATAGAAAATGGTCAGAAAATGTGAGAGAATAAGAAAAAGAGAGAGAGTGAATAAAATAGAAATGTGAATAAAAGATTTGAAAATCTTTTATCTCTTTTACTTAGACGACCCACGTGACAACAGTTATTGAGAAGTGGAACAGACCTTACACTTGTCAGCCATGCAGCAGTTAAGACAAAAATTAATAGGCACGGTAAATAAGTAATAATTACTTTGCACGTTCAGTTTTTCAAAAAGAAACTGTTCCCACTAAACAAATGATTATTACTGCTTTATTTCACATAGTCCAATATTCTGAAAAATATAACCGTTCAAGTAGTGACTTAAAAGTAAACTAAGTAAATAAATAGTGCCACGTCAGCATCAGAACTTGATTATTATCAGAATTTAAAAGTCATCAGAATATGGCTCATTAACTCAAAAGGTGAATGTTTATTTCTATAATTCTTCACACAAATACTGATATGGGTACAACAGAACTTAATCATTAGAACTTCCATCAGAATTTGTCCTCAGAATTTATGCAACTGACACTTAAACTGTTCATCTAAAACAATATTGATCACCACAGTAATTTTCATCATTCATATGGAGTGTAAGTGTGTGCATTAAGCTAAATATCAGACAAAGAGTAAAGTCTGATTCACTTCAGTACATCTTAGAAATAAGGCATAACTAAGAACTTTGCTTAAAATCTGCCATTAGTATGAAGTCCACTACAGAATGAGTTCATGCATAAGTCCACCTCAACTGTTTTGTGCTCATTTTATGCATATTTTGAAATTCCTTTTTACAGTGGCTTCTCAGTGTAAGTGAGTCAAGACTGCTTATCAGAAATTATGCTATAATCATAGTATTTCTCCAATAATCATAGAATATGAAAAGTCACCAAGAAAATTTTATTTTGCTTTTCTAATGCATATTACTTAATACCAGCAATGCACTTGGGTCTTCCCTTCCACATACATTTTTCTCTAGATCTCAAATGAGTACCTGATATTTATTTCTTTTCTTTTTCTTTTTCTTTTGATAAATGAGGCTTTATTAGCACTTAGTACATCCATAAGATTTACAAACATCAGAACTTAACAGATAAGAAGCATCATTCTAGTTTTTAACTTAGTAATAAGATACACAAAGTAAACATAAATAAGCTCAATATCAGAATTTGCTTGTGTTAAAAGATTTCCACATAAACAATTACTTCAAATATGGGATCTTTAGTATATTAAAGACTAATAGGTCAGCATCTAGCACAGTTATCCTCATTGGATTGAATAGTCACAGAAACATTTATATCACTATCAGAGTTTAGAAATTCACATCAGACAATAATCAGCACTTACAAAATTTCAATTTAAGCACAGAATACACAAAGATAGTAATATCTGTAAATACTGATCATAAAGTCTGATGTATCAGAACATAAACTAAGCAGATTTAGAGAAAGAACCTGAAACCATTCCAAGTTCATTTACCAATCTTGTAAAAGTAGCTTCACACAGTGGTTTTGTAAGGATATATGCTAGTTGTTGATCTGTTGGAACAAAGTGTAATTCCACTGTACCCTCTATCACATGTTCCCTTATGAAGTGGTACCTAATGCTGATGTGCTTTGTCATTGAGTGTTGAACTGGATTAACTGTCATAGCAATAGCACTTTGATTATCACAATAAATAGGGATTTTATAATATGTTAACCCATAATCCAGTAACTGATTCTTCATCCAAAAAATCTGTGCACAACAGCTTCCTGCAGCAATGTATTCTGCTTCTGCAGTTGATGTGGAAATTGACTTTTGTTTCTTGCTAAACCAAGAAACCAATCTGCCTCCAAGAAATTGGCAGCTTCCACTTGTGCTTTTCCTGTCAATTTTGCATCCTGCAAAATCTACATCTGAGTAACCTATTAGTTTAAAGTCTGATTCTCTAGGATACCACAATCCCAGATCAGCTGTACCCTTAAGGTACTTAAAAATTCTTTTCACAGCTGTTAAGTGAGGTTCTTTTGGATCTACTTGAAATCTTGCACAAAGACAGGTAGCATACATGATATCAGGTCTACTTGCAATTAGATAGAGTAGTGAGCCAATCATACCTCTGTAATCAGTAATATCTACTGATGTACCAGTATCCTTATCCAATTTTGTTGCAGTGGCCATAGGAGTGGATGCACTTGAACAATCTTGCATTCCAAATTTCTTCAACAAATTTCTGGTGTACTTAGATTGACATATAAAAGTTCCTTCTTCATTCTGCTTGACTTGAAGGCCCAGAAAATAGCTAAGTTCTCCCATCATACTCATTTGATATCTTGACTGCATTAGCTTGGCAAACCTTTTACATAGTCTGTCATTTGTAGAACCATAAATGATATCATCAACATATATCTGCACCAAAAGTAAGTCCTTTCCATGGTTGAGATAGAATAAAGTTTTGTCCATAGTCCCTCTGTTAAATCCACTTTCCAGAAGAAACTGAGCTAATATCCCATACCATGCTCTTGGAGCTTGCTTAAGGCCATAAAGTACTTTATCAAGTCTATAGACATGATTAGGAAATTTTGAATCTACAAAACCTGGAGGTTGTTTAATATATACTTCTTCTTCTAATTCTCCATTAAGAAAAGCACTTTTTACATCCATTTGAAAGACTGTAAACTTTTTGTGAGCGGCATAAGCCAAAAATATCCTATAGCTTCCAATCTAGCAACTGGTGCAAATGTTTCATCATAATCAATTCCCTCCTGTTGAGAGTATCCTTTTACAACCAGCCTTGCTTTATTACTTGTAATTATGCCATCTCTATCAGTTTTATTTCTGGACACCCACTTTGTACCAATAACTGATCTGTTCTTTGGTCTTGGCCCTAGGGTCCAGACTTTATTTCTTTCAAATTCATTTAACCCTTCATGCATTGCTTGCACCTAATCAGCATCTTGAAGAGCTTCTACCACTTTCTTTGGTTCAGTTTGAGAAAGAAAAGAGTGATAGACACATTCATTTGATGTTGCTGTTCTAGTTCTTATACCTGCTTCAGGATCTCCAATAATCAAGTCAGGTGTATGTGCTTTAGTCCACTTGCTTGCAGATGGAAGATTATCTCTAGAACTGGATGCTCCCCCATGATCCATACCGTCTCCATCAACATTTTCTGATTCTCCCCCTGAAATTATGCTCTTTGAGTTGGATCCTTCAGAATTTGAGTTTCCAGAATTATCAGAATTTGATTTTCCAGAATTATCAGAACTTGCCCCATCAGAACTTGATGAATCAGAACTTGACGAGCCTATTCTTGGTTCTGATGCTTCTTGAGATGTGGTTGGATCTTCAATATGCTCCCCCTGCATAGGTGCATTTTCCTTTGGCATAGTCACCGCAGTTTCAATAACATCAGAGTTTAACCCATCAGAGTTTGCAGTATTAGGATTTAGACTGTCAGGATTTGGACTGTCAGGATTAGCCTGTCAGGATTTACACTATCAGGATTTAGACTGTCAGGATTTACAGAATCAGAATTTAAAACTTCATTCTCAAATCTCAGCTGATCATGATCATTGAAATCTTCAAGTCCAGTAATCTTCTTATCATCAAAAGATACATTGATAGAGTCCATGACAACCCTTGTTCTTAAATTGTAGACTCTGAAGGCTTTTGTGGAAAGTGGATATCCAACAAAAATTCCTTCATCAGCTTTTAAATCAAATTTGGATAGCTGTTCAGGATGAGTCTTAAGAACAAAACACTTGCATCCAAACACATTAAAGTACTTTAGATTTGGCTTCTTTTTCTTCACCATCTCATATGGTGTATTTTCATGCTTGTTGATAAGTGTTGCATTCTGAGTAAAACAAGCAGTCTACACAGCTTTAGCCCAAAAGTAGGTTGGTAACTTTGCTTCATCAAGCATAGTTCGTGCAGCTTCAATAAGAGTTCTATTCTTTCTTTCAACAACTCAATTTTGCTGTGGAGTTCCAGGAGCAGAAAATTCCTGCTTTATTCCATAGTCTTTGCATAACTCTTCCATAATCAAATTCTTGAACTCAGTGCCATTATCACTTTTTATGATTTTCACAGTGTCTTTGACCAATTTATCCAGTTGTTTGACATGATCAATCAAGATAGATGCAGTTTCACTTTTTGTGTGCAAGAAATACACCCGTGTGTATCTGGTAAACTCGTCTACTATGACCATATCATATTTCTTCTTTGCAATAGACATGACATTCACTGGACCAAATAGATCAACATTTAGTAGGTGATAAAGCTCAAGAATTGAAGATTCAGTCTTGCTCTTGAATGAAGATTTTCTTTGTTTTGCTTTTTGACATGAATCACAAAGGCTATCAGGAGCAAATACTGATTTTGGCAGTCTTCTCACAAGATCTTTCTTTACTAGTTCATTTATATTGTTGAAATTTAAATGAGAGAGTTTCTTGTGCCAATCCCAGCTTTATTCAATTGATGCTCTACTTAACAGACAGATTGCAGAACCATCAGAACTTATTGAAAGCTTAGCTTCATAAATGTTACCATGCCTGTATCCCTTTAGAGCAACTTTGCCTGTAGATTTGCTTACAACTTCACAGTGTTCTTCAAAGAAATCCACATGATAACCTCTATCACAGATTTGACTAACACTCAGCAAATTATGTTTAAGTCCTGAGACTAGAGCTACTTTTTCAATGATAACATTCTCAAGATTGATATTGCCATATCCCAGAGTTTTTCCAATATTGCCATCTCCATAAGAAACACCTGGGCCAGCTTTTTCCACAAAGTCTGATAGCATGGCTTTATTTCCAGTAATATGTCCTGAACATCCACTGTCTAGAACTAGGATGTTTTTCTTGTTGCCCTGCAATCACAAAGACCACTAATGATTAGTTTTAAGGACCCAGACTTGCTTGGATCCTTTGGCCTTATTAAGTTTGTTAACATTTGTAGCGGATTTAACATCAGAGTATATGTTAACATTTTTCTTATCAGAATTTACAGTATCAGACTTTGCATCAGAACTTACACTAGAAGGAATTAAGCTAACTTTCTTTAAAGAATGTTTTATTTGGCAATAATCATAGTACAAACTATGATATTCCTTACAAGTATAAATGGAATGCCATAAACTACCACAATGAAAACAAGGATTTTGTGTCTTAAACCTAATAGACTGACTCTTAACTCCTGACTTAGAAGGTAAGGAGTTTATGTTCTTATTCTTCCTGCAAAAAGAAGCCAGATGGTTAGAATTTCCAAAGTTATAACATTTCTTTCTAGGAGCATTAGGAACAGGCTTATAATCATTGCTTTTATTCACACCTTCCTTTCCATTCCTATTTTTCCTAGGTGGCTTTACCTTGTTTACATTCTTAACATTTTTCAGCTTATGCTTAAGCTGCTTCTTTGTCATTAAGCCTATGTTAACTTCAGTTGGCTTATCATGTTTTGGTTTGTCAGAAGTTAATTTCTCTTTAACTTCTGATTTATCAATATCAGACTTTACAGGTACAAACTTAACAGGATTTACCTTTGGCTTTTGTTTAACAACTATAGGCTCAATTTCTACAGTTCCTTTATTATTCTTATCATCTCCATAACTTAAGCCCTCTTTCCAATTTCCACTACTTAACAAATTCTGAGTTGTTCTTCCAGAGTTAGTCCAAGTCCTGATAATCTCTCTTTCCTTTTCTAACTCAGTTTTTAGAGATTCATTCATTTTAAGCACTTCATCTCTAACATAGAAAGCATCATCTCTATCTTTCTGAGTTTGATGGAACATAACTAACTCTTTTTCTAAATAATCATTCCTCTTTTTATAAGCAAGATTTTCAGAAGTTAATCTTTCACATGTTAAAGTTTGATCTCTATAACTAATAAACATGGTTTTAAGATATCTTCTCAACTCAGTAATATCATCAGTATGAAAAGCATAAGTTGTTTAAGGTACCTTTAACTCAACAGCTTCAGAACTGCTATCAGCATGTTCCATCAAGGCATAGTTCACCTCACTTTCAAAATTTGAAGTGTCTGTCCAGCTTTTCTTCTTTGTGACAAGAGCCTTTCCTTTGTCACTTTTTCCTTTCTTGCAATCAGGAGATATGTGGCCTTTCTCGCCACAGTTGTAGCATTTGACATTTGAGTAATCTCCTTTGTCAGACTTTCCTTGTTTGCCTTCAGATTTTCTGAAACTTTTCTTATCAGAACTTGCACCTTTCCTGGAAAATTTCTTTTCCCTTCTAAATTTCCTGTATGCTATCTTTGTGATACCTTTCACCATAAGAGCACGCAGCTTCATCATCTCTTCATCATCATTCATCTCAGATAGACTTTCAGTTTCTGAATCCCCATCACTATCAGAACTTGATGACTCAGCATCAGACTTTGTGATGAGAGCCTTTCCTTTGCCTTTCTTTGAGACAGCCACTTTAGGGGATTCCTCCTCAGCCTTAAGAGCAACTGTCCTTGACTTTCTCCCATGCCTCTTGCTTCTTTGATCCATCTCAAGTTCATGAGTCTTGAGCATACGATAAATTTCATCAAGAGTAGTTTCATCAAGAGCATAGTTGTCTCTTATAGTTGTGGCGTTCAAATCCCAACTTTCAAGAAGAGCTAAAAGGAATTTAAGATTAGTATCTTCAAGATCATATTCCTTATCCACCAGTGACAGATCATTCAAGAGTTTGACAAATCTGTCATATAAACCAGTTAATGACTCATCAGGTTTTGAGTCAAAGTGCTCATACTCTTGAGTGAGTATAGTCATCATGTTCTTTTTAATTGAATTAGTTCCCTGGCATCTTGTCTCCAAGGCATCCCATATCTCCCTTGTAGTCTTGCAGTTAATTACCATGTTTGACATGACATTATAAATGGAACTGTGCAGCAAATGTCTTACCTTGGCATCCTTTGCATCCTTTGCAATAGATGAGATATCTTCAGCTGTATATTCAATTTTCTCCTTTGGTACAGTCTGTGCTGGCTAATCTGCAACTACAACAGAGAGCTTGGTTGGCTTATGTGGTCCTTCATTAATTCTGTCAAGGTATCTGGATCTGTAGCTTCCAGAAACATAGACATCCTCACCTTCCATATGGGATACTCAGAAGGTTTTAGTATGGGAACCCTAATAGTCTCATATCGATTATGGATTTGAGTCTTTAGAGTTTCTTCAGTTTTGGTGGGCTTGGTTGGAGTTTGTGCTTCTTCGGACATGATTGTTTTTGGATCTTTACTGTATGTATGTTAACAGATAGCTCAGATACCACTTGTTAGGTCACACACACTGTAGACGGGGGTTGAATACAGTGTTTGTTACAATCAAATCGAATTAAGAACACAAGTAACAGAACACAGATTTTATTCAATATAATAAACTCTGTTACAATAGAACTGTCATCTCTCAGTGATGAACAAATATCACTAGAGCTGCTAGGGTTACAATGAATAATAATCCCGATTAAGATAACACCTCTAGTGTAAACCCTATGCTGTGTTTATATAGACACACATTTGCAAGATAATCTTCTAATTGATATCGAATATAATTCTGCTTCCTAATATATATCAACTAGTTATCTTTTCTTCCAAGTATTCTATTCTTCATAGAATTGTTCTCCATGCATATCTCTTCTTGTTTTAGTCTCGATCTTCTTTCCTTTCAATCAACCACCTTCCTTATCTGAAAGTCTCCTTAAGTCCTGATATTATCTCCTGATAAATATCTTCTGATAACTTAAGTTCTGACAACTTAAGTTCTGATATCTTAAGTCCTGACTTCAGTATAAGTACTGATTTCCAGTTAAGTCTTGATTTGTCCTGTTAGTAAAGATCTGAAAACTAAACACAAATCATTATTAGACATGACATCACAAATATATCTAACATTGATATGTTATATGCCTATGTGGTTATTGTTTGACTTTTTTAGTCATAACTTTAAATCCGTAAATCGGATTTGGGTGAAACGAAGGGTATACAAAAGCTTATGACATCTATGTGTCGATTAGAATGATATGAGATTGAGTATTGAAAAATACTTATGCCTAGGAGAGTAATCGAGGCATAGAAAAAGAAAATCAGTGATCCGTAAATAGAATTGAAGTGTAGAAAGAGAAGGAAAGTGATTGATGAATGGAAGCAAGGCATAGGAAAATAAGGAAAGTGATTAAAAAGTAAAACTGATAGATGCGTACAAGTAAATTTAGAAATCATTTGTGTCAAGGCAAGTACTTCTGAACCTTCTTCAAGATATATTGCAAATATTTTCAAACTTTCTCATAACATGTTGCTAGTATTCAAAATAAATCCTATTTTATCTTGCAAGCGCTTCAAACTATTCAACCTTGAACCCTAATTCTTGTTGATCTTGAGCCATAAGCCTGATTCTTCATAAACCCTTGATTGTTGAATTCTCAGATACGAGCCAGACACATACGATACTACTCTACAAATACATATCTACCACATATTGATTCCTGATATTAAAATGCTTGACATACCAACCCTTATTCGTTGGAACAAAAGACCAATCATCGGAACCCTTGAACCCTTAGTCTTCTACTTTCTGATTCTTTCCTTGATTGAAAGCCAATCTTTTTGAATTCCTTGTTATACCTTCATGGTATTGTGAATCACCCAATGTTGCAAGATAAATGTTGTTTATGATTCAGCTTATTGATTTAACTTGGTTATCATTTTGAATTGTTTTAGAATTGGATGGTTTTATAAATGTGGACCAGATTCGTGGTCATCATAGGCCAATGCGTGCCTTGGATCCAGTATATAGAGCAAAGCTGGGAGCCTTGCTCGGGGTTAGTGCGTGACTGATCAGCAGCCTAACCTTGGTTTTTAAAATAAAAAGTGAATATCAAATTCTAATCATTACTTATTCAGAAACCTGATTCTTCTGAATCATTTCAATTGATTATTGTTTAACCTCAGTTGTTGCTATTATAACTTGCTGAGCTAGTTAGCTCACTCTTACAAATCTTTTTATGTTTTCAACAGTTAAAAAGGAGAATTATTGGTAACGAGGATTCCCAGTCCAATGTGCGAGTTAGGATTCCAGGTTAAGTTGGATCGAGCTAGCAGGAGCTTTTTATTATAGATGAGTTATACAAGTTTGTAAGAACGATATCATTATCAATTGTAAGTTGAACTAGTGGGGACTTGGTACGATGTAATAAAAGTTAAGGTTGTGGCTTGTTTTTATATTTTAACCTGTTGCGATCCGTGGTTGTGTAATGAAGGGTCAATACATATAATATTTTATATACAAGTTTATATATTATGGTATGTGTTGTGAGCCCCAAACTTCTGACCCGGGTTTGGAGGGCAACACAAGCATGGTATGACACACTGTCAAAATTTCTGATTAAACATGGATTCACTAAAGGAACTATTGATAAGACTCTTTTCTAGAAGCAACATGGTGGTGATATGATCCTAGTTCAGATCTATGTGGATGATATCATTTTTGGCTCTACTAATGAAAAGCTATATCAAAGATTCTCAGAACTCATGCAGAGTGAATAAGAAATGAGTATGATGGGAGAGTTAAGTTACTTTCTTGGACTTCAAGTTAGTCAAAGAAGTGATGGAATCTTCATTATCCAAACCAAGTATGTTAAAGATTTATTTAAGAAATTTGGTATGGTTGATTGTAGAGAAGTCATTGTAGAGATCTCGATAAGTGAAAATCCACAGAGTTCTCTACAAGTATGAATTTTAGACTTATCTACAACTTAGAACTGAAATAATTTAACTTAATAAATTATTTTGGTAAAATACTTTTGATAAAATCAATCTAGTTTTATTTTGATTTATTCAAATAAAAATTGGAAAAATTTAGTTCATTCAGGATAAACTGGATATTTATTTGACATCTCGATAAGTCATTTTCTAGTTCTCGAAAAGAGTCAGGAAAATGACATATCGATATGTATCTATTCTCTCAATATGACTTCTCGATAAGAAAATCCCAAATGTTAATTTTGAGTTCTCGATAAGTCATTTACCTTTTACTATAAATACTTAGACATCTCGACATACATCTTTTTACACCTTCGAGATCTTTAAGTGGCCTAATTTTTCTAAATCCAAACCGTTTTCTCTCATTTCAATCTCTTTCTCTCTAATTTTTCTTACCCACTCAAATTCAAACACTTCAAATGGCGTCAAAAACACTTACACCTTTTATCCCCAAAGAAGGAACCAACTATCTTGCATTTACAGATGCAAATGAAGCTCCTGATATCTTCAAGCGCTTTGTGAAGTTTCTTTCTGAAACATACTTTGTAAGTGCTCTAACTACAAATCCAATACTATGCTTGGATGTTCTTAGGGATTTCTGGAACACAGCTGTTATAGGGACAATGGTGCATGAGAACCAAGCTATGTCCGTGGTGGTTAATTGCTCCTGTTAAGTGCCAATGTGTTTGTAGAAGGGGGGTTGAATACAAACAGTACCGAATAATCGAATTAAATGCGGAATAAAAATGTGAAACGAAATTCAAGTTAAATAAAAATATTATTAAACTTGAAGGGTGTTACAACAACGGTATCGATTACAAGGAATTAATCTCAAATTAATTATCACAAATCTAGAATAAATTCGACATGAACTTTTTCTATTTTTGCAATAAAAAGATTCAAATGCTAAACGCAATTTGAGATTAAGTTCTAGGGATTTTGATCCGCTAGATAGTTACACAAGAACAAGATAAAGATTTCTAGTGGTTTGGATTTAACTTTACAAACTAGAAATTATGATCTTGAAGTTTGCAGATGAAGGATGAAATATTGTCTTCTTTTTCTTTTCTGTTGTGTTCTTGTTTTTGACTTGTGTTCTATGTGTATTTTAGTGTTCTGCTTTGTTAGATATATTTGATAATGTCATGGCTAATATGTTTTATGTTTAGATTTCAGATCTTATTTGAACAGAACAAATCAGTACTTAACTGATCAGTACTTATACTGGAAGTCAGAACTTAAGGGATATCAGTACTTATGTTATCAGGAGATAGATATCAGAACTTAAGTGCTGAAGGACGATCAGATAAGGACAGTAGCTGATTAAAGTTAAGAAGATCAAGATAAACATAAGAAGAGATATGCATGAAGAAGGAATTCCGTGAAGAATGGAATACTTGGAATAGAAGATATCTGATTGATATATTTTAGGAAGCAGAATTATATTCCATATCAATTAGCGAATATCTTGTAACTGTGTAGTATATAAACACAGACATAGGGTTTATACTATAAGTGTTATCATTATCGAGAATATTATTTATTATAACCCTAGCAGCTCTCGTGATATTTTGTTCATCACTGAGAGATAACAGTTCCAGATTGTAACAGAGTTTATTGTTTAAATAAAGTTTGTTTTCTGTTACATAAGTTCTTGAAGTTTGATTTGATTGTAATAAACACTGTATTCACCCCCTCTACAGTGAAAGTGTGACCTAACAAGTGGTATCAGAGCTATCTGTTAACACACATACAGTTAAAGATCCAAACACAATCATGTCTGACACAGAAACTCCAACTAAGCCTACCAAAACTGAGGAATCATCAAAGACATCAACTCAGAGTCGATATGAGACTATCAGAGTTCCCATATTGAGACCATCTGAATATCCCATATGGAAGGTAAGGATGACCATGTTTCTGGAAGCAACAGATCCAGAATACCTTGATAGAATCAAGGAAGGGCCTCACAAACCTACCAAGCTCGCTGTTGTAGTTGCAGGTGAAGCAGCAATGACCGTACCAAAGGAAAAGAATGATTACACTGCTGAAGATATAGCATCTATTGCTAAGGATGCAAAGGTACGTCACTTATTGCATAGTGCCATTGATAATGTAATGTCAAACAGGGTAATCAACTGCAAGACTGCTAAGGAGATATGGGATGCACTGGAGACAAGGTGTCAAGGAACTGAAACAGTTAAGAAGAACAGGAAGACAATACTCACTCAAGAGTATGAACACTTTGACTCTAGGACTAATGAGTCATTGACTGATGTATATGATAGATTTGTCAAACTCTTGAATGACTTGTCATTAGTAAATAAGGAGTATGATCTTGAAGATACAAACCTCAAATTCCTGTTAGCTCTTCCTGAATGTTGGGATTTGAAGGCAACAACAATAAGAGACAACTACAATCTTGATGAAACAACTCTTGATGAAATCTATGGAATGCTCAAGACTCATGAACTTGAGATGGAACAAAGAAGCAAGAGGAAAGGAGGAAAGTCAAGGACAGTTGCTCTCAAGGTTGAAGAGGAATCCCCCAAACCACCTTCCTCAAAGAAAGATAAGGGTAAAGCTCTTATCATAAAATCTGATACTGAGTCATCAAGTTCTGAGAGTGATGATGACTCAGATTCTGAAAGCTTGCCTGAAACTGATGCTGATGAGGAGATGATGAAGCTGTGTGCTCTTATGGTGAAAGGAATCACAAAGATTGCATACAGGAAGTTCAGGAAGGGAAAGAAGTTTTCCAGGAAAGGCATAAGTTCTGATAAGAAGAATTTCAGAAGATCTGAAGGAAGAGGAGGAAAGTCTGACAGAGGAGATTACGCTAATGTTAAATGTTATAATTGTGGTGAGAAAGGCCACATATCTCCTGATTGCAAGAAGACCAAGAATGACAAAGGCAAAGCTCTTGTCACAAAGCAGAAAAGCTGGACAGACACCTCAGACTCTGAAAGTGAGGAGAACTATGCATTGATGGCAAATGCTGATAAATCAAGTTCTGAGAGCAGTTCTGAAGCTGCTGAAACAAAGGTACCTCAGACTACTTATGCTTTTCATACTGATGATATTAATGAGTTGAGAAGATATCTTAAAACCATGTTTGTTAGTTATAGAGATCAAACTTTAACATGTGAAAGATTAACTTCTGAAAATCTTGCTTTTAGGAAAAGAAATGATTTCTTAGAAAAAGAGTTAGTCATGTTTCATCAAACTCAGCAGGATAGAGATGATGCTTTTTATGTTAGGGATGAAGTGCTAAAAATGAATGAATCTCTAAAAACTGAGTTAGAAAAGGAGAGAGAGATTATCAGAACTTGTACTAACTCTGGCAAAACAACTCAAAATTTGCTAAGCAGTGGAAACTGGAAAGAGGGCTTAGGCTATGGAGAAAATAAAAAAGGAACTGTAGAAATTAAGCCTGTTGATAAGCAAAAGCCGAAGTTAAAACCTGTTAAGTTTGTAACTGAAAAATCCGAAAATGAGAAATCAGAAGTTAAAAAGGAATTAGCTTCTGACAAACTAAAACAGGAAAAGACAGCTGAAGTTAACATAGGCTTAATGACAAAGAAGCAGCTTAAGCATAAGCTGAAAGATGTTAAGAATGCAAACAAGGTAAAATCACCTAGGAAAAACAGGAATGGAAAGGAAGGTGTGAATAAAAGCAATAACTATAAATCTGTTCCTGATGCTCCTAGGAAAGCATGTCATAACTGTGGAAGTTCTAACCATCTGGCTTCTTTTTGCAGGAAGAATAAGAATATTAACTCCTTATCTACAAAGTCAGGAGTTAAGAGTCAGTCTGTTAGATACAAACCACAAAATCCTTGTTTTCATTGTGGTAGTTTATGGCATTCCATTTATACTTGTAAGGAATATCATAGTTTGTACTATGATTATTATCAAATAAAACCTTCTTTAAAGAAAGTTTCTGTTGTTCCTTCTAGTATAAGTTCTGATAAGAAAACTGTTAACATAAAATCTGATGTTAAATCCGCTGCAAATGTTAACAAACCTAAAAAGGCCAAAGGATCCAAGCAAGTCTGGGTCCTTAAAACTAATAATTAGTGGTCTTTTTGATTGCAGGGCAACAGGAAAAATATTTTAGTTCTGGACAGTGGATGTTCAGGACATATGACTGGAAATAAGGCCCTGCTATCAGACTTTGTGGAGAAAGCTGGCCCAAGTGTTTCTTATGGAGATGGCAACATTGGAAAAACTTTGGGATATGGCAATATCAATCTTGGGAATGTCATTATTAAAGATGTAGCTCTGGTCTCAGGACTTAAACACAACTTACTGAGTATAAGTCAAATCTGTGACAGAGGTTATCATGTTGATTTCTTTGCAGAACATTGTGAAATAGTTAGTAAATCTAAAGGAAAAATTGTTCTGAAGGGATTCAGGCGTGGTAACATTTATGAAGCTAAGCTTTCAACAAGTTCTGATGGTTCTGCAATCTGTTTAGTGAGTAGAGCCTCAACTGAAGAAAGCTGGAATTGGCACAAGAAACTCTCTCATTTAAACTTCAACAAGATAAATGAACTGATCAAGAAAGATCTTGTGAGAGGACTGCCAAAATCAGTGTTTGTTCCTGATGGTCTTTGTGACTCATGTCAGAAGGCTAAACAAAGAAAATCTTCGTTCAAGAGCAAGACTGAATCATCAATTCTTGAGCCTTATTATCTACTTCATGTTGATCTATTTGGTCCAGTGAATGTCATGTCTATTGCAAAGAAGAAATATGCGTTGGTCATAGTAGATGAGTTCACCAGATACACATGGGTGTATTTCTTGCACACAAAAAGTGAAACTGCATCTATCCTGATTGATCATGTCAAACATCTGGATAAATTGATCAAAGATTCTGTGAAAATTTTGAGGAGTGATAATGGCACTGAATTCAAGAATTTGATAATGGAAGAGTTCTGCAAAAATCATGGAATAAAGCAGGAATTTTCTGCTCCTGGAACTCCACAGCAAAATGGAGTTGTTGAAAGGAAGAATAGAACTCTAATTGAAGCTGCACGAACAATGCTTGAAGAAGCAAAGCTTCCAACCTATTTCTGGGCTGAAGCTGTGCAGACTGCTTGTTTTACTCAAAATGCAACACTCATTAACAAGCATGGAAAAACACCATATGAGATGGTGAAGAACAAAAAGCCAAATCTCAAATACTTTCATGTATTTGGATGTAAGTGTTTTGTTCTCAAGACTCATCCTGAACAGCTATCCAAGTTTGATCTAAAAGCTGATGAGGGAATCTTTGTAGGATATCCACTTTCTACAAAAGCCTTCAGAGTCTATAATTTGAGAACAAAAGTGGTCATGGAATCTATCAATGTCTCTTTTGATGACAAGAAGATCACTGGACTTGAAGATTGCATTGATCATGATAAGCTGAGATTTGAAAATGAAGATTCATATTCTGATACCTCAAGTCCTGACAGTCTAAGTCCTGATACTGTAAATTCTGATGGATTAAACTCTGATGTTATTGAAACTGTGGTGACTACGTCAAAGGAAGATGCACCAATGCAGGGGGAGCATACTCAAGATATTATCACATCTCAAGAAGCATCAGAACATACATCTGGCTCTTCAAATTCTGATTCGTCAAGTTCTGATAAGCCAAGTACTGACAGTGCTGAAAATCTAAATACTGAAGGATCCAACTCAGAGAGCATAGTTTCAGGGGGAGCATCAGAAAATGAAACCGAAGACAGCATGAATCATGGGGGAGCATCCAGTTCTAGAGAAAATCTTCCATCTGCAAGGAAGTGGACAAAATCACATACACCTGATTTAATAATTGGAAATCCTGAGGCAGGTGTCAGAACTAGAACAGGTACTTCGAATGAATGTCTTTACAATTCTTTTCTCTCTCAGTCTGAGCCAAAGAAAGTGGAAGAAGCTCTTCAAGATGCTGATTGGGTGCAAGCAATGCAGGAAGAGTTGAATGAATTTGAAAGAAACAAAGTCTGGACCTTAGTGCCAAGACCCAAGAATAGATCGGTTGTTGGTACAAAGTGGGTATTCAGAAACAAAACTGACAGTGAAGGCATAATTGTAAGGAACAAGGCAAGGCTGGTTGCAAAAGGATATTCTCAACAGGAGGGAATTGACTATGATGAAACATTTGCTCCAGTTGCTAGGTTAGAAGCCATAAGGATATTCATGGCTTATGCTGCTCACAAAAAGTTTACTGTCTTTCAAATGGATGTGAAAAGTGCTTTTCTCAATGGAGAATTGGAAGAGGAAGTATATGTTGAACAACCTCCAGGCTTTGTAGATTCCAAACATCCAGATTATGTCTACAGGCTTGATAAAGCACTTTATGGACTTAAGCAAGCTCCTAGAGCATGGTATGAGACTTTAGCTCAGTTTCTTCTGGAAAGTGGATTCAACAGAGGAACTATTGACAAAACATTGTTCTATCTCAACCATGGCAAGGACTTACTTTTGATCCAGATTTATGTTGATGATATTATTTTTGGGTCTCCAAATGACAAACTTTGCAAAAAGTTTGCCAACCTAATGCAGTCAAGATATCAGATGAGTATGATGGGAGAACTTAGTTATTTTCTGGGCCTTCAAGTCAAGCAGAGTGAAGAAGGAACTTTTATTTGTCAATCTAAGTACACCAGAAACTTGCTGAAAAAATTTGGAATGCAAGACTGTTCAAGTGCATCCACTCCCATGGCCACTGCAACAAAACTGGATAAGGATACTGGTAATTCAGTAGATATTACTGATTACAGAGGTATGATTGGCTCACTTCTCTATCTAACTGCTAGTAGACCAGATATCATGTTTGCTACCTGTCTTTGTGCAAGATTTCAAGCAGATCCAAGAGAACCTCACTTAACAGCTGTAAAAAGAATCTTTAAGTATCTTAAAGGAACAGCTGATCTAGGATTATGGTATCCTAGAGAATCAGATTTTAAATTAATAGGTTACTCAGATGCAGATTTTGCAGGTCGCAAAATTGACAGGAAAAGCACAAGTGGTAGCTGCCAATTTCTTGGAGGCAGGTTGGTTTCTTGGTATAGCAAGAAACAAAAGTCAATTTCCACATCAACTGCAGAAGCAGAGTATATTGCTGCAGGAAGCTGCTGTGCACAGATTCTCTGGATGAAGAATCAGTTACTAGATTATGGGTTAACGTATTTCAAAATCCCTATTTACTGTGATAATCAAAGTGCTATTGCTATGACAGGTAATCCAGTTCAACACTCTATGACAAAGCACATCAGCATCAGGTACCATTTCATCAGGGAACATGTGGATGAAGGTACAGTGGAATTGCATTTTGTTCCCACAGATCAACAAGTAGCAGATATCTTCACAAAACCACTGTGTGAAGCTACCTTTTCAAAATTGGTAAATGAACTTGGAATGATTTCAGGTTCTTTCTCTAAATCTGCTTAAACTTGTTCTATGTTATCAGACTTTATGATCAGTATTTACAGAATTAATCTCTTTGTATATTCTGTGCATTAATTGATAAATGTCTTTAAGTACTGACTGTTGTCTAATATATGTTTCTAAACTCTGATAAGTGATATGTCTGTTTCAGTAACTATTCAATCCTATGAGGATAACTGTGCTAGATACTGACCTACTAGTCTTCAATAAACAAATGATCCCATGAAAGAAGTAATTATTTCTGTGGAAATCTTATGACACAAGCAAATTCTGATAACTGAGCTTAGTTAAGTTTACTTTGTATATCTTATTACTAAGTCACAAATTAGAATAATGCTACTCATCTGTTTAAGTTCTGATTCTAGTAAAACTGCTGAATGTACTAAGTGCTGATAAACCTCACTTATCAAAAGAAGAAGAACAATAATCAAAGAATAATATCAGGTACTCCTTTGAGATCTAGAGTAAAAATGTGAAAGGGACGACCCAAGTGCATTGCTGGTATTAAGTAAATATGCATTAGAAAAGCAAAATATTTTCTTGGTGACTTTTCACACTCTATGATTACTGGAGAAATACTCTGATAATAGCATAAATTCTGATAAACAGTCGTGACTCACTTACACTGAGAAGCCTCTGTAAAATAGAATTTCAAAAGATGCATAAAATTAGCACAAAAACAGTAGAGGTGAACTCATGCATGAACTCATTTATCAGTAGGTTTCAGGATAATGGCAGCTCTTTAGCAAAATTTTAATTATGACTTATTTCTAAGATGTACTGAAGTAGATCAGACTTTACTCTTTGTCTGTTATTTAGCTTAATGCACACACACATCACTCCATATGAATGATGAAATTTCTGTGGTGGTCTATGTTATTTTAGATCAACAGTCATTGTGTCACTTTTGCACAAATTCTGAGGACAAGTTCTAGTTACACGTTCTGATGATTAAGTTCTGACGTTCATAACTACGAACTTGTATGAGTATTTACTAAGATAGATATTCCTTGTTCGAGTTAAGACATTATGTTCTGATGACTGTTAAGTTCTGGTATAGGTCTAAGTTCTGATTTTTCAGTCTAACCCTTTACTTGACTTATCTGTGAGTAAAATTTGGTAACAGTCTCAGATTAATTTCGAAATGTTGAAGTGGAAGATTAATAGTCTATGGTTAAAACATAATGGCACTCGTCCTTGAACAGATCACTCTTGTTACATGTGCACATTCCTTTTCCAATGACTGTTATTATTTTTCAAGGTCTAGGGAGACGAGGTAGAATTAATTCTACCTGTCTGCATTCAATATCTTTGTGTCTCTTGGCATTCTCTTGCCTATATATGCAACCACTTCACATCAGTCTTTCCATCACATTCTTCTCACACACTTATCCTCCTTCTTCTGTCAAAAACACAATGGTTCGATACAACATGTTTTTGAACACACAAACCTTCACAATGGAGCTCAGTTGTGCCGAGTGGCAGCAGGAGTGGCATATAACAGCCATTCCTGAGGAGATCTGGGACTCTGTCCCACAGGAGGTGCTGGCTCACCTTCTATTCTTCGAGATGGATTACCATCGCCATCTGGAGCGCCTGGAGGAGGAAAGGCGGGAAGCTATCCGTCAGCAAGAGCGAATCATTCGACTCGCTATCTTGTTTGTCGAAGATAGGAAGAGGAGGATGACTTAATCTCGTCTTCTTCCTGTTCTTCCTCACCCTCAGCTTTGTCAGGCTTCTTAGCTAGGACTAAAGCTGTTGACGTTAGGATTAGAAGCTTAGGGAAAATCTTGTATTGATGTAATTTCTATTTCATATATGTATTGACTTGATAT
Source organism: Apium graveolens (assembly GCF_009905375.1). Lineage (NCBI taxonomy): Eukaryota > Viridiplantae > Streptophyta > Magnoliopsida > Apiales > Apiaceae > Apium > Apium graveolens. The sequence goes on from NC_133654.1 coordinate 208,019,489, forward strand.
ATTAATGAAAACTGTTTTTACTTCAAGATTTTGTCTCTGAGTTATTTTATCTGTGTTGTTAAATCCTGCTTGATATTCTGATGACCATTTAAATTTTGTCTTTATTTAAGTTCTGATTCTTTGTCAGCACTTATTCATCGAAATTATCTCGGTCATTTTTAACATGATTCATTTTCAGAATATTAATGTTGCAGTGAAAAACAATTCAATCAGTGCTAACGGTTTCAATTTTGAATTAAACCTGTGTCTCTTGATAACTGAAATGGTTTTTCCTTGAATCAAGGCAACTGGATAAGTAATCATTCCTGTTTTCTCGAGCCCAGTAACTATCCGTTATTACTGCATGTCTGACAGGTGTCCAACGGTAACATTTTTCTTCGAGTATAAGAACAACAGAGAGAAGATTTCTTTAATCTTTTACTTTCTTTATACTTTATCTCTCTTCTTACTTTTACTCTCTTTCTCATTCTTTCTCACGTTGGTTTTTCATACAGACATTATCTCACACACCTAACAGGCATACTTGAATTTCAATATTTTTTCACATGGCACCAAAGGATTTACTCATTGATGGAGCAAAGTTTGTTCCAAACAACTATGCTGCAATTCTTGATCATGCTGAAGCTCCATCTGAATTGCATTTTGTGCAAGATCTTCTTGCACATAGTGAGGTTGGGTACGCCTTAACTCAGCCTGAATTATTTTCAAGTCAACAAGTTCTGCGGTTCTGGAGGACTGGAGTTTATGATGATGGTGGTAAACGAGGAACTCCCAGTATTATCTTCCAAGTGGGTGATTCTTCCTATGTAGTCACTCCTGGTACAGTACGAAGAGCATTACATCTTCCAGAAGATTGTACCTTCTCTATACCAGAGGAATCAGACCTTCGGGGGTTAATGACTGATTTGGGATATGAAAAGAGTCTGGCGAAACTTGGACAGTTGAAACGGGCTAATATCAGAAGAGAATGGAGTTTCTTCTTCGATTGCATCACCAAGGCTTTTGGCAACAAGTGTTCAAATTTTGATGCCATCCCAATTCTGAGTCAGCACATCGGGTATGCTATTATCCATCAAACTCATTTTGATTTTGCAACTGGAATAATTGGTTTTATTGGGGATAGGATGACAGAGGATCGAGATGTTGTTTATTTTGCTAGATTCTGTCAACTTATTTATACGTATTGTACTGCTGAACCCCAGTTAGTCAGCACTCAAACCCCACCTTTTAAGGTTGCAAAAAGGTACTTTAACGACCTGATAAATGCTGACACAAAGAAATCAATGGTGAGACAATTACAGATTCCTCTGTCTGTGAAACAGATTCTGGTAAATGCTGATCCTGCTACTTACAAATCTGTTTACTCAAATGTTCAACCAACTCACCATAACCAAAATCCATCAACCTCAGTCCCTACCTCTCATTCTACTCAACCTACCCTCAGAACTTATCTCAAATCCTATCTCTCCACTTCACAGACTGCTCAACCTTCTTCTTCAGCACCTACTGTGAAGCCTACATCCTCTAAGCCAAAGAGAACAAAGACTGTTCCTCAAACATCTCAGAAGAAGAGGAGGATTACTTTGAGAGATGAATCAGATTCTGAGGATCAGATTCCCTCTTCAGAACCTATGATAGATGAAGCTGAGAAGGCAACTTCTCAGAAGGATTCTGCAATTGGGGGTTCTAGGCTTCTCAAGAGGCTTAGACGTATGACGTTTCCTGCAACTCCCAAGGAATCCAAATCAACAAGGAAGTACAAGAAACAGAGGGCACAGAGGCCAGTTTCAGATGATGAGGAGGAAGCAGCTAAGGAAGGGGATCAGGAATCTCTGATCTCACAAGACAAGGAATTTGCTCCAGTCACTTCTTCTCCATCAACTCCATCTCAGGAACCTGTATCTGACAAGGCTAATTCACCTTCTATATCTCTTGTTGATCCAGGCACAAGTGCTAAAATTGATATTCAGAACTTGGTTGTGCCTGAAATACTTTTCGTAGAAGCTCCAACAGCAAATAATCCTTCCACAACACCTGTTACTGATGCTGTTCAAACTCCTGAGTTATCACTAACACCTTCTCTGCATCAAGATGATGATCAGATTTTAGGTGAGCATCAGGATATGGCTGTTGATCAGAACTTAGTATCAGATCAGCAATTAGAGGATGTTGAAGCCTCCATTACTACTCATACAGTTGTCTTATCAGAAGATACTGATTCTTTAAGTTCTGATGCTGCAAATGTTGGAGATACTGGTGAAGCTGCTACAACTGTAGATGCTGATGAAGCAGGTCCTTCAGGACATACTCCTCCTAAGTCTGAACTGCTAAAGGAGTTTGTTATCAGGGATGCACCAGTACCTTGGAGTGAAACTCCTGCAGGTCAGGAGTGGACTAAGGAATGGAACTCAGTTTCATGTGTTCCAAATGCTTTACATCTTGCTGAGCACTTGACTAAAGCTGATGAAATGTTACATCCTGATGATTTTAAAATCCAGCTTAGAGTCACTGCATTGAGTACTAAAAGGTCTTCATTCCAACACTCATGCAGAGCTACACAAGATTCAGGAGAACTTTATTAAACAGGAACAAGTTTGGAAACTTGATAAGAAAAAGTTCTTCCAACCTACCATTGACAGGGTTGCTTATATTGAGAAAACTCAAGAGAAGCAACAAGCTCAGATTGATCAAATTCTGACAAATCAAGCTTCTCAGCAATCGCAACTTACTGAAATCCAGACCTCAGTGGAACTACTTATCTCTCTTTTATTACCTGCTGATGCCAAAAAAGGGGGAGAAGGTAATTAAGTCCAAATGCAAAACCAACAAGTCACTGCAAGGAAAGGATGATGGAAAAGATGACCAAGGAAACTCTGGAATGGGTGGTGGTCATAGTCAAGGTAGAAGGTTTACATCAAGACAAGCTAGTCACAGAACAAGTTCTGATACTGGGAAAAGAATAAGTTCTGCTGCTGGTAAAAGGATAAGTTCTGATGAACTTCTAGATCTTGATGAGGAAATGTCAAGACAGTTATTTCTTCAAGAAAATCCAGGGATGGACTTGGAAAGTTTAAAGGAAGAAGAAGCCAGACTTAAATCAGAGAAAGTCACATCTAAATCTGAAGCTTCTGGTAAAAAGTTACTTCCAAAACCTAAAGGCATTGTGATCAAAGAAAGGATACATACTGAAGAAACTTTGGCTAGATCACAACCACAGATAGATCCAAGATCCAAGGGTAAAGAAAAGGTTGGTGAACCTATCAAGCCTTATGTACCTCCTGAGGAAGAAGAAATTACTGATGGAAAAGATAATCTTGCTCTGACTTCAAGAAAAGTTCTTAAAACAACCTCTGACATGGCTCAAGTTGTTCAGAGTCAAGAAATTGTAAGTTCTGATATTCAGAAGAAGCAAGTAACCTCTGACAGTGCTCAAGTTAACTTGATATCAGAAAATAAATCTAAAACACTCCTATCAGGATTCACTAAAGCAAAACAGACTCAATCTTTGAAGACTACTTCAACTGGTTTTGAAGCAAGAGTAGTTACTGGAAAGGAAGCTAGAGATAAAACTGGATTGGGAAGTGCTGATGAAAGAAGAGTACACAACACTACCGATGATCCAACTTCCTTGAGTGAACCAGGTATTGGAGCAACTCCTGAGAGATTGAATCAACTAGAATCTGTACAGATGGTTTACCATACCTTCTTGAAAGAATACATCATGTTGTATTTCATGACAGATGGTAGGGTTTATCATATAAGACAAAATGCCATTCCATTGAAGTATTTTGAAGAATTGGAGCATGTATTATTCTTACTTCAAGTGGATGACAGAATAACAGAGACTGCTGCAAACTACTTAAAGGAACAGATTCAGAGACAGAAAAGACTTTATTCTGTTAAGTCTGACAGCAGATATGTTCCAAAGTACAGAAATCACAATGGTGATATTGTTGATATGAAGCCTAATACTGCACAGATTAGAACATATCTTGGTATTAAGGGGCTTGAATTCAATCTAGAGTCTAATAAAGCTTATGTCATAAGACTAGATCGGGAGTTGAGAAAAGCAAAGATTAATGATCTCAGAGCTGCAATATTTCAAACTGGTGAAGATACTGCAGAGCTTAAAGATGTCAAACGGAGAATGATTGATGAACTCAGATATGCTGAGAAATGTTTGTTGAAGAATTATCTCAGAACAACTCCTGACATCAGAGAGATCAGAAAATGATGAAGCCAAGTCGAAGATCTACAACTGCTTAAATTCTGATATTTATACAGATTGAAGTTGTTATCAGAAGTTGAATTGGTAAAAACTTTAAGGACTGTAAGTTGTAGTTATCTTGTCTATTTCTCATGCATTTGTACTTAATGTTTTTGACATCATCAAATATCTGTTAAACTTGTATATTTTGTTAATTTACAAGTTGGGGGAGATTGTTAGATATATTTGATAATGTCATGGCTAATATGTTTTATGTTTAGATTTCAGATCTTATTTGAACAGAACAAATCAGTACTTAACTGATCAGTACTTATACTGGAAGTCAGAACTTAAGGGATATCAGTACTTATGTTATCAGGAGATAGATATCAGAACTTAAGTGCTGAAGGACGATCAGATAAGGACAGTAGCTGATTAAAGTTAAGAAGATCAAGATAAACATAAGAAGAGATATGCATGAAGAAGGAATTCCGTGAAGAATGGAATACTTGGAATAGAAGATATCTGATTGATATATTTTAGGAAGCAGAAATATATTCCATATCAATTAGCGAATATCTTGTAACTGTGTAGTATATAAACACAGACATAGGGTTTATACTATAAGTGTTATCATTATCGAGAATATTATTTATTATAACCCTAGCAACTCTCGTGATATTTTGTTCATCACTGAGAGATAACAGTTCCAGATTGTAACAGAGTTTATTGTTTAAATAAAGTTTGTTTTCTGTTACATAAGTTCTTGAAGTTTGATTTGATTGTAATAAACACTGTATTCACCCCCTCTACAGTGAAAGTGTGACCTAACATGCTTCTTCTTTTCTTTTTAAATCAATCAACAGACTCTCATTGAACTGGCAAGACAATCTTGAGCTCAGCAAGACAATCGGTAGGACTATTGATTGTACTAGCAAGACAATCTGATTGAACTACAATGACTTTCGGTATGACAATCAGTTGAACTAGCAAGACAATCTCCTTCCCAGTAGAACTTTCGGTATGACTATTGAAATGACTTGGCATGACAATCGGTATGACAATCCAGATTGTCATGCTAGTTCATTTTCAATTGTCTTGCTGATTTAAGACTGTTTTTAATCCAATTAAACTTCTGAAAATTCTTAATATTAATTCTGAATTAATTAATCAATTAATTCAATTAATCAATAAATTAATCTTTGTAGATATAATTTATTTTCTTAATTAAATTATATGACTTAATTAATTAATAGAGAATTAATACTAATCTTGAGCAGCAACCATTCTTCTGAAAATCTTCTGATAATCACAGTCAATTATGAATCAATTCCACCACTTCACTGTTGACACTCGATGTACTGTCTGGTTCATGAGTGACTAACTTCCGTGACGTTTCTTCATGTCTTAACTTTGATAATTGATTTTCTTCAGATTAAATCCTTGTAATTCTTTGATACCCTGACGAGATCTCTGTCACTTGATTAAATCCACAACCTTGATTTATATCACTGAGGCTTGATCAATTTCTTGAACTTCTTCCAGTGAATTAATTCCTCAAGTCTGTAGATGAACCTTGTTTCTGAATCCTTTGACAGATATTACTTTGCGAGATCTCTTTGACGGTAGATCCACTATTTACTTATTACATTCTTATTTGAGTTGAGTTAAATCCTCGAATGTACAAATAGGCTATGACATATGCCTTACAGCTCCATTCAAGGCCAACGAGTGGAGTTTTCTGAAGATGATGTCAATGTGGCTTTGGGCATCCCTACTGACAATTTAGTGGAGGTTCCAACATAAGACGATCTAGCTAAGTTCATTGACTTCATCAACTACGGTGAAAGAATCAACTTGGCTAGCCTGAACAAGAAGTACCCAAGGAGGAAATGGTCTTTCCTATTTGATTCAATTGTGAGGGCATTCACCTGTAGGAAGACAATATATGACAACATCTCAAGTGTTGTTCAGAAGTTGGTGTTTTCTATGGCTCACAACAGACACCTCAATTTAGGACACGTGATAATGGAAGAGCTCAGCATCAGGCTAATTATGCCTTTAACATCAAGAGGTAAGGAAATTTTTCTTCCTAGATTTATAATGTCTGCTTTAAATCATAAAGTGCATAACATTCATATGCTTAATAGTATATATAGAACTAAATTAGGCAACTGTAAACAAGTGTCCAAAGTTCTATTTGGCTCACTCATTACAAAGAACAAGGTACCTGTAAGCCTTAGAATCACTCCATTTATGTTGGAGAGATTCAGGACTTACCCTTACCCAGTGCCTGACATGAGGTCTACAATAACAATTAGTACAGTTATGGCTCATATACCTGTGGAAGCACAAACACAAGAACACCAACATGGGCCTTTCCAAACTGAGACCCCTCTTTGTTTAGCAATGGAAGCTAGGAAACCAACCTCTTCATCCTCTCAAAAGGGTGAAGTGAGTAAAAAGAAGAGAAAGTAGGCACCTTGGACTGTGATAAATGAGAGTGGTGAGGATCAAATAGAACTATAATTAACCTTGGTCAAGAAACTAAAGAAGGCAAAACAAACTGAGTTGATCACTGAAGCTACCTCTACATCCTCTCAAAAGGATGTAGTTGTAAAAGAGGGCATAAAATAGATTCTAGGGGCATCCTCTCAACAGGGTGTCTCTATTGAAAAGAGCACTCTCCTTAGTGCATCCTGTAAAGAGTCTGCACCAACACTTGAACAAATTCAAGTATATGGAAGGATGAATAAGGATGACACACACACAAAGAGCACATCTTTTGAAGCTCCCTAGTCTACTCAGTGGGAGCTACCAACATTCAATCCTGAAATTACAAATCTTATCTCTAAAATTTCTTCTTCATACAATCAAACACTTGAATTTGATTCTCAAGTGTTAATAAAATCATGTGATATAGTTCAAGAAACTATGCTCACTGATAAGTGGATTTTATATCTACTTGGAATGCTTCATTACAAGCTTAAGTTGGTGTTTTGGACTCAAGTTGTTGGTATTTTTTGATGTGTTTTTGTGTTATTGCATTTCAGGCATCAGTTAAATGAAGAAGGGATATTTTCAAGAAAATATGCTGAAAAGAGCTAAGAATTGGAAGCCTAGGTCATTCTCAAGTTGAATAGAATCTCGTTAGTTTCGCGTGGGCAGTTGAATCGCCTAATTCTGACGAGTAGAACTCAAGATACGGCCAAAAGAAGAATTAGCAGAAAAATTCAGAAACCCTGCGCGGCCGCCCCCCTTCCAGCGCGCCCGCGCTAACTTTCTGCCAAAAACAAGTGCGCCCGCGCTGGTTTGAGCGCGGCCGCCTCACCCTTTTTGCCCCAGAATCCTGATTTTAGTAGAATTTGATGATTTTGAGGGTCCAAGTCCACTAGGGGCTTATACAAACCAATAAAAAGACGTTATTAACAACAAGGAGCGAAGGAAGAGCATTACGTAGACCTAGAGAGCGCAAGATGGCTACAGAGAAGAAGTCTTTTATATTCTTCAATTTAGGCGATACTTTGATGTTTGTTTTCGATTTATCTTTGAACTCTAGTACTCTTATATTGTTTATTATCATGTTTTCATTGGAACCCAGGGTGACGATGAGTTCGGTTATGAACTAATCATTAGCGTGGGGTTCTAACGGATTTACTTATGGATTTCTATAGTTAATTTGTTTCAATATCTTGGTGTGTGATGATTGATTGATATCCTAGTATTGGTTGTGCTTATTCGTCTTATGTGTGTAGCTAACATATAAGATAGCGTGTTAATCTCTATTGAAGTGAAAGTGTATATAGAGGTTTAGAACTTGCCATGCTAGTATAGGTTCATGTATTTATTATGCATGATTTGTAGGTAATTTTAACCATCTTACTTGCCCTATGTAATCACGATAGATAACTTGTTCATTAAACCTTTATGTTGTCAAATTCTATAGACATATAGGGTCTCAACATAATTGGTGTATATTCAGCTTCTATCTCTTTTGTGGATGTCTGGTAGTAGGGTATTCGTACAACGAAAGTTGGCGTTTACTAGTTTCGTGTTATCTGATTAGTTGTCATCACCATTACATGCTAAGGTTAAGAATAATGACTTTGAATGAAGTAGTAATGAAGTTAGAATCCCATGTTTGTCTCATATAGTTAATTCAATCACTTTTACTCATAATTAATTGCATGTTAGTTTACTCTTAGTTATAAACATCTCAACTTGTTATTGTCTTAGCATTGAGCGATAGCCATACCATTGTTGCATAGGTGCATAATCTTAAGTTAACTAAAAAGAGTCTCCGTGGGAATGAATCTGATTTATATCTTATACTACTTGCGAACACGTATACTTGCGTGTAATTTTAGCGCATGTTTTCGCCCTAACAATTTTTTGGCCCCACTACCGGGGACTCGGTGTTAATTTTTAGTTGATGTGCTTGACATCAGTGGTCGTTAAAGTTGACTGACTCGGATTATTTTCTTACAAGGTTTACTTTAGTCGTGTGTTTCATGTAATCTAGTCTTCATTATAGTGGGAGATCCAGCAGCATTAACGAAAGCGTTGATGGATTATTCTCAACCAAAGATCAAGGACATTTAATCTAGCATTGTCAGGCCAGCTATCGCAGCTAATACCTTTGAGATCAAACCTAGGAAGATCTTGCTACTTAGGAAGATCTTGCTCAAAAGTTTCTCTCTAAATTGTTTCCTAGGGCGAAGACAACTGCAATCAAGAACGCTCTTACTCAATTTGCGCAGCAATCGGGAGAATCTTTGTGTCATCATTATGGAATGCTTGATTGGATGATCATTAATTGCTTCTATAACGGTTTGGGAGCACAGTCAAGACCCATGCTCGATGCAGCATCAGGTGGAGCATTATAGGCAAAGAGCTATTAGGAAGCTTATGAGCTAATTGAATTGATGGCTGCTAATGAATATCAGTATTTAACCCAGAGATTGCTATAGTGCAAGGTAGGAGGAGTTCTTGAAGTGGATATAGCTACGGCTATCACTGCTCAATTAAAGGCGTTATCTATGAAGATCGATTCTCTGGCTAACTATGGTGTTAATCAGATAACCAGTGTTTGTAAGTTGTGTGCAGGTTTGCATGCAACGGAGCAATGTGCTATATTTAGTGAATCAGCTCAGTTTGTGAGCAACTTTCAGAGGCTGTAGCAGCCAGTTCCTGCCACTTATCATCCTGACAACTAGAATCATCCTAACTTCAGCTGGAGCAATAATCAGAATGTAATACAACAGCCGTTCCAGCAGTTTGGAAACAAGCAATTCAATCCTCCTGGTTTTCAGCAACTATTTGCACCAAGACAATAACTCCAACTTCAACAACAAACTCATGGAGGTGCATGTCAATCTTCGAATGAAAAATCTGAATTGGAGGAGCTGAGGCTTATGTGCAAAAACCAGGCTCTTATATGCCAAAGCCAGACTGCTTCTATCAAGACTCTAGAGAACCAAATAGGGCAAATTGCTCACACCTTATTAAATCGACCACCAAGAATGCTTCCTAGTGATACATAAGTGAATCCAGGAAAAAGGGAAGTTAAAAAACATGTGAAGGCCATCACCTTGAGGTCTGGAAAGGTTGCAAGCCCCTAAATTCAGCAAGACGAAGAGTCTGAAAATTCTGTCCAGATTGCAGGTATGTCTGCACCCTTGCCAATTCCAGAAAATGAGATTGTAGCTGAAAAGTAGTGTAGAAGGAAGCAGAAGTGGAATCAAGGAAGAAAACTGTGGAACACACTCCTCCTGAGAGTAATACAAGGGATATACAGGTCTATCCTCCACCTCCTTTTCCTGAGAGGCTGCAGAAGAAAAAGTTCGACAAGCAATTTGCTAAGTTTTTGGAGGTTTTCAAGAAGCTTCATATCAACATACCTTTTGCAAAAGCTCTAAAACAAATGTCGAGCTATGCTAGTTTTATGAAGGGTATTGTATCTCGGAAGCTAATACTTGAGGAGTTGGAAACCGTTGCTCTAACGGAAGAGTGCAGTGTTGTGCTGCAATAGAAACTACCTCCTAAACTTAAAGATCCAAGAAGCTTCACGATACCTTACACTATTAGAAACTTGTCTTTTGAAAAGTATTTATATGACTTGGGAGCTAGCATCAATCTGATGTCATTATATGTCTTCAAAAAACTTATCCATGAGGAATAGTGGAGGATGTCTTGGTTAAGGTGGATAAGCTCATCTTCCCTGCTGATTTTGTAATTCTGGACTTTGAGGAGGATAAGAAGATTCCCATCATCTTGGAAAGACCATTCTTGGCTACATGCCGAACTATGATCGATGTGCAAAAAGGAGAGCTTACGATGAAGGTTCAAGATCATAAGGTCACTTTTGAAAGGAATATGTCCTAAGTCCAATCAGGTATTAGGATTTAGGAATAACTCTTTATGTAATCTGTTTTGATTTCATTGATATTAATAAAGACTTGTTTTGTTTTTATTACGGGCTTTATCTATTTAAGTGTTTAAATAAGATATACCATAGTTTAGAGTAAAGCTTTTTATGGATTATGATGAGATCATAATAGTGAGACCTAAAAGGATGATAACTCTAAACTTAAATAGTTCCTGGTCGTAGGATTACTAACTGGTAATTAATAATCCGCAAAGATCGGTACATACTATGCTTGCTTCATTATGAAGGATGTCTGTTCTCATAGACATTTGTGTGGTGACACTATAGCTAGTATGTAGGTGCTTATTATAGAATAAGTTCACTGAACATGACTCGCCCAGCTGAACAACTGATGGAGTTCACTCACGTGTCAGCATTTGTTCGCTTAGTGATAGTTGTACAAGTATCCTTAGACTTGAGGTCATCATAGTCATCTTGTGTATACTGAACTATGCTTTGGTTTAGTTCTTAGTCTCCAGGGACAATTATTAGGGCTCTTCTAGGTATAGGAATTTGTACACGAAGATAGTGTATGATCAATAAAGGTCTACCCCTTCCAGTGAAGGAAGCGAATGTTCAAAGCTGATCCACTTATGCTAGTTCAGGAATCTCTGGCCAGAGTAAATAAAATTAGAAAGGAGTTTCTAATTTGCATAGAACTATGCATAGTAAATGGTAAGCAAGTGATTGAATTAGATAGGCTTGACACGAGATTCATGCCTTGTATTTAATCGGGACATTATAGGGTAGAAGGAGTTTATTGTACGGTAACTATTCACTGACAGGTTTTTGGTATTCTAAGCAGTGAATTCATATTATCCGGATAGTCGCGATATGTTGAGAAGCATCACTCACGATGTAGAATAAATGTGATTAATTAATTAATCATATTTAATAAATTAGAGAATTTATACAAATAATGATAAAATAGTTTTATTATTATTTATTTCTACTACCGGCTTAATATTGAACCTACAGGGTCACACCATAAAAAGAGAATGATTTAATGGTGGAGGAATTAATTAATAATGGCTAATAATTATTTATTTATGAAATAAATAATTAATTGGAAAATTTAATAATTGATTAAATGAGATTTAATTGATTATAAATTAATTAAGAAAAGTTCTTAATATTATTAATTAAGGATTTAATTTTTGGAAATTAAATCAAGAGAGAGAATTATTTCTAAAGTGTTTAGAAAAAGGATTAATAATTAAAAGATGTTTTAATTATTAATGAGAATAATAAATGGGATAATAATAATATTATTTATGGGAAAATTTCAGCTGAAAATTTTGCCTATAAATACACTATTATAGACCCTATTTTATTCCAACCCACATCGAACCCGAGAAACCCAAAAGTTTCAGAAAACCAAATTCTCTCTACCTCCTCCTCCTCCTAAAAGTCGTTTTCTTGGTGGATACCGGTGGAGTGCTTCACACTTGAGGAGCAACTGCTAAGGATCTCTGATCGTTGTCTCCGAATTAATTTAAAAGGTTAGATTCGATCCCTCGAATTTTTATTCACGATTTATATGCTTTTATTTGGATTTTGTATGTGTAAAAGTGTTTTGCCATGCCCCGCTGCGTTTAAAATCCAACAATGGTATCAGAGCATAGGTTGTATGCATATAGATCTGTGGTAAAAATTTCAGAATTTTATGTGCTTGTATGAATTAATTATGATTTTTACAAGTTATATTATGGATTAATTTTATCTGATGAGAAATCGTTTCTCATAATAATTTTGAATGTCGATCTGGGTTCTACAAGTGTTGTAGATCGTCTGGGTATTTTTTTCATAATTTTAGGATGTATAGATTTTTTATTATGAATTTTTGAAGTTGTTTCAATTAAAATTCGTAATTAAATAATTATATATATATATAATTGTACTGCTGTTGCTTGCTGCTGTACGGGGAAGAAGAAGACAGACCAGATCAGAGACTGACAGGCGCGGAAATCGATGCAAGAAAAAATTATGTCGGCTTCCGGAAAAAAAAAATATAGGGGTGTAACGCATTTCGGGAATGCGTTACACACCTGTGGCGCATTCACGGAATGCGTTACACCCTTTAATGGCTTAAAAGGGGTGTAACGCATCACCGGAATGCGTTACAGCCCGTCTGTTGATATTAAAATTGATTTTCTGGGAGTTTCGTAACTCCGTTTTGGGTGTGCAATATATCGTTGGATTCGTTTTTTCGAGACGGATCTAATGGAGTGATCAATTTTAGTTTATATAAAAGTTTTGAACTGTTTATATTCCATGAAGTGTTTTAAAGCTATTTTTAACTGTTTAAGTTGCTTTTAAATGCTTCATGTGATACATAGAGATGTATAATGCTTATAATAATATGCTAGATGATATAACATGCCTACCTTGATGTTTATTCATGTTGATATATGTGATATATGCTTAGTTTATCATGCGATGATAGATTTAGGTGAACTTAAATAAACATAAGGCGTTTGTTAGACAACCTAGTATAATGAAATTGTTTCATAACCTTAATAACAATATTATGAATACAATCATGAGATTCTTGTGTTTGTAAAACACGTTATTGAATATGAATTTTCGATATGAGAGAAAGGATGATTCTGTCAACAACAGATTTCTATCTGTAAGAAAGGGTTATTAAGTGACGCCACTTGACAATACTCCACCCGATCTGGGAATCATCTGATTATTGATTATTGATTTAAAATATTTAATTTAAAAGGAAGAATCTCTTTATAAGATGATTATGATTGTAACGTAATATAATCCCTCTAAAATTAAATAATATCAAGTAGTAATTGGCCAATGATATAACGGGCTTGTGTTGGTAATAGCCTTCCAACATGATAGAAAGTAGTTCTTATTTTTGAATCATTGTCATTTTGTGCCACAGCCGAGGGCTTTGATTTCGAAATAAGAAATACTTGTCTATTACATAGTGATGTGTATATTGAATAAGAATCTAAAGGTCGTTACGTGCCACATCTGTGGGCCTTTGGGGACTGATTCAATAGTACGGAATGTTGGGTTAGACTTGACTTAGAATATTGAGTTTGTCGTGCCACAGCCGTGACTCAATTATTCAAGAGGCTAAAGTTTGATTAGGGAATAACATTAGATGTAATTGACAAGAGTTGTCTGCCTATTGGACATTACATGGTGTTTCATGCCACAGCCGGGGTTGTGTAATGGAATGTAGGATCCCTATTTCCACTTGCATTATGAATGCTTAATTTTTCACGTAGGGGGTTGAATAAATTAGGAAAAGTAGTGGGAGCCACTTATGAATAAAGACCCGATTCATATAGTGTTTTAAAATGAAATCGAATATTTGCTAAGTGTTGTTATGTGTTTATCATTTACAGATTTACTTTGTACGTTATGTCTTCTGCACTATCACTCAGGAGCATACTAGATGCTCACAAATTGACTGGTCCTAATTATGCTGACTGGCTTCGAAACTTGAGAATTGTTCTCAGGATTGAGAAGCCGGAATACGTGATTGACTCACCTAAGCCTACTGAACCTGCTAGTGATGCACATAATGATGAATATGTTGTGTATCGTAAGTGGATAGATGATGCAAATGTTGCTCAATGCATCATGCTAGCTTCCATGAACATTGAGCTACAGAAGCAACATGAGCATATGGATGCTCACACTATCCTCATGCATCTACAAGAGTTGTATGATGTGGCGGGGAGGACAGCTCGATATGAGATATCGAAGGAGCTGTTCGGTTGTAGGATGTCTGAGGGATCATCTGTGAATGACCATGTACTTAAGATGATCAATTTGATTGAACGTCTTGGACAACTTGGTTTTGCCATGGATGGGGAGCTGAGCCAAGACTTGGTCTTGCAATCGCTTCCGAGTTCGTTCTCGCAGTTTGTTGTGAACTTTCACATGAATAAGTTGGATGTTAGCCTGCCTGAACTCCACAACATGTTGAAGACTGCGGAATCGAATTTTCCCCCTAAGAAGAGTTTTGTTCTTCTAATTGGTGAAGGTTCCAATACTAAGAAAAGGAAGAGGAACTCTTCCAAGAAGAAGAAAGTAGGTGAGAAAACGCCGGTTCCACCAAAAGCTGAAGACCCCAAGAGCAAAGTTGTTTGCTTTCACTGTAACAAGGTGGGGCACTGGAAGAGGAACTGCAAGGTTTACCTTGCAGAATTGAAGAAGAAGAAGGGTAGTGAGACTACCGCTTCTGATTCAGGTATGTTCATGATAGAAGTGAATTTGTCATTTCTACTTGGGTATTAGATACCGCCTGTGGTTCTCAAATCTGCAATTTGTTGCAGGGACCAAGGAGAAGTAGGACTCTTGAGGAAGAGGAGGTGATTCTACTGATGGAAATGGAGCCAGAGTTGCTGCTGAAGATGTAGAATCATTTCATTTACATAGGCCTACGGGCAAGACTATTGTTTGAAATAATTGTTATTTTGTTCCCTCGATTGTGAGGAATATTATTCCCATGTTAGACTTGGCTGGATTTTCATTTATTATTGAGAATAATGAATGTTCTATTCTTAGAGATAATATTCTTTATGGACGTGGTGCTTTAAATAATGGTCTGTATAAATGTGACATAATTTACTTCAGATTGAACAAACTAATAAAAGAAAAGGGATTATGAAAATCTCACTTTATAGTGGCACTGCAGTCTCCATTTAGTAGACATGGAGAGAGGGCTGCAAATTTGCTAGGAATGGTACACACAGATGTATGTGGACCAATGTCTACGCAAGCCATGGGTGGATTTTCATACTTCATTACTTTCATAGATGATAGATCTGGATTCGGATATGTGTTTGATGAAACACAAGTCTGAGGCCTTTGAAAAGTTGAAAGAATATAAGTATGAAGTGGAGAAACAACCAAACATAGTATTATAACTCTTCGATTAGATCGAGGTGGTGAATACTTGAACGGAGAGTTTCTGGATTATCTCAAAGTAAATGGTATAGTCTCCCAGTGGACTCCTCCAGATTAGTATCTGAAAGGAGAAATCGAACTTTGTTAGACATAGTTCGGTCCATGATGAGCTATGCAAATCTTCCAGTATTCCTATGGGGTTATGCATTGGAAACCTCAGCATATTTACTGAATAAGGTGCCTTCCAAATCTGTTCCTCAAACTTCATATGAGATATGGAAAGTAAGGAAACCGAGTCTTAAACACGTTAAGATTTGGGGATGTCCAGCTTATGTCAAGTAAGTTGACCCAGATGAGCTGGAATATCGATCCGTAAAATGTAGTTTTGTGGGATATCTTAAAGAGACTATAGGGTATTACTTTTACACCGATCATCGGGTGTTTATCTCCAGACATGCTACCTTCTTGGAAAAGGAGTTTATCCTTGAAGGAAACAGTGGGAGCAAAATTGAACTTGATGAAGTTCAAGAAGCACAAACTACTACGGATCAAGTGGAAACACCTGTTCTGACTGAACAACCTTTTGTGGAACAGCCCATTCATAGGTCAGGGAGAGTGTCTCGCCAACCTGAGAGGTATGATGGCCTTGTCATTGAGAATGACAATGAGTTGTCGATCATTGATAATGACGACCCTGTGACCTATAATGAGGCTATGAGTAGTGTTGACTTAGAGAAATGGCATAGTGCCATGAAATCCAGAATGAAATCTATGTATACGGGATACAAAAGAATGATTAGAGCAGATGGCCAGGTGGAGACCTTTAAGGCCAGGTTTGTGGCAAAAGAATTCAAACAAAGGCAATGGATTGACTTTGATGAAACCTTTTACCTGTAGCCCTGTTAAAATCAGTTCGGATTTTGCTTGTGAATGCTGCTTACTACGACTATGAGATCTGGCAATTAGCCAGATGGTTTTCTTTCCAAGAAAAATGAAAACCTAGTGTGTAAGCTGCTGCGAACCATATGTGGTTTAAATCAGGCTTCTCGAAAGATGGAACATTCGTTTTGATGAGACAATCAAAGAGTTTGATTTTATCAAAAACGTAGATGAACCATGTCGTATAACTTCAACAAGAAGCATACTAGGCCCCAACTATAAAATACACAACTATAATATAATATAATATAAACAACTTTACATAACAAAACTTACACTAGTCCGCAAACCCTGGACCAACCACCTTCCAAAAGCTTCTTCTTTGCTTCCTCAAATTACGCGGCTAAACAGCGCAAGTTAATCCTCACTGGAAGTTAGATTTGAAAACAGGAAAGTATGAGAGAAAGAAATGCTCAGCAAGATCATTATAATATATATATTCGTTTTGATATAAAATCGACATCTGCAATAGCGCAGATCATTTTAAAATCGTGATTGCTGAATCAGAAAATCTATTGGAGAATCGGATAATTGTTTCTCACTGTACTCAAAACTCTTTTTGATATTTTCGAGTGAAATACTTCAGCAATACTCTGAATCTTGACGAGAATAAAACTCGTAAAACTGTGTTTATGGAAATATCGTAAACAACAATAACAAGAAGCAATGATTATAGATTGAATCATAAACTTTATTCACAACCGAACCCTTGATATTAATACTCATGTTGTTGTCATATCAAATTAGATATCAATATGAACTTTGATGCTCACAACATCCCATACTGAAGTCAACATTAATCGTATATACTAATACCACCTTTGATATTTAACAACCTAAATATCCACATCAAGCAGTAACTGAATCAAAATGGCATTTTACCTTTTATCCAGAACAGAAACAGTTGATAAATCATTTATTCTATGAATATAAAAAATGATATGATAATTTAAATTGGGATCATTCTTCGACAGACGTACTATCACATGCTGATCAGCCCGTGTGATAGCACTGAGTCATGATTTGTAGAAACATGACCCCAAAACACGAGTACTCAAATAAAAAGGCAATATACATGCCTGTGGCAAAAATTGTGTCATAATATTCCATATGGCACTTAGAAATAGCCCTCCGCTGGACCCTCCATCCCGGTCACTTACGCATTTATGATCCAATCTCAAAACCTTTTATTAAAACGGGGTCATAATAATCGACACTCGAAATAATTATATTCCCCCATTTACTTGGGTAGGACTATTCGCAACCAAATCATCTTTCTCAAAATCCAAAACATTTATGAAACCAATAATTTGATAAGTAAAATCACTTATCTATTCTGAATATAGAATAGTAGAAGAGTACTTGTATAAACAGAATCATTCAATTCAACGATATGTAAAACATTTATCTATTCCGAACTGAGAATAGGGAAAGTAATACTTGCATAAGAAGATTTAAAATAAATATCACTTGAACAATAAGTGATGATAGGGATACTTTCCTTTGGTTTTTTAGCAGTTAGTCACACTCGTAAAAACACAATTAATCTGACATTCTGTCTCAAAACATCACCGTCTTTTACTTCGCTAAATCTTTGATCTGCAGCTCGTGCAGTACTGCAAATCAATATTCCATACTATTCTACTCTAGCCTTTGTCCACTTCATCTGGTCCTGATCATCTTGAAAGTCTCTCATCTATAATTAGAAAATAACATTTTAATCGTCTACACGATAATTACTCAACGAACGGCGCGTCAAAACCCTATCGTCTACCCATACGATAGCCCGCACATAAGAAAACAGCCAAACACAGGACTCTTAACCCACATATACACATAATTCATATAGCATGTAAACACATAATCCATGTATCATATAATTCATATCACATATGACTCGGTTCGTCAAAATGTTTGTCAAAAGGTTCGATTCGGTACGCTTAAAACTGAAATTGGGTCAAAAATATGATTTAACGTTCAAACAAATTGACTTAGAATTAACTTGTAAAACAAGTGACCTTTCGAAACAAAAGGATTTGGGTCTCAAAAGTATTTTTATTGAAAGCGAAATATTTTTCCGAGTCTATATGCGCTTGTTTCGTATTAAATGGACGAACGGTTTATTTCCTACGAATAATTAGGAATAATCAATTAATATTTATATTAATTGATTTTTAAATACCAAAATATAATTTTTAAAAGTTTAAAATAATTTTTAGCAATTATTTGAATTAATTATAAATAATTTATATTTATTTAACTATTTATAAATTAAATTAATTGATTAAATGAATTAATCAATTAATTAAACTCATAAATAAGTAACTAAAATAAATTATAAATAATTAAATTAAATTGAGTTTTGAAAATAATAAAATAAAATAATTTTAGGAATTTAATAAATTAAGAAAATAATTTTTAGAATTTAGAATAATAAATAAATGATTTTTGAAAGTAAAATAAATGATTTTTGAAAATAAGAAAATAATTTTGAAATAAATTTTAAAACATAAAATGTACAAACAGATTTAAAGGAACAGAAAAGGGGCATTTAAGATTGAAACCGGGTCAGTTTAAATCAGGAAACAGGTTGGTATGAACTCGATCGGATCAGGTTTGAAGATCCACCGGTTTCTGGAATAATTCCAGATTCCGGCAGCTCTTCGCCGGACTCCGGCGAGGCCATAACACCCACGAAACAACTCCTTCCCCTTCGTTTCTCAACCCAAACACAACCAACATCGATTCAACAATCCAGATAATAACAATAAAATAATCATCCAAACCCAGAAACCATTCGCCGACAAACTCCATTAAAACCGGCGAAGGATTCCGGCGAAACACGGTCTCCCTTCGTTTATCAACAAAATTTGACGTTATATATATCAAAATCAAGCTTATAATTCGTATATTCTATTACAATCACTAAGAACTTCGAATCATCAACAATCTATTCGGAAAAATTGAACTTAAAAATCAAAAAACAAGAACTCGATCATAACTATCCACGAACAAAATGACTACCAAATTAATATCATTCGAATCCCTGAATCATGATAAAGCTATCTATATCAATTAAAACAACCCAAAATCATTAGAGCTTAAAACCCCAAATTCGAGGGTTATAAACGAAAAATTGAAATTTCGATTTGATTACCGTTTGTTGAATATAATAGTACGAGTATGAAGCTAATGATTCAGGCTTTGTTTTGAATACTCAAACTTCAAAAATTGACATCAAAATCACCGGGAACAAGCGGATTGATTCTTCAAGTCAAGAACAGCCCCAAGAACAAGTTTCTTGGTTTTATGAATTTTCGAAATTTTTGATAAATAAAAATGAATAAAATAATTATAACTTGGTATTTATACTTACAGATAATAAATATCTAAAAAAATCAAATAAGGGTGTTTTTATTCCCATAATTAAAAAAATTAAGCCCCAAAATTATAATTACGGGGAATAATTTTAAAAACAGTAAAATATAAAATTCGTATCAAAATTCCGTAGAAATTGCAAATAATTCGAAAATGCAGAAATACTAGGTGTTTTAAATATGGTTGATTTTATACAAATAAAAACATGAATTTTATGGACTTTAACGTCCCGGTGGGGTCCCGGTCCGTTGATTTTTGAAAAACTGAAATGATACTTAAATTAACAGAAAATTCCCAAAACACGTAAAATACAATCAAATGCACATACATCGAGATAAAACAAGTATGTCGATAAAGACACAAATAAACACGCGCCCAAATTAAGGATCGATTCATATAGATGCAATTTAAACAAGTAACGAGTATCCCATTGGATCATATCGGATCCGAAAATAGATTACTTAGCCGCTAAGTAACTATAAAACGATACAATTTTATATCAGAATTGGATAATTATCAAAACTGAGCTTCTTATAATACACCATATGAGAAAATAATGTAAAAATATCCCGTCTTTCGAGAATATGGGTTTTGTTGATTTATCAAAACGATTGTCATATCGAAAATTTTATGCCGGGACGCATACGGGTCAAACCGTAATCGGGATTGAAAAAGTTAAAACACGGAAAATGTCTGGAATTACCAGATTAGGGTAGGAAGCAGTTTTCGGAAGAGTTTCGGTTTTTAAAAATGCAAAAACAGTTGAAGTTGGACGATTCACGGCTTTATAAAATAGTTTTATAATTACTCAGAAAATAATTAATAAATACATAAATCAATATAAAATCAAATAACATTCCAAAAATTACAAGAAAATTATCAAAATTATCTATATTTTATTCTGCATATATAAAAATTAGTACACCCAAATAATATCACATATAAACATCCAAAACATCACTCCAATTACCAGATAATTCACCAAAATTTACATAAAATCACATAATAATTTCAAATAATAATAATATTTGAAAATATGGGATATTACATTGAATGTAATTCTGACTACTTTTTCTGATTTTAAGAATGTTCTTATTTAATATATAACTGTGTTTGATTTTGCAAGAAGTGCGGAATGAGAATAAAATAGAAATCAAAACACAAAGCAATAAAATACAAAGCTTTAAAACTTTATGGTGGATTTGAACTTATCCACCAAAGATATATATACTGTTGAGAACTCTGTGATGCTTGAATAGCACACAACTGCTTACAAGAGAACTTACAAAATTACAGAGAAATGCTTAATAGATACAACTTTTTCTATCCCTCTGAAAATTATGCTTGCTCAGTTAGTTGTTCTACTTGCTTCACTTGGTTTATATATTACCAAGTTACATGATAGTAAGACAAGACAATAAGATAAACTGAATCTAGTCTAACTTTATGCTGCTACATTACTCTATCCAGCATATTTGAATATCTTCATAATTGCATGGAAATGTAAATGCTTCTTTGTTCTCTAAATCCTGCAATTAGGCTGCCACATTCCATTTGCAAACACCCGACGCATGTGACTGTGTTGTCACTGTCAACTACTATTTTGAATATTATCATTCATCGGGACTATGTTGATCATCCGTCGGGAGCCTTGTTGATTATCCGTCGGGAGCCTTTGTAGATCATCCGTCGGAAGTCTTTCTGTCACTTGATTCTATTTCACTTATGCAGAATTACAAGACATCTTATATTTACAATTACCCAACCTATTCTGTATATCAATCTAGTAGACAACATGACTCAAAGAATCCTACAGTATCTACTCAACTAAAACATTGTTGTTTATAGAAATGTGCTACAATACTTATTGTTACATAAGCTACACTCTCGATGGATGTTCAGTTGTTATCCGTTGGGACTATATAGAACATCCATCGAGAGCTACAAAAAACACTAAGTTAATCTACTAAGGTATTTTGTTCAACTTATCATCAAGTTCACAACATATTCCTAACAATCTCCCCCAATTTATGTCTACTGGAATTGTAGCCATAAATTAAGAGAAACTTGATGATAACAAAACACCCTAAATGAACAGATGAATAATGGTAGATAAAACAAGTAAGTGTTACAGTTTATTTAAAGATTGAACAAAGTAAAGTTTACAGAGAGTTCTCACAATTATTTTCAAGGTGCTCCTCTATTCTAAGCAGATGATTTCTATTTCCTTGATTGTTTTGATTTCTTCCCAAGCTTCCAATTGTTTTCTTCTATTTGATTTTGGAGTTGTCTGTGAAATTCAAATTCTTCAGCATTTGATAAATCCAACTTTTCTTGCATTTCCAATAGAGTCTCATTGCTTGATATGCTCAATTGGTCATCCAATCTGAAGAATCTTCTAATACCTTTGTCATCCATGAATTCCATTATCCAGTAAGGCCTCAAGTACACTGTATTTCCTGTTAAGGGAATGGATAGAGTTTTTGGAAGTGCATTTGAGGCTTTTCTGCTCATGAGTTCTTCTATCTTCTTTAGAACCAATTTCTTGGCTGTCACATTGAATCCACAATTTTTCTTGAAGGATGAGAAGATCTTTATCAAAACAGAATAACTTTCTTGAATAATTCTGTGAAGGGGTCATATAATCTCTTTCCCACCCTTGTATTTGAACACCAGTCTTTTAGGGAGATTTCTGTGAGCATCAATTCCCCTCACTTCTTATAATTTATCTATGTAGAGATTGATATCTGAAAATTCCTTGATATCACAGATGTATAGAAGATCTCCCTTATTGACGGTTGGTTAAACTTTGGTTAAGGTTTTGGTTCTGAGTTTCACAGGCTTGACCTTCTTGATTGCTCTTGTCTTTGTCTTCTTTACCTTGTTGAAGATTGGTAAGTTAAGTTTAGGAAGAGGCAAATTCTCCCAGTCTATTGGCTCATCCTTGGGAACTACAGGCTCACCATAAAAGTTCTTGGTGGGATCCACCTTAAATTTATCCTACACTTCTAAGGGCTTGGATGTTTGAGTTGAAGTTATAGACTGTTTGGGAATGTAATCTTCCATTTCCTCATCACTGAAGTCCAATTTTATCTTGATTATTTGTTTGTATCTTGGTTTCTTTGTATGTTGAGGTTCCTTGAGCATTTCATGATCCTGAGCTTCAGATACTACAGGTTGTTTCTCCAAAATCTCAGTTGCAGTTTTCACAGCTCGAAGCTTGGCTACAATAGCAGCTTGCTTTTTCTTCTGTTTCAGTTTCTTAGCATCTAAAGCATCCTGCTTCTTTTCTTGATTGATCCTTTCTTTTTCTTCCTTCTTAGCTTCTGCAAACTGAGGGTGTCCAGCCACCACAGAGATTTCTTTCCCATTCCTGTAGATCTTAGCAATTCTTCTCTTTAGCACTGAGTCAGTTGGATCTTTGAAGAATACAATGGACCTTGCCAACAGCTTCTTTTCATTTGGCCTTGGAGTCTCAAACATAAGATCCAAGGGATTTTTGTCAGATGACTTTGGATAATTCCTTTTGGGCTTCAAAACCAAGTTGGCTTTTGGAGACTTTATGCATGAAGGTTGGCCCTTTTCCAGATTACCTAGACTCATGTCATTCACCGAAATTTGCTTGACTTGAGAGAAGTGATGAAAGGTCTTGTTTGGTTTCTCAATTGGTCCAAATTTCTTTATGATTTCTTCATTAATCTTCCTCCATTTGTCATCTAATTCCTTTTCAACTGCTGCAAAATCAAGTTTTTTGAAATTTATCTTTGAATCCAACTTAGCAGCTGCTATATGGATAAGATCAATGTTGTCCAAGACTGGTGGCTTAGGATAAGTAATTTCTAGAATAATTACTTAATTAACTTGTATGTTTAGCACATTCTTCCCCTCACTAATTGTATCTTCTTGACTAAATAGGACAAGTGAATCTTTTTCCTCCTTTTTTAGCATCAAGTTGAGTGGATGTAGAAGTTTGTGCAGCCACTAACTTTTGAAGCAACTGGGTTTGCTGGGCTTTATGTAAATGAATTGCATTGATAAAAACTTCCAATGTTTTGAGTATTGTATCCAAAGAGTCCACCTTGCTGGAAAGATTAGAGTTCTTCCTTAGTTGTCAGTTGATGTCAAGGAGGGTTGTGTTAGGAAATTTAGCATCCAATCTCTCAAAGACATCCTTCTTGACTTGATCAATCTTTATTTTAATTGCAATGACATCCAGATTGTGTTGAAGAGATTGAATTTGGTGTAGTTGAAGATAATTGAGATGTGCTTGAAGTAGCTTCTTGGTGTTGGCATTGGTTATAGCTTGAAGAGCTATCTAAGTTTGTTGGATGATATGAAAGAGAGTAGACTTGAAATGTTGCTCATCACATTCTTTGGAAAATGCCCAATATGGCATGCTGGATCTTAAGATAGGGCTGACATCTCTCCCTATGTCCATTGAATCTCCTTCATCATCATCTTCATCACCAAATAAACCATCAGAACCACCAGTTCCATAATCAATGTCATCACCAGCTGTGGGTGGCATGGCTGAAATGACGTCCTTGTCCCTTTGCATAGAAGCAGTAGTGTACTCCAAGTTAAGCATCCTTTCAGAATTCTCATTACCCTGTCCAGCTAGAGTTTGATAAGTTGAAACAGGATGAGTAAATGCCTCAGCATCTAAGGAGATAGAATCTATGACAGCTTGATATTCTTGCTAAAATAGTCTCTCATTTTCTGCATTTCATTGACTCACTAGCAATGGCTTCCATCCTTATATCTCCTGTACCTGCATTTCTCTCATTTTCTCTATTTTCTTGCATCAAGGGCTCCCCTTGGCTCACCACCGTCACACCCTCACCTTCACCTACTAAGGTGGAACTCCCGTCATTTACTTTTCTAGGCTAGAAGAAATAGCCTACATAATTTCTCTCTTTTCCTCTCCTTTTGCCTGAGAGCTGAAAGGAATATGTCCTAAGTCCAATCATGTATAAGGATTTAGGAATAACTTTTATGTAATCTGTTTTGATTTCATTGATATTAATAAAAGACTTGTTTTACGGGCTTTATCTATTTAAGTGTTTAAATAAGATATACCATAGTTTAGAGTAAAGCTTTTTATGGATTATGATGAGATCACAATAGTGAGACCTAAAAAGATGATAACTCTAAACTTAAATAGTTCCTGGTAATAGGATTACTAACTGGTAATTAATAATCCGCAAAGATCGGTACATACTATGCTTGCTTCATTATGAAGGATGTTTGTTCTCATAGACATTTGTGTGGTGACACTATAGCTAGTATGTAGGTGCTTATTATAGAATAAGTTCACTGAACATGACTCGCACAGCTGAACAACTGATGGAGTTCACTCACGTGTCAGTAATTGTTCACATAGTGATAGTTGTACAAGTATCCTTAGATTTGAGGTCATGATAGTCATCTTGTGTACACTGAACTATGCTTTGGTTTAGTTCTTAGTCTCCAGGGACAATTATTAGGGCTCTTCTGGGTATAGGAATTTGTACACGAAGATAGTGTATGGTCAATAAAGGATCTACCCCTTCCAGTGAAGGAAGCGAATGTTCAAGGCTGATCCACTTATGCTAGTTCAGGAATCTCTGGCCAGAGTGAATGAAATTAGAAATGAGTTTCTAATTTGCATAGAACTACGCATAGTAAATGGTAAGCAAGTGATTGAATTAGATAGGCTTGACACGAGATCCATGCCTTGTATTTAATCGGAACATTGTAGGGTAGAAGGAGTTTATTGTACAGTGACTATTCACTGAATAGGTTCTTGGTATTTTAAGCAGTGAATTCATATTATCCGGATAGTCGCGATATGCTGAGAAGTATCCCTCACGATGTAGAATAAATGTGATTAATTAATTAATCATATTTAATAAATTAGAGAATATATATATAAATAATGATAAATTAGTTTTATTATTATTTATTTCTACTACCGGCTTAATATTGAACCTACAGGGTCACACCATAAAAAGAGAATGATTTAATGGTGGAAGAATTAATTAATAATGGCTAAATAATTATTTATTTGTAAAATAAATAATTAATTGGCAAATTTGATAATTGATTAAATGAGATTTAATTGATTATAAATTAATTAAGAAAAGTTCTTAATATTATTAATTAAGGATTTAATTTTTGGGAAATTAAATCAAGAGAGAGAATTATTTCTAAAGTGTTTAGAAAAAGAATTAATGATTAAAAGGTGTTTTAATTATTAATGAGAATAATAAATGGGATAATAATAATAATAATTATGGGAAAATTTTAGCTGAAAATTTTGCCTATAAATACACTATTATATACCCTAATTTTATTCTAACCCCATCGAAACCCGAAAACCCAAAAAGTTTGGAAAACCCAATTCTCTCCACCTCCTTCCTCCTCCTTAACATCGTTTTCTTGGTGGATACCGGTGGAGTGCTTCACACTTGAGGAGCAACTGCTAAGGATCTCTGATCGTTGTCTCCGAATTATTTTAAAAGGTTAGATTCGATCCCTCGAATTTTTATTCACGATTTATATGCTTTTATTTGGATTTTATATGTGTAAAAGTGTTTTGCCATGCCCCCGCTGTGTTTAAAATCCAACAAGAGCAACTCAGCCTCTCACTCTGTTCACTCCCTTCCCTCAATCCTAGGAGTGATTGCACAACTATTAACTCATCTACACTTGTAACAATTGTTGAAAAATCAGCTTGTGTAGTGAGTACCGATGGATGAGGAACATCCATCGGGGTAGTAGTTCGGATAGCCGACGGATGACTGCTGTTAAGCACATCCGTCGGGATACAATGACTGACCGACGGATGAACAATATCCACCAGAATAGAGGAAATGATAGAGTTTGGAGTTGAAACTATTGTGGACTCTGTGTAGATTGATGATAATTTAGGCACAGAAGTCTCAACAGTTCCTGAAAGAATTGGCAAGTGAGCCAACAAATCATCTAGAAGATGATGCTCACTTGCACTAAATTTCGGCTTCTCCAACAGAGTTAAAGAAGGAGAATCAGGGATTGATGTGTGAATCATATCCACATCCAGAGAATTGGTGGGAGAGTTTTGTGTGTTTGGTGATTTTTTTGTCAAAGATTTTGGCTGTGACTCCACATTTATTAGAGCCACATCAAACTGAATTTGAGGTGATGCAATGATTTAGTCTTTAGCTTCAGTTTGCACTGTGTGTGATCCCTATGCATCTCCAAGTTTTCTAGATTTCTTCTTTCTTGTATAAGTTTGGGGTGACTCTATGTCCCTAACCCTTTTGGCCTATGCTCCTGGTTGGGAGCTTGTTTCAATAGTAGCATCCTTTTGGGAGGATGAAACTAGAGATGTGCTAATTTCCTTATCAAGTACCACAGTTTGTTGGGATATTATGGTGTGGCTAGGTTTGGGTAGACTTATCTCTCCATCCTTATTCTTAAGGTTTTTTTATGTTCACCCTGTCCCTCACCAACCTTACCACCCTTCACACTCCCCTCTTTGGTTTTGGTGGATTTTAAAACTGGCATCTTTTGAGAGACACCGGAGTGTGGTTTCTTCGATTTGATTTTTGAAGTTTTGGATTTTGTGGCTTGGGTAGGAATCTGTTGGGTTATTGATATAGATGCCATAGCTACAGTCAATGGAAAAGAAATTTGGGAGGTAGAAGGAGTAGAGACAGAAGTATTGACCTCACTTACCTGAGGACCCTCCATGATAGGAAAATAAACAAGGGGCACTTCCTTGTGATGATCAACCCTGTTTAAATCTGTAATTACCCTTCTTCTTTGAACCCAACAATTCAGTTTGTTGGTTGGGTTCTCAAACACAAGATCCTCACAAATATGGTTAGCAATAATCATAAGGAATCTAGAATTATAAACATTCCTAGATCTCTTTTTAATCTCCCCTAACTTGTAACCTAACTCAAACAAGATAGCATCACTAAAGTTATAGTAATTATCAGTAAGTAGCATGTAGAGCATGTTGAGCATGGTAGTGTTGATAGAATCAAAATTGCTTATCTTATTAGAAAACACATTGGTAACTACATCACACAGATAAATCCACTCTTTCCTAAGACCTACCCTTCTAATCTCACTTAACTTAGTTGTGGGAAGTGCATAGCCAATAGTATTAAGCAAGTTAACTAAATCAGCATCTGTGTGTGGTTTAGTAGTAGTGTTATCAGGAATTTTAAAGCATGCTTCAATAGTATAACTGTTAATGCGAAATTCCTTACCTTTAATGGTGAGAGTTATAATTTGGGCAGTTGCCTGATAGACAGCAGTAGTCCACATCTCCTCCAGAACTTCACAGTAGATTGTGGGTGATTCCAGCATGGCATAACTAAGCTTGCATCCCTTCATAAAGTCATCATTTTGTGATAATCCTCAAAGGCTGGAATTTCTTTGTTCACAAGAGCTACGGAATTGTTTTTCTCATAAATGAATCCTGACTGAGACATGATCTTGACTACTGGTGCCATTATTAAAGCGAGGAAATTATTAGAGAGAAAGAGAATTTTTGCTTTAAGGAAGAAGAGAGCAGTTAATTGCAATAGAGAAAGATAAAAGCTAAATTAAACTTGAAGTAAGGCTTTTATGTATTCTCAGATAAAATGAGATAAAAATTAAAGACCCAATGAGAATTGCCCAAAATAGCCGTTTAAAAATAAAATAAACTATCGAAATTCTATCAATTATCAGTCGTAATATACTTATAGAATGTAAGTATATCCGATGGATAATGTTCAGAACTTTAACGACTAAGATGTAGTCAATTCGATGGATGAGAATAAAGCAATTATCTGTCGGGTTCGAAAATAATCAAGAAAAGTATTTGATTTTTACCAAGCTCTTCTATTTCGATGGATGATCAAGCTCGATGGATAATGATCATCTGTCGACATTTAAATTTTGACTTAGCCAAAATTTCATCTAAAACAGAAAAATTAATTAAGTTTCTGGTTGCATTTCAACTTGCAAAAATATCAGAAATAATTTAAGAATAATTAAGCATACCTAACTCACTTACCAACCTAGTAAAGGTGGATTCATCAAGTGGCTTGTTAAAGATATCTGCAAGCTGCTTCTCACTTAGAATAAAATGAAGTTCCACAGTACCATTGATCACATGTTCCGTAATGAAGTGGTATTTGATATCTATGTGCTTTGTTCTTGAATGTTGTACTGGATTTTCAGTTATGGCAATTGCACTTGTGTTATCACAGAAAATAGGAATTATGTCCACTTACAGACCCTAGTCCAAAAATTGGTTTTTCATCCATAGAATCTGTGCACAACAACTGCCAGAAATAATATACTCAGCTTTAGCAGTAGAAGTAGAAACTGAATTTTGCTTTTTACTGACCCAAGATACTAGCTTGTTTCCTAGAAATTGGCAGGTTCCTGTAGTGCTTTTTCTATCAATCTTGCATCCTGCATAGTCTGCATCTGAATAACCAGTTATATCAAAACTAGAATCTCTAGGGTACCAAATGCCAAGTTTTGGTGTTCCCTTGAGATATCTGAAAATTCTCTTTATAGCTATTAAATGAGACTCTCTAGGATCAGCCTGAAATCTAGCACAAAGACAAGTAGCAAACATTATATCTGGCCTACTAGCTGTTAAGTACAAAAGTGAGCCAACCATGCCTCTTTAGCTTGAAATATCTTCAGACTTTTTAGCAGTGTTTAATTCAAGTTTAGTTGCAGTGGTCATGGGAGTTTTTGCAGACGTACAATCCATTAGATCAAACTTCTTTAAAAGATCATAAATGTATTTGGCTTGACTGATGAATACTCCATCACTAACTTGCTTAACTTGTAAACCAAGAAAGTAAGTTAGTTCTCCCATCATGCTCATTTCATACTTACTTTGCATTAATTTGGCAAGCTTTTTGCAAAGTTTTTCATCTGTAGAGCCAAATATAATATCATCTACATAAATTTGAACAAGTATACTAGAGCCATTAATATTTCTAAAGAATAAAGTTTCGTCAACAGTACCTCTTGTGAAGTGATTTTCTAAGAGAAACTTTGACAAAGTATCATGCCAGCCTCTAGGTGCTTGCTTCAATCCATAAAGTGCTTTCAAGAGATAGTAGACATATTCTGGAAAATTTGGATCTTCAAAACCAGGAGGCTGACTGACATATACTTCTTCCTCCAAATCTCCATTCAGAAAGGCACTTTTGACATCCATTTGATAGACTTTGAAATTGGCATGGACTGCATAGGCTAGGAAAATTCTGATGGCTTCAAGTCTTGCAACAGGAGCAAAAGTTTCATCAAAATCTATTCCTTCTTGTTGATAATAGCCCTTAGCAACCAATCTAGCTTTGTTCCTGACAACTATGCCATTTTTTATCCATCTTATTTCTGAATACCCACTTGGTGTCAATTGGATTCTTTCCTTTAGGCTTGGGTACCAGCTTCCATACCTTGTTCATTTCAAATTGGTTTAGCTCCTCCTGCATAGCCAGAACCCAATCAGGATCCAACAGAGCTTCTTTTACCTTCTTTGGTTCTTCCTTTGAGAGAAAGCTAATATACAAACATTCTTTTTGAGTTGCTTTTCTTGTTTGAACTCTAGAAGATGCATCACCAATTATGAGCTCAAAAGGGTGATCTCTAGTTCATTTTCTCTGTTGTGGTAGATTGGCTCTAAATGAAGAGGCCTCATTATTGTCTTGATGATTAGTAGAGTTTTGATGATCAGAAACTCCCCTGAGTTTATGGATCTTTTACTTGAAGCTGGGGTTCTTTCTGACTGTGATCTTATTTGACTTTCAACTCCTATTGAGGGATCGATATATGGTGATCTTTGTCTGTCGACGGGTGATACAGATTGTCTTTCGACGGATGATGCAAATTGTCTTTCGACGGATGATGCACTTGATATCTCGACGGATGTTGAATTATGTGCTCCATTAGTTATAGACTTTTCTGCATGGTCCTTATATATTAGTTCTTGATCACTATCATCATCACTATCTTCGTAAATCATCTCCATATTATCAAATTTGAGGCTCTCATGGAAATCTCCATCTTGTAGTCCTTCAATATTTTTATCATAAAATACAACATGTACAGATTCCATAACAATGTTGGTTCTTATATTGTAGACTCTATATTCTTTTCCAACAGCATATCCAACAAAAATTCCTTCATCTGCTTTGGCATCGAAGTTTCCATGTTGATCAGTTAGATTCCTTAAGATATAGCATTTACAGCCAAAGACATGTAAAATTTTTAATGTAGGCTTCCTATTCTTGAACAATTGGTAGGGTGTCATGCATTTTGCTTGATTAACCAAAGAAATATTCTGAGTGTAGCAAGCAGTATTCACAGCTTCAGCCCAAAAATAAGTTGGTAACTTTGATTCTTCTAGCATTGTTCTTGCAGCTTCAATAAGAGATCTGTTTTTCCTTTCCATCACTCCATTTTGTTGTGGAGTTCTAGCTGCAGAAAACTCATGCATAATCCCATTCTCTTCACAAAATATTCTCATCACAGAATTCTTGAACTCAGTTCCATTATCACTCCTGATTCTTCTTACTTTGAAGTCAGGATGATTGTTGACTTGCCTTATGTGATTGATGATGATTTCACTAGCTTCATCTTTGGATTTTAGAAAATATGTCCAAGAGAACTTTGAGAAATCATCTACAATTACTAGGCAAAATCTTTTCCTAGAGATGGGCAACACATTGACTGGTCCAAACAAATCCATGTGTAACAGTTGCAAAGGTTCTTCAATTGTTGAATCAAGCTTCTTTTTGAATGATGCTTTAATCTGCTTTCCTTTCTGGAAGGCATCACATAATCCATCCCTTGAAAACTCCACTGAAGGAATACCTCTAACCAATTCTTTCTTGACTAGCTCATTCATGGTCTTGAAGTTTAGATGGGACAGCTTCTTGTGCCATAGCCAACTTTCATCTTGACTTTCTTTACTGAGAATACATGTTACAGATTCTGCATTTGTTGAATTGAAGTCAGCTAAATACACATTTCCTTTTCTCACTCCAGTGAGAACCACTTTGTTGCTCTTCTTGTTAGTCACAACACAGGCTTATGCATTAAAAGTAACCAAGTTTCCCTTATCACAAAGCTGGTTGATACTCAACAGATTATGCTTGAGTCCATCCACTAGGGCAACCTCTTCAATGATGACATTATCCTTTGAAATCAAGCTATATCCCCCAGTATAACCCTTGTTGTCATCTCCAAAAGTGATACTTGGGCTAGCTCTTTCCTTGAACCTAGTGAGCAGGGTAGAATCTCCAGTCATGTGCCTTGAGCACCCACTATCCAAATACCAAAGATTCTTTATGTTTCCCTGCATACATCAAAATCAAATCAAGTTGATTTTGCTACCCAAGTTTCCTTGGGTCATGACTTGTTAGCCTTTTTCTTTGGTTTCTTAGGTTTGATCTCATTTGACTTGGGTATCTTAGATTCATCCTTTGTCATTTGAGTTGGATCTTTGAAACCATTCATTGAAGCAGAATTATCATGCACATTTTGATTAACATGAAAAAGCATGCTATGTGCAAACATGTTATTCCAGTAAGGCATGCTAAATGGCATTTGAGGCATACTAAATGCAACATAATAAGGATTAGGTGGAAATGGCATGTTAGCATATTATGCATTCAAATTTTGTGCAGGCATAACATTAACAGGCATTGTAGGCATGCTGGGAAATGAAGGAGGTGCAGACATAGGAGTAGGCATAGCAAGTTTGTAATTAACAGACAAATGATTAACACTACCATACTTAACACATATTTTTCTTGGAGCATATTTATCAGGTGTGTAGTTGTTATGTTTTTTAATTCATACCTTCCCAATTCTGTTGTTTTTCCTTTTTGATTCTGCTTTAGCCTCAATCTTTTCTAATCTGTCATTTTGTTGCTTGATAGAAAGATGACCAACATTGACTCTCTTTTCTTTTCTCACTTGACTTGATTTTCCTGGAACAAAGTTTTTAAAAACTAATCCATATTTATCATTCAAGTTAGCTAGCTTAGCTTTGCTAACTGACTTACTTACATTCGACATATGTGGCTCATTGTCTTTCGACGAATAATCCTTTTGATTATTCGACGGATAATTTTTATCATCCGTCGAATCCACATCCGTTGAAAGTCCTTCAACCTAATTGGAATCAAGCTTCTCCTTATTCTTTTTCTAGGATGCATCACAAAAAAGATTCTATACCTTGAACTTTAGTAATTTGAGCATGGACATCTCTAGATGATTTCCATTCCTTAAGTACTTCATATTCTCGTTCAAGTTGCTTTCTTAAAATCTCTTCTTTCTTTAAAGATTCAGTTAATTCATCCTTGGTAGTTTTACATACAATTCTCAATTTTTCAAACTCAATGAATTGAGACTCTAGCACATTATTCCTCTCACTTAAAAACAAATTGTTTTATTTAATTTTAGCATTTTCCTTAGTGAGAGACTTAAGAGTTACACGCAAATGATATAGCTCAGTAGACATGTCATTGATGGCATCATTGCACTCAGACTTAGTTAAATGTGTTAGGTTTGTGGTGATTACCTGATTACTGGATGAATAACTTATGTTTCATCTGATTTGGCCATTAGGGCTAGGTTGACATAGTTTGTTGCTTCATCTTCATCCAATCCATCTGCAACTCAGTCACTTTCTTATGTAATAAAAGCCCTTTCCTTTTGCTTGAGCAACTCAAAGTATTTTTGCTTGTAATCAACAAGCTCAAACTTCTTTTTACCAGAATCAGGCTTCCTGCACTCACTTGCAAAATGACCTGCCAAGCCACACTTGAAACACTTGAATTAGGCTTATGAACCTTGTTTCTGTTTGACATAGCTGCTCCAAAATTCTTCTTGAATTTGAGCTTGGAAAAACTCCTGGATTGAAAAGCAAGATGCTCATCTATGTCATCCATGTCATCTTGGCTCAATTGTTCTTCATTCTCAGCTACCAGTCCTTTACCCTTGCTTTCATAAACCCTTGAGTTTGATACAGATCCACAGCTTCAACCTTTATCTCTTTTTCCTTTTCTTGCTCATCAACTAGTGCAATGGATCCTCCTTTCTTCCTTCCTTTCTCCATCTTTTCATCCGACTCTATTTCAAGCTCATAGGTTTTTAGAATTCCATACAGTCTTTTCAAGGTAAATTCCTTGTAATCTTGAGAGTTTCTTAAAGAGACTGTCATGGGCTTCCATTCATTTGGTAGAGATCTAAGGAATTTAAGGTTTGAGTCTTTTGTTTGATAGACCCTTCCATGCAACTTGAGAGCATTCAGTAGCTTTTGAAATCTTCTAAATATATCATTGAGTGACTCACTTTCTTCACAGTGAAAATGCTCATACTGTTGAATCAAGAGCTGTATTTTGTTCTCTCTTACTTGCTCAGTTCCATCACAAATAATTTGAATTGTGTCCCAAACCTCTTTTTCTGTTTTACAGTTTATGATATTGTCGAACATATCACCATCAACACTATTAAACAGTATGTTTATGGCCTTTTTATCTTTCCTGACTTGTTCAATGTCTGGATCAGACCATTCATGTCTGGGCTTTAGAACTGATGGCTCATTTCCTGTAGCAGCTCTCATGAGAACATGAGGACCTCTCTCAATGCAGTCCACATAAGCTTCATCTTGAGAAAGAAGATGTAGGTGCATCTTCACCATCCAGTGGTGATAATTGTCTTTGTCCAGAAATGGAATTTTCACTCCAACATCCTTTCTGATCATCTTGCTGATTGTGGTGATCTTTACACTCTTTGTACTTCAAGAGCTTGCTCTGATACCAATTGTTAATCCCAAGCAATGCAACAAGAATTACAGAAGGGGGGTTGAATGTAATTCTAGCTACTTTTTATGATTTTAAGAATGTTCTTACTTAATATAAAACTGTGTTTGATTTTGCAAGAAGTGCAGAATGAGAATAAAATAGAAATTCAAAACACAAAGTAATAAAACACAAAGCTTTAAAACTTTGTGGTGGATTTGAACTTATCTACCAGAGATATATATAATGTTGAGAACTCTGTGATGCTTGAATAACACACAGCTGCTTACAAGAGAACTTACAAAATTACAGAGAAATGCTTAACATATACAACTTTTTCTATCCCTCTGAAAATTATGCTTACCCGGTTAGTTGTTGTACTTGCTTCACTTGGTTTATATATTACCAAGTTACATGACAGTAAGAAAAGACAATAAGACAAACTGAATCTAGTCTAACTTCATGCTGCTACATTACTCTATCCAACATCTTTGAATATCTTCATAATTGTATGGAAATGGTAATGCTTCTTTGTTCTCTAAATCCTGTAATTAGGCTACGATATTCCATTTGCAAACACCCGACGCACATGATTGTGTTGTCACTATCAACTGCTATTTTGAATATTATCATTCGTCGGGACTATGTTGATCGTCCGTCGGGAGCCTTGTTGATTATACGTCGGGAGCCTTTGTAGATCATCCGTCGGAAGTCTTTCTTTCAGTTGATTCTATTTCACTTATGCAGAATTACAAGATATCTTATATTTATAATTAGCCAACCTATTCTACATATCAATCTAGTAGACAACATGACTCAAAGAATCCTACAGTATCTACTCAACTAAAACATTGTTGTTTGCAGAAATGTGCTACAGTGCTTATTGTTACATAAGCTACACTCTCGATGGATGTTCAGTTGTCATCCATCGGGACTATAATAGAACATCCGTCGAGAGCTACAAAAAAACACTAAGTTAAATCTACTAAGGTGTTTTGTTCAACTTATAATCAAGTTCACAATATATTCCTAACAAGGAGGTGTTGTGAGTCATTATGCGTTTAACATCTATTCTAGTTATAAACTTGTGATTGTTTTGATGACGAATAAGTTATGGTTATTGATATAGTATCGAGAGTATATCTGTTCAGCATTCCACACACGCACATTTCTGGTTTGTGAGTTGGTTTGTGAGATTTATTCGAACTCTATAAAAAGTCATTGCAATCTTAGAGGCATTAGCTTGTTGGTTGGTTATGATCATTCTGAAGGAATTGGTTGCATTATCATTTATTTGCATTCATGTAGTTGCATTCATGCATTAGGTTTGTTTTATAGTTTTTGAGTCTGTTTATGCTTGAGGACAAGCATCGATTTAAGTTTGGGGGTGTGATAAGTGAATTTTACATCTACTTGGAACGCTTCATTACAACTTAAGTTGGTGTTTTGGATTCAAGTTGTTGGTATTTTTGATATATTTTTGTGTTATTGCATTTCAGACATAAGTTAAATAAAGAAAGGAGCTTTTCAAGGAAATATGCTGAAAAGAGTTAAGAATTGGAAGCCTAGCCATTCTCAAGTTGAAGAAAATCTCGTTAGCTTCGCGTGGGCAGTTTAATCACCTAATTCTGACGAGCAGAACTCAAGATACGACCAAAAGAAGAATCAGCAGAAAAATCAAGAAACCCTAAATGGCCGCCCCCACTTCCAGCGTGCCCGAGCCGACTTTCTGCCAAAAACCAGCGCGGCCGCGCTGATTTGAGCGCAGCCGCCTGACCCTTTTTGCCCCAGAATCTTGATTTTAGTAGAATTTGATGATTTTGAGGGTCCAGGTCCACTAGGGGCTTATATAAACTAATAAAAAGATGTTTTTAACAACAAGGAGAGAAGGGAGAGCATTACAAAGATCTAGAGAGCGCAAGTCAGCTACGGAGAAGAAGACTTTTGTATTCTTCAATTTATGTGATACTTTGATGCTTATTTTCGATTTGTCTTTGAACCCTAGTACTCTTATATTGTTTATTATCAAGTTTTCATTGTAACCCATGGTGACGATGAGTTCGGTTATGAACTTATCGTTATCGTGAGGTTCTAACGAATTTATTTATGGATTTCTATAGTTAATTTGTTTCAATATCTTGGGGTGTGGTGATTGATTGATATCTTAGTATTGGTTGTGCTTATTCGTCTTATGTGCATAGCTAACATATAAGATTGTGTGTTAATCTCTATTGAAGCGAAAGTGAATATATAGGCTTAGAACTTGCCATACTAGCATAGGTTCATGTATTTATTATGCATGATTCGTAGGTAATTTCAACCATCTTACTTGCATATGTAATCATGATAGATAACTTGTTCATTAAACCTTTGTGTTGTCAAATTCTGTAGATGTAACGACTAGGAAAATTACGCTTGTATTATATCGTAATAAAGATAAATTATATGTTTTATTATGTCATTTATGTGTAACTAGTTATAAAACCCTAATTTTTACGTGCTATGTGTATTCTATATTGTTCGAGTATTTTCAGGGTATTTTTCAGATATTTTGTTTCGTATTTAAAGCCTTTGTATCAAAAGTTATATGACTCGAACTATGTTTTAATAGCTGATATTTCAAATAAAATAATTGGTTTTATTTTTCTCAGAACGGCTTGTATCATCGCGTTATTCTGAACATCTAGATATTTTATAAATTTTCTCGTTTCACGAAAAATGACTTTTCCGGGCCCCATTGGGTGTTAAAACCCACACAAAAATCATGTTTTTATTTTTATAAAATTATAGGACTTTCACTTATGCCATTTTTTTTTCATTTTTGAATTATTCACAATTTTTTGGAATTTTTGGCATATATATTGTGTATATAAAATATTTAAAAACTAAAATTTAATACTCAAAAATTATAAAATTAGGGGCCAAATAAATTTAAAAGATGTATAATTAGGGCCTTAATTTTAATTAGGAGTATTATTTTACATACTATAATAGACTAATTTTTATTTAATAATTATTAATTAATTATTAAAAATCAGAAAATTATCAAAATTCTCTATTTTCGGGTCGGATTTCCCAGGGTCGGGTCGAAAAATCAAGCAGTGATTTTGGACTGATTTCTGCATCAAATCCATCGATGTGAGTATTAAAATTCATTCTCTTGATTTGTTCTTTCGATTTCTGGTATCAATTTCAAGTTTTGATTGGTTATTTTTCAATTTTAATTTCTAGGGTTTATACCCGAATTAGGACTTTTTGATTCTGGGGTTATAAGATGAATTTGATGATTGATATAGCTTCCCTGTGTTGTTTACAATCAATTCATGCTAATTAATTCAATAAACGATAGTTGTATGTGATAGTTCGAATTCTGGGGTTTATGTGAATTTTGATTGAATTGTTTTTGATTTTAGAGATAGCTAAGGTATATATGGATATAGGGGTTTGATTTTACATGTTTCAAGCTTTATTTTAAGCTATAGATCATAATTTTCTATGAACAAATCTGTGATTTCGACCTTTGATCGGAAAATTTTGAGGGTTGGTCGGAGATGTTAATTTCAGGATGATTACTGCTAGTTGTTGCCAGAAAAAGAGTGGTGAAGTGATGAGGAATTGTTTGGCATCGAAAACCCTATCAAACGGTACTCGTTTGGCCAATATCGGAGCATCACGGGAGTACGGGAACTCGCCGGATTCTTGGTTGATTCCGGCAAGTTCATCCCGACCCGTGATGTCCTTCCCCAACCCGTTTTCAACCCGTTTCTTCACCCGTTTTTTTATCCATTTTGTCAGATATCCTTTTTCTGAAAAATGCTTCTGAATTTTCTTTTTACTTTTTATTTTTATTAATTCTAAAAATCAATTTTATTTATTTTATAAATTAATTAATTAATTATTTAATTAATTGATTTATATTATAAATAATTTTGAGATATTTTCTAAAAATCAGAATTATTTATTTCTTTAATTAATTATTATTTATTTATTAATTATTAATTATTTAAAAAATGATTAATTATTTTGATGATTAATCAAATTATTTTCAATAAATCATAATAAATTCATTTTAATTCCAAAAATTATGGAAAAATCATTTTTAATTCTGATTTTTCCCAAATAATTATTTAAAAATATTTTTAGGGTTCAACAATTAGGAACAATTATTTATATTGAATAGTAAATTGATTTACCTGTATTTATTGAGTAATAATTGACCCGTTTATCCGATTTCAATTAAACGAAAGCCCTAGAAAAATGATTTGTTTTCATTAAAAATAGGTTTAAATCCCAATTTATTTTAGAAGCGAGTCGACTTTCGATATTTAATTATTTATAAGCCTTAGTATGTATAGAAACGAGTCCAATAAATTTTGAAAAATAGGAAACCAGTAATATATTACTTAGTAAAGCGAATAGCGAGTCGATTTTGATTCTAAAAATTATTTTAAGCATAGAATGACTATGTGACTTATGTGTTATACGAATTATGTGGTTAATCGAGTCCTAATTGTTATTATCTAATATACGAATTGATAATACGTGTATGAGTAGACGATAAGGGCTATGTGAAGTCGGTTTAAGACACGATTAAAAAGCGAGATGACTAAATAAGCATCTTTCATTGTTAGAGACGAAGCCAACAAGGCGAGTTGAGACGGTGATAGAGGACGGTGAAGTACTTGTGGTAGATCACGTGAGAGGCAAGTTTTTCACCAGTTCTAATTTCAAAATGGTGAAGTACTTTCAGATTCTTATCTCAATTATACACTGATAACTCTTGTTCACAATCACTGATACACATTTACCATACTTTAATTCATAATTCATTTCGATTTCTGATTTCTCCTAATTCATTGAATACTTTATTCATATTCCAATAGTTATATATATACATATATCCTGATATATTCCGATATTGGGATACATCAAAGCATACCGATTGTTCCGGTTGCTCCTCTATAGATTGGATGGTGATAATTAGGATCAGGTATACACTTGATCCTAAGGACCGGGAATTAACCGGATCCTTGTGTTGGGCCGTAGAGCCTGGGTACCCGAATGGATCAATACATTAAGGTATGGATCTGCACTGTATTCTTGATGATCAGCAGTATATAGGTGCGAACTTGTGTCCAGTTTAGTTTATTGTTACTCGCCGATAATGGCCTTTGTTTTTTGTTGCGAGGTTATATCTTTGCATATGTAACCAAGTTACCGATTCATTTAGTTTATTATAAAACTGTTCATATATTGTGGACTTGTTAAGCAACTTATGGCTCACCCCTATTTGTTATTATTCACCTTATTGTTTTTAGTTAAGAAGGAAAATAAAACCTATCAGGACTCGAGTAGTAAAGAAGCGAGTCAAGCCTCGG
Organism: Apium graveolens; assembly: GCF_009905375.1. NCBI lineage: Eukaryota > Viridiplantae > Streptophyta > Magnoliopsida > Apiales > Apiaceae > Apium > Apium graveolens. The sequence goes on from NC_133654.1 coordinate 208,059,500, forward strand.
GACCATCTCATACCAAAAGTGTTGATCCCAATTTAGGAGGAAACCTTTGAGTTGCCTGAGCAGGTGTAGTATAGATAGATAATGTATGCGTTTGAATAAAGATGAATTTAGTTTAAAACTTGTTAGACAATGGTTTGTAATAAAGAGAGTTTTGTGAAATTTTAAATTGGGTTTTTAATAAAGTTAGATGGTGGTTCTTGTTTTCATACTTTAACCTAAAAAGATCTTGGTTAGTATAAAAGGGGTTAGATATATATCTGCATAATCGTTATACAGGTTTAGAGATTAGCTAGTAACCCCTAGACCTATACCCCGGGTTTGGAGGGCGTTACAATAGACATATAAGGTTTCAACATAATTGGTGTTTATTCAGCTTCTATCTCTTTTGTGAATGTCTGGTAGTAGGGTATCCGTATAACGAAAGTTGGCGTTTAATAGTTTCGTGTTATCTGATTAATTGTCATCACCGTTGTATGCTAAGGTTAAGAATAATGACTTTGAATGAAGTAGTAATGAAGTTAGAATCCCGTGTTTGTCTCATATAGTTAATTCAATCACTTTTACTCGTAGTTAATTGCATGTTAGTTTACTCTTAGTTATAAACATCTCAACTTGTTATTGTCTTAACATTGAGCGATATCTATACCATTGTTGCATAGGTGCATAATTAAGTTAACTGAAAAGAGTCTCTGTGGGAACGAATCTGATTTATATCTTATACTACTTGCGAATGTGTATACTTGCATGTAATTTTAGCGCGTGTTTTGTCCCTTCATGTGCTAAACAATCTTCACAGAATGATAGGTTTGAGGGTAGTACTCCTGAGGGGGAGCTATCTAAATCCTCTCAAATTCAAGTGGCAGTACTTTGAAAGAAGTGCAAGGGTTTGAGGCCATGGTATATGACATTAACTGGTCAAATCCCTTCCAATTCTAATGGAGGTTCCCACCATAAGTGGAGAACAACACACTGTCATAACCACAGTTCAACCTGTGAGTCAAACTATGGCGTCTATCATAGGTGGTTCTATTAATTCTCTACCCTCCACCTTAAATCTAACCGATCTACCTTCCACCTCTAACCTTACTCAACCACAACCTCATTTGCTCTCTCAATGGCTGCAGGAAGCAGAAGCTCAACCAACAAAAATGAATGATCTATTGGTTGATCAGCTGTCTGGCCTTGCCCAAATTTCTCAACAGCTCCTTACATCAGATATGTCTAACCAAGATTATCAAGCTATCATACTTTCCTATTAGACAGATGTTCAAGAACAACAAATAAAGATTGTAAATGAAGCTGAACAGGATGGTAACTGTGATTCCTGGTTGGATAAAGACTTCCATCTTAAGATGGATGAGGTTTTGGCCAGATCTAGAGAAGAGTACATCACCATCCTTGGGAGCAATGCCAAAACACTCAGTCCACAAGAAGTTTATGATGCAGTCATAGATGTCTATAAAGCTCAACTTAAAGCCTTTCACCTTATTGGTAAAGCTCTAAAATTGACTATGATTGATCATCAAGACAAAAAAGAAAACTGGTCAAGGACAAGCTAGATGAGATCATCCCTTTTCAATTGGACATCAAGCAAAAATTCTCTAGATTTACAGATCAAATGGCCAAGTTTGATTTGTCATCTGTGCACAAGAGCATCAAGAATCTGAGGGAATCATTTATAGCCTTACATGAAGTTATCCAGCAGCAACTCGCTAGTAACAATGACATCAGGGTCAAGCTAGATCAACTACATCACGCTAGATTTGAACCATCTGCTCTTTTGATGGAACAAATTAAGGAATCTATACAAGCTACATTTGGCACTTCTCTCTCTTCAACATCTCAACCACCAGTGTCAACATCTACAAACTTAGAAATTCAAGCTCTTCAGTCTCAAGTCTCCACCTTACAGTCTTGAAATGATTCATTGACAGCTCAAGTTTCTCAACTCACAGCTTTGGTACAAAGTCAACAGGCTGACATCCAAACATTGGTAGACTCCCATAAGCATCTTCAAATGCAAAAATCAGTCTCTTTGGGAGCTATTATGGGTGCTCTAAACATTCCATTGCCTACATTTCTAGAAGTTGTTAAGCCTGAAATCCCTACACCTCTCATCCTGTCTACTAACAAGACTAAGAGGGACATAAAGGCTAGGTTACTAAGATCATCTATCCAGGCTCAAAGAGGCAAATCCAAGGAAACTGAACAACAAGTTGATGTTGGAATGGAGATGCTACTAAAAGCTGCTGAGGGACCTAGTCTAAGTAGAAAATTTGATGAATTGCTAAAGACTCTCAGGGCTTCTCTAAATAACAACTTCTTCACATACAAAAAGGCATTGGACAAAAAAATAAATTTCATAAGGGTGATCTTGGTGACAAATGACAACTTTCAGGAGAAGAGGATTGTTGTCAATATAAATGACTCTAGTGTGGATAGGTGTATACATGGGTCCCTTAATTATCTCATAACAAGAAGGGCATCTGAATTGGGCATCTTGATCAACAAAGTCAACAGAGTAATTCATGAAGACACTTTCTTCCTCAATGAATTGAAGAAGGCTCAGGTAGCTGCTTTCCCAGAAGCATATTTACACCCAAGAAAGGGAGTGGTTTACATCTGTCCAACCATCAAACATTGCAAACAATTCCAAATTCCTAAGCAATGTATCATGGCAAACAAGAAGCTAATAATGATTTTGGAGATAGACTTGAAGACAAAGCAGTACAAGACTGTTGAAGATGAAGACATGATCAAGTTGCTGGGGATATATCTGAGAAATCCTGAAGCCAAGTTGTCCAAAACACAAATCAATAAGGATGGCCTGGATTATGATGAGCAGGAAAAAGATGATCAAAAACCTTCTGGCTCAAATCCAAGTCAACCTTCAAAGGCAACTGATAGCAAGACACAAGAAAAAAAGAGGGATGACAAGAAAAGGGGAGATGAAAGAAGAAGGAAGAAGAAGGAAGATGGTGAAGGCTCAAAGAAAAATATCCTACCAATCCAAATTCAGCAAACTCAAACCTCTAAACCTACAAGCTCAAACTTTCAACTACCTTTTACCTCTAAGCCTGAGCTTCTGTATAAACAAACTGCAAACACCCTACTCAATATACCAATCACAGCTAGCCAAACCACTATGAAGAAAATATGAAACCTACCTTCATTTAAGCCACCAATCAAAACTCATTACAAGACTGTTGGGAGAAAACCAAAGAAGCTACAAGTTGAAGAAAGGGCTATCTAGAATTTCTTTGATCAGACTAATTTTCTACCATTAAACCGGTGCACTACAGATGATGACTACTTTCAATAATTAGATGTTAGAATTCAAAAGAGTGATTAGCTTGTTGACGGATATGGACACAATTACAAGGGCTTGGAAGGTTGTGTTGTGTGTATGGATGAGAGAAAGGGATGAAAGAAATGCAAAAGAAAGGGCTGAAAAGGAAGAAAAAGATAGAAAGTATGTATAAGAAATTGCAAGATTTGAACAAAGGTCAAATGAGTTCAAGGAAAATGGAATGAGTATAATTTAAAAGGATGGACATTTTCTGAATATCAAGAGTGGAAGTTACTCAAGATTCAGAGTTAATTACCTCAGTGGATACTAACTGGATGATTGGCTCAAACTGGTAGAAACCTTGAGAGGAACTCAAACTCAATGTACTTATAAATATAAAAGATCTCATCAGGAATGAACCATGATATGAGGATTTCATCTAGTTTTTTTTTGAATCAATGTAAATGCTCATTGTATAAATATTGAAAATTATCAAATATGTCAATCTTTGTACATTTTATTGTCTCATTGTAACTTGAGGTTAGTCTTGTTACCAGGCATGAATTTGAGATAAGCAATCTTCTCACAAATTTAGGAAGATTATTGTGCAAGACATGTATGTACTATAACAAGACTAAGTCACATTGACAACCCTATGATTTAGTTGTATGATAGTCTAAATATGTATTTTGTATTGTATTACTTGAGTCTGTAAAAATGTTAAAGATCAGACTTGAGTATTTTTCTTTGAATAGTCTCAAGTTTAAGAATAAACTCTGGAATAAGATCAACAAGATCACGCCACAGAAAAAAGGTGAAGAAGCTTACAGTAGAATAAATTTGTTTTAGGAAAAATGTGCTATGTCAAGATATCTACAAGTCACAGATCAAGTCATATAGAAAAGTCATTCGAGAACTCCCTAAAGACTTATCAAAAAGTCCAAAATGGCTTATAGAGAAGTCTAAGACATATCGACAAGTCAAATAAAGATATGAAGATTGGAGATATCGACAAGTCATTTTTGCATATAGAGAACTAAGAGATATCGACAAGGCAAATGAAGATATGAATATTGGAGATATCGACATGTCAATTTCTCATTAGAGATCTCAGAGATATCGACAAGTCAAAATGCATTTAGAGTTCTCAGAGATATCGACAAGTCATTTCTACATGCAGAGATTTGGAGACCTTGACAAGCCATGTTCACTTGTAGAGAACTCAGAGATCTCGACAAGTCAAAGAAACTTATAGAGAACTCAGAGACCTCGATAAGCCAAATTCACTTATAGAGAACTCAGAGACCTCGACAAGTCAAAACACTTATAGAGAACTCAAAGATCTCGATAATCCATTATACTTATCGAGATGTCAGTTCTCTATATAACAAACTGGAGATCTCGATATGAACCTCAAGTACAGAATGCAGACAAGTGGAAGATTTAAGATTATCAATCAACAAACAATCTAATCACTTAGATTGAAAATTCTACAAAAGCATCTTAAATAGTGCAAGATCAAGGGCCAAGATTAACTGACAAAGGACCTACAGGATTTGCAAAGATTCATTAATCCAGAATGGAAAGCTTTATAGATAACTTAAAGTAGGGTTTAGTGCATCTTATTGCATGCTGTGTAAACCTGTGTTTACTAATCTATTAAGTAAACACCGGTCCTTTATTTTAAAGTATAACAAACAGACCTAAATTTTCTTGTACTCTCTCAAGATAGAAGATGAGTTCTTTACATACAAAGAAACCAAAAATTTATAGCAAGACATACTTACTTTTAATTCAAGGTTAAGTAAGTTTTGAAAATATTGTATTTGTTGTGCATGCTTTATTAATTATGTTAAACACAATATCTCTACAAATTAGACTGCTTTGTTCACCATTCCAAATAGTTGTAAACGGACTTAAAAATTTCGAAAACACATTTAACCCCACTGTGTTTTATTCAATATCTAACATTCTCCTTGGTGAAAATTGAGATATATTTTTCAAGAGACTTCACTTTTTCCATGGCTTAGCTTTTCTCAAGGTCAGCACTAGCAAGACGCGTCCTGAGTTTGGAAGCCATATTTGCATTTTATTTTGTGTGGAAATGAAGTTCAGCTACAACCCTCATCATGGCTTTTTGTGTTTGCTCTTCAGTCCTGAAACTCAAATCCTTCACCTTATCCTCAGTGAAATAACCAGTAGAGGATGTGCCCAGGTGCCTGTGAGCTAATAAATGTTTATCAGGGATGGTCTTTTGTCTCTTTGAGATCGCGCCCTCATTTTCTGGAATGTCCACCAACGTGGTGTCGATGATTCTTGGAAAAGGAAGAGGAGGAACAATTACAACATGGGGTCTTTAGTTTTTGGCTCATTTTTGGTACCCATATGTTTTGTTCTGCCAGCCTTTGGCTTCTTGGTGGCACCAATAGCAAAGCCCTTGGGAAGGGAAGTCATTTTTGCAAGGAAGAAATTTAGAAAGTCAGAATAGGACACGCCTTCCTTAGAAGATGCCTCCAATATAGAGAAAACATGATTTTTATATATAAAACAAATACAAGTCAAGTCATAAAACGATGACGCGACCTCCAAGAAAGACGCGTCCAACATCTGACAAAAAAAGTGATGCACTAAGAGCAGGATAAACCATTAAGCAGCAAAAGCATGTAAAGTTATAAGAAGCGTCCAGAGTAAAAAAGACGCGTCAAACAGAAAAAATAAACACAGATATATGAATCCAAGATTAAAAAAGACGCGTGCTAGACGAAGATGCGCCCACATCTCATTAATATTACCTTCTTTAAGATCAACTTTTCTGTTGATATCAATTTGAACTAATTCTTTAATGTTAAATCCCTTAGTCATTTTAGAAGACATAAGAATATGTTTCTCATTGTAGAATTCACGATATTTGCAAGTAGAACACACTCTCTCAGAAAGAGCACCAACCCTTTTTAGATTGGCCTCTATGATCATCTCTTTGAGATTGAAATTTTTCTCGGCAAATTTTTCTCAGAAAGAGAACCAACCCTCTTTAAAAGAAAAGAAGGGTAAAATATAAAGGGGTTAGGAAAGACGCGTCCTAGGTCTATGACGCATCATGATTTTACTTACTTGGTTCTAAGTTGAAGCAAACCCGAGTTCTCTTCACATCATACAGATAAAAAAACAGTTCCTTCCAATCCCTTTCCTGGCTGATCTTGCTTTCATTAAACCCCTTGTTATTGAGCTATTTGTTAACAACAAATAAATAATAGTCGGGGATGAATTTTCTAATGCTAAAGAAAAAACTGAATTCATTCATAGGAGGCGCACCCAACTTACAATCATGATACATCATGAAGAGAGCCCATGCAAGCTTGTAAGAATTTGGAAAGAGTTGAATTAGGGCAACATCATACCACTTCAAGATTTTATCGATATATGGATGCAAAGGTGTGCCCACACCCAATGAAAGTAACTTTGGTCTTAACACCAGCTTAGGAATTTTTAGATTTTCGACATTAAAGAGATAGGGTCTCATTTTGTGAAGAGGATGCGCCCAAATGCCCTTTTTGTCATAGTACTTCATGCTCCACCCTATCTCTAAGTATATGGTGGTGGAATTGAGGCTAACGCATGCAATATTTCCTTCTTTTGTCCTCTCAAACATTTTTCTCTGCTTCTGGAATATTCTCAAGTTCTTTCCAGTCGAAATCCAATTCAACACCCTTGGGCACCCAATGTTCAAATGAGAGATTGGATTTTTGAGGAGATTGAAGATATATGCCAAGATCCCTCTTCTCAAACTCACTTTCACTATGAGGTGAATGCGCGTTCTGAAGAGGTGACGTTTCCTTATGTATTGTCGTGGCTTCATCATCCTGAACAGGGGAATGTGCTAACTTTGAATCAGATTCGAGAACTTGAGGTTATGATTTCTGAGAGGTGGAAGGGATGATTTCGTCATCGATCCAATCTTCTATGGTCGATGATCTACTGGCTTTAGAGGATCTTTTGCGTTTAAGCCTCTTTTTCTCCATCTTTATAATTAAAAGAACATCATTGATAGGGTCATGACTAGAGGTGGGCATGATGAAGCCTTGGGATTTGATTTTTTCAAAAGTACGAGCTTCAGCCTCAAGGAAGGAGTTGGTTCTATTAAAATCACGTAATTTAGGAATAAAAGATAGAGTAAATGGGGAATCAAAACCCAATATTCTATTGAAAGCCTCAAAGGGGTGAAAATGAGAAGACGTACCCTCGCATTCCATCTGAAACAAGAAAATAAAATGCCAAGGGCGCGTCCACGATTTAAAGCAAAAGTCATATAATAAGAAAGAAATAAAGGACGTGTCTAGAAAAAAAAGACACGCCCAGACTTATAAAAGAAAAAGATGGAAATTGCTAAGGGAGAACATGTAGTACTCATCCATTCTACATGATCTAAGGCTAAAATAAGCCTAGATAGGAATTCTACATGATCTAGCTAATTCAATTATTAATTCCGGTTCTAACAATTCAACTTCACAATGCAGTTTATCGACAAAATTTTGAGAAATAAATGACCTTGTAGCTCCAGAATCAATTAAAACTTTAGCATCTACGGAGTTGACTAGAAGCATACCTACAACCACGTCAGAACTTTGAACAACATCCTTCATAGTCATATTGAATGTTCTGGCTTTAGGTTGAGCTGTTGGTCCTTCAATCCTTGGCACACCCTGAGATGGAGCACCTGTGATCCTTGGTATGTTACCCGTTGCACCTTGTGTTGGACAATTTCTAGCGATATGCCCTGGCTTCCCACACTTATAACAAACAGCCCCCAAATTCTGACTTTGGTCGGATTCTGACACATATTAGCAAAGTGTCCTCTCCTGCCATACTTGAAACACGTCACATTTGTATTACAATTCCCAAAGTGCTTTCTGCCACAAAACTTACAATCCGGTATTGGTGGACGATTGGACCTCTGTTGATCTGAATTCTGAAAACGGTTGCCCTGTCCTCCATTTCCTGATTGTGGTCTTCTGAATCCCACATTCTTGTTATCCTGATAGTCTGGCCTTTTGTTGAAACGGACCTGGAAATTACCATGATGCTGACCTCCTTCTAAGGTTTTTATTTTCCTTTTCTTTCCGTCCTTTTCTCTCCGAGACATGTCACTTCTACTTTCGATCACCATCACTTTCTCAACTACTGCCACATATGAAGTCAACTCAAACATGGTCACTCTGTTCAGAATCCAAAATTTTAATCCATGTTCAAACCTTCTTGCTTTCTTTTCATCTGTATCAACCTGATCTGGCACAAACCTCGCTAACTTGGTAAACTTAGCCTCATACTCAGCGACAGTAAGATCACCCTGTGTCGAATTCAAGAACTTGATCTCCATTTGGTTCTTCATATACCTCGAAAAATACTTCTCCAGAAACATCTCTATAAACCTTTCCCACGTTACAAACTCACCTCCTTCCAATGCTCGCATGGATTCCCACCAAAAATTTGCCTCACCCTTCAGAAAGTAGCTTGCAAACTTGGTCTTCTATTCAGCTCCTGATCCAACTAAGTCAAAGGCCTTCTCAATCTATTTGAGCCATGCATTGGCTTCCACGGGGTCAGCACTTCTCTTGAATTCAGGTGGTTTCACAGCTTGAAATTGCCTCAGTCCCAACATCTGGACAATCACTGGATCTGTACGACTCTCGGTACGATCCTCTCCTAAATTATTCCTCCTCTTTTGGTACCATTATTCTGGTAAGAAACAAGCAACGTATATAATAACCTGTCAAGCATAGTGTCAAATATGTAGCAATCCTTTAGCATATCAAAATTCACAAGCATTATCTCCTTTCAAAATATCATAAACTTGCTACCATATTAACATATATGACACGATTATCACATAGTCCTGCTTTTTATCTCGAGAACAATAACACAAAGAAAATTAACGAAGAATTATCCAAATCTTCCAATTCTACTCAAAATCAACAAATGGTGGATAGGGTTGTAACACAACCTTCCAACTTCTTTCATCACTTCTTACTATCCTCAGAAACCAACAAAATATCAAAGCAATGGCACAACAGCCCAGTGTTGAATGTAAAACAGGAAACTTGAACAACTTAGCTATAAACCAGCCTAATAACCTAAAATTAACTCTATAAGAGTTAAACTACACGCACTTATCTTATTTGATCTTCCTATTACTTACTTATGACAACCCTAAGCCTGTTTCAGTGACCATAACCTGTAGCTCTGATACCAACCTGTGACGCCCTCCAAATCCGGGGTCTAGATTTGGGGGTCACTATATGATAAACAAAACTAAAATAGGCACATCGGAATAAAATAATAGTTATGACCCCTTGCATGCATCTGGATCGATCACATGTTATAGTATAATAGACACTAATATAAACAAAATGTTATTACAATCCATAAGTCTATTAAGTTTTACAAATTATTCAAATTTTATTACAAACCTCTAGACTAATCAAGCGTACCAAACACTCTTCCTGAAAATACACCAAGTTATTTACAAGCACACAACTCTTGGGGAAACCTGGAACTCAGGCATGCTCTGGCCTAGCAGAAAGAATCAGAATAATAGACAAGTATAAACGAAAGAAATGCTCAGCAAGCAGTATAAAGTGTATGCTTGAAATGATAAACCACATGTTGATAATAACTGAATAACAGGATGTTAAGAATATGTTGTTAACTTGATGATAAGTTGAACAAAATACCTTACTAGATTTAACTTAGTATTTTTGTAGCTCTCGACGGATGTTCTACAATAGCCCCGATAGATGAACTTTATAGTCCCGACAGATTACAACTGAACATCCATCGAGAGTGTAGCTTATGTAATAATAAGTCTTGTAGCACATGCCTGCAAATAACAATGTATTAGTAGATGCTGTGGGATTCTTTAAGTCATGTTGACTACTAGATTGATATGCAGAATATGTTGGCTAATTGTAAATATAAGATGTCTTGTAATTCTGTATAAGTGAAATAGAGTCAAGTGACAGAAAGGCTCTCGACGGATGATCTACAAAGGCTCTCGACAAATAATTAACAAGGCTCCCGACAGATGACCAACATAATCCCGACGAATGATCATAATTCGAAAGGAGCAGTTGACAGTGACAACACAGTCACATGCATCGGGTGTTTGCAAATGGAATGTGGCAACCTAATTGCAGGATTTAGAGAACAAAGAAGCATTACCATTTTTATGCAATTATGAAGATATTCAAAGATGCTAGATAGAGTAATGAAGTAGCATGGAATTAGACTTTAAACAATTTTTGTTTCACTTGTTTATCTGTTTATCATGTAACTTGGTAGTATATAAACCAGGTATAGCAAGTAGAACAAAATAACCAAGTAAGCATTATTTTCAGAGAGATAGATAAAGCTGTATCTGTTAAGCATCTCTTTGTAATTCTGTAAGTTCACTTGTAAGCAGCTGTGTGCTATTCAAGCATCATAGAGTTCTCATCTTTATATATATATATCTTTGGTGGATAAGTTCAAATCCACCAAAAAGTTTTAAAGCCTTTTGTTTTATGGCTTTGTGTTTTGATTTTCATTTTACTTTTATTCTGCACTTCTTGTAAAATCTAATACAGTTATATATTAAGTAAGAACATTCTTATAATCAGAAAAAGAAGCCAGAATTACATTCAACCCCCCCTTCTGTAATTCTTGTTGCATTGATTGGGAATAACAATTGGTATCAGAGCAAGCTCTTGAAGTACAAAGAGTGTAAAAATCACCACAATCAACAAGATGAACAAAAAAAATGTTGGAGTAAAGATTCCAATTCTGGACAAAGACAACTATCACCATTAAAAGGTGAAGATGCACCTGCATCTCCTATCTCAAGATGAAGCATATGTGGACTGCATTGAGAAAGGTCCACATGTCCCTATGAGAGCTGCTACAGGAAATGAAGGATCACTCTCAAAGCCACAAGCAGAATGGTCAGATCCAGATAAAGAACAAGTTCAAAAGGATAAAAAGGCCATGAACATTCTGTTTAATGGTGTTGATAGTGATATGTTTCACAACATCATAAGCTGCGACACTCCTAAGGATGTCTGGGATGCAATTCAAGTTATATGTGATGGAACTGAGCAAGTAAGGGAGAACAAGATGCAACTCTAAAATTCAGCAATATGAGCATTTCCATAGTGAAGAAGGTGAGTCACTTACTGACATTTTCATTATATTCCAAAAATTACTTAATGCTCTAAAACTGCATGGAAGGGTCCATCAAACAAAAGACTCAAACCTCAAATTCCTTAGATCTCTACCAAAGGAATGGAAGCCTATGACAGTCTCATTAAGAAATTCTCAAGATTACAAGGAGTTCACCTTAGATAGACTGTATGGAATCCTAAAAACCTATGAGCTTGAAATAGAGCAAGATGAGAAGATAGAGAAAGGAAGAAAGAAGGGAAGGTCCATTTCACTAGTTGCTATGCAAGAAAAAGAGAAGGAGATAAATGTTGAATCTATTGAATCTGCACTAAACTTAGTGAAGGCAAAGGAAAGGGACTAGTTGCTGAGCATGAAGACCAACTTAGTCAAGATGACATGGATAACATAGATGAGCATCTTGCTTTTCTATCCAGGAGATTTTGCAAGCTCAAATTCAAGAAGAAATTTAGAGCAGCTAAGCCAAACAGAAACGTGGTTGATAAGTCTAAATTCAAGTGTCAAATGTGGCTTGACAGGTCATTTTTCTAGTGAGTGTAGAAATCCTGATTCTAGTAAATAGAAGTTTGAGCCTGTTGATTATAAGCTGAAATATTTTGAATTGCTCAAACAAAAGGAAAGGGCTTTCATAACAGAAGAGAATGACTGGGCTGCAGATGGATTAGAAGATGATGAAGACACAAGCTATGTCAATCTAGCACTTATGGCCAAGTCGGATGAAACAGAGACCAGTTCATCAAGTAATCAGGTAATCACAACAAACCTAGCACATTTATCTAAAGCTGAGTGTAATGATGCCATAAATAACATGTCTACTGAGTTATATCACCTGCGTGTTACATTCAAATCTCTCATTAAAGAAAACAATAAAATTAAAGAGAACAATGTGTTTTTAAGTGAAAGAAACAATGTGCTAGAGACTCAATTTGTTGAGTTTGAAAAATTGAAAATAGAATGCAAGATTGCTAAGGATGAACTAATTGAATCCTTAAAGAAAGAGGAAATTTTAAGAAAGCAACTTGAACGAGAACAGGAAGTGATTAAGGCATGGAAATCATCTAGAGATGTCCATGCTCAAATCACTAAAGTTCAAGGTATATAATCTTTCTGTGATGCAGCCTGGAAAAAGAACAAGGAGAAGCTTGATTCCAATCTAGTTGAAGGACTTTTAACTGATGTTGATTCGGCGGATGATAAAAATTATCCGTCGAATAATCAAAAAGATTATCTGTCACACCCCCAACTTAAATAGCAAAATAATTATAGCTATTACATCATTTTAAAGAGTATTACACAACCAAAATCCAAGATCTTTACAGTTTAGGGTTTGAAACAGCCCAACACTACCAACTATTACATCTGATTACAAATACCGAGTCCTCACACAACTATTATTACTTATTCTACCTGAGCTCGAACATAAGCGTCAGCATCACAGGTATTACGGGCAGTCTGCTTGAATCTAACCATGGCTGCTAGCTGTAATATCAGGGTAAAGCAAGAAGTGAGCCAAAAGCTCAACAAGTGCTAACAATACAACGCAAAGCATAAATTGAGATATACCTTTAGGAACGACAATGGAATGACATAATCAATGATAATCGAGAGATAAAACTTATGTGAGTTGGCATCATTTTGCTTGCATCAAAACAAATTTTAAAACCATTCTTAACCAAAATCATTTTATGACGCTACGGATTACAGCCGGTGATCAGCCGCGAAGTAATCCCGAACCTCGCTGGGTTCTAAAACATTATTGGGAATCCCTAGGCAACTTTTAAGCCTAATATAAGTGTGGAAAGGACTCGCGTCTCAGTCCAGATCCACCATTCAAGAAAACATTTGTCCCCCTTTGGGACTGAAAAATCCACGTTTTAATCATTTTAAAAACTGATGCCGATTTATGACAAAATCTCTTTTGACTGTAATTATTTTTATCAAGGGATTATAGATCAACTTGAAACACTGGAAATATGACACTAAATCTCAGGGCCATGATCTACTAGACTTTACTATATTAGGGTAATTGAGAGGTTTCCATAAACAAGAACTTAGACAAGGAAATTAAGCCAGGCTATTGGATAAGATGAAAGAGTAATGCCAAACTAGGCTTAAAGCAATGGTTGTAGACAAGGTATAGGTATTAGAACATCAAGAAGATAAGCATCACTGGTTCCAATAGGATAGAGGTGTTAAAATATAAAGAAAGTGATCATCAGCTCAAGATATAACAGGGTATCAAACTTTAGGGTAAGGATAGGGTTATCAAACAATCATGAATGAATTTAAGAAATGATTGGCTTTTAGGTATCAAGATAAAGTTTCTATCGAGGTTATTTCAAGAGTTGAATCAAAGCATCAGGGTGCAATATCAAGATTTCTCAGGGATCAATAGCATGATAATCAAAAGGATCAATAAGGTATTATAACAAATCTCTATTTTATCATGGCATTAAACTATCATGAAAGACTTTTGAACTACTTGCAATATGTACTCGAGGGTTCATGGCATCTCTATGTAACAAAAGATACTCTTGATTTAAATATATCAAAATGACTCAGGATAATTGCATCGATATATATATATGAACTGTTTACAGTAAATGCGAAGGTCAAGTTGAATCACTTGCCTTGAGATAGACTGGTCTGGTCTGACTGGTAGGAGCAACAACTGGAGCTTCACTCGACTTTTAAGGCAAGTTTTCCCTCGTCTCGAGATCCTACATAAATAATAATAATCCTCATTATAATATATTCCTTCCATCTTAACCTATTTACAACCCGAAATTAAACATGGATGGCACTTAGGCCTATACATACTTAATTCATATCCAACATTTATATTTTTAAATGTACACACGTAGCCACATAATCACATATCGTATATTAATACCAAATAACATCATATACACCATAATGCCACACTAGGCTTGGATGATCTCGACTCACCACTCAAGTTACTTGGTTGCTAACTAAACGAAGTCTTCGAATTTGGGCTTCCTAACTCAATGTGCCTTTCTTAAATTATCCAAAACCTATTGACCCTCACTTGTGCCTTTTGTTCTACTGACCTTACACTATCTTACAACTATGGTGGTCGACCTAATACTCACTTCTAAGTGTCCTAAAACTATGTGATAAGTGAAAGTGCTCACTGGTGCAAATTTCAGAATGGTAACTAAGGTTTCTTGAGTGCATTAGACACTCTTAAACTACAAGTTTTTCTTCAAAATTTTTACACAAGACTCTCCTGACCTAAGGGCATCTCACAAGCTTGATGTGGCTCAAAGGCCTGGCTTGGGCCTTCTTGGGCCTAAGCTAAAAGTCCAAGGTTCCCCTGTTTTTCTGGGCAGAAAATGCCCTGACTTGAATTAACTTGTGACACATGGTTCTAGCTCATATCCTATGAACTATGGTTGGAAAAACTTCTCTGACATACCCTCTAACTAAGGCCCAATTGGGCCTAATGAGGGCCTACCCATGACATGGCCAAATCTCCCTATTTCCAAGTTGCAACAAAACTGTCCCCTGCTGGACAGATTTTGTTATTCTACTTGTGCACCTAACCAAATGACATGCAAACCTCCAACCAACTCCTAAAACCTATTATATACTCCCCATACTAACTTCTGGTGGCTTGGGCCTCAAAGTGCCCATCAATGACATGGTCAAAACTCACTCAAAACTCAGGGTACTAAACTGATTTTTCTGCAGAAACTATAACTCTCATTTTCCAAGGTTTTGACTTGACAAACCCAATTATCAACAACTAAATACTTAAACCAAGACCTATACTTGGTGTTCTACTGAACTAACTCTTTTTTTCTCAAAATACCCTTGGTGAGATCATCCTTACCTATGGTGCAACTATGGCAAAATAAAAGAGACTACTCTTTACAACTCATAAACCTTTATGCTTTTGAAACAACATGATATATATTTTTATAAAAGATAACCACAAATTATTACCATGCAACAAGAAGCATAAATCCATATTATCACATTATTCCTACTGAAATTAAGGCTCACTAACAAAATCTTTTCCAAATGATCAAAATCTTACAACAAACTAAGAGAATTCCACATGCATGCATGCCTTCGGGTTTTTCAACCCAAAACAACCCATTTTCTACATATATTCCATCTTAAAATTGACATGCAAGCCTAGCATAAGGTATACCTAGATGATCACTTAGCATGCAAGGAGTTTTATCAAATTATCACCACAAAATTTAAGTCATTATCACATAAACATGCAAAAATTGATCAAAACAACAAGAATGATTTCAAGGACCATTCATTCGGCTCCCATATGGTCATGGCCGAATGAAATGGATGGAAATGGCCATTAAATCATCAAGATTTTCCTTCTCATGACTTGGCACTTATCCATTCATTGTAGTCCTCTCAAAAACAACCTTAAATCCATAAGAATCAAGATTGTATATTTGAGTTTCACTAAAACCTTAACATGCAACTTTAAAACTTAAACTTTTTACTCAAAACTATTTGGAATATAAATGATCATGATATAGGAAGTAATATTTACTTGTATGGGAGGTGGAAACTTGAATGTGGAATGAAGAAAAGGGGAGGGGGGTAGGGCTTCGGCAAAAAGCCGAGAGGAAAGGTGGGAGGAGGGAGAGGAGAGGGAGAAAAAATGTAGAAATGGTGGAGTGATCATCTTGATTGTTTGGTTTTTATTTGCCCACAAGTGAGTGGATGTGAGAAATTACAAGAGTAACCCTCTAGCCAAAGTTAGGCAAGTTTGCATGCAAGGTCAAGGAGGTAATTTGGCTAGCAATTTGTGAGTTAGTGGGGTGGTTATTGACTCTTTAGCCCTTTGGTTAAATAGAAGAGAGTTTGCATGCAAGGTTATTCATGTAATTTGATAATTATTAAGCAACTAATTTCCAAAGATTTATTTTTATATAATAAAGTACAAGTTCAAAAATTATAAAATTTATACCATAAAATAACTTGGATTTTTTAGAGACTTTATAAAATCATTTTCAAAATTTGTGTACAAAATGTCTTTTAAAAGAAAATTTTTCCAAAGCTTAGAATATTCCTTATAAATCAAAAATAAAGAAATTAAATAAATTCTTGCTTTGAAAAATCATATACTACCCAGAGCAAATTTAAAATGCAAAAATTTTCACTCACACAAACGTACAAGCATTGAATATATTTTTATTTAACTTAATATTATTCACAAATAATATTACATAAAATGCCGGTCGTAACATCCTCTCCCCCTTAAGGGATTCTGTCCCCAGAATCTAAGAGAACAGATGAGGATACCGGGAACGCATATCAGACTCTAACTCCCAAGTCGACTCTTCGACCTTAGGGTTCCTCCAAAGTACTTTCACTAACTTTACTGATTTATTTCTAAGACTCTTTACTTGCCAGTCGAGTACTTTAACCGGTTGCTCCACAAATGACAGGTCTGCCTGAATTTCTACAGGTTCATATTCTATCACATGGCTAGCGTCAGGATTGTACTTCTTAAGCAACGACACATGGAACACATTATGCACATGCTGATACTGAGGTGGTAAGGCCAACTCGTAGGCCACCTTTCCTACTTGACTCAAAATCTCAAAAGGACCTACGTATCTAGGTGCTAACTTTCCTTTCTTGCCAAATCTTATCAACCCTTTCCTAGGTGACACTTTTAGCAACACAGCTTCACCAATTTGGAATTGAACATCCTTGCGCGCTGGATCCGCATACTTCCTCTGTCTATCTTGAGCAGCAAGCAACCTTTTCTGAATTAACTTGACTGAGTCATGCAACTGTTGTACCAATTCTGAGCCGAGAATTCTTCCTTCTCCTACTTCATCCCAACTTGTTGGTGATCTACATCTTTGCCCGTACAAAGCTTCATATGGTGGCATGCCGATACTGGAATGATAGCTGTTGTTATATGAAAATTCAATTAATGGCAGGTGGTCGTCCCAACTTCCAGCAAAATCGATTGCACAACTGCGCAACATGTCTTCAATTGTTTGAATTGTTCTTTCACTCTGGCCATCAGTCTGCGGGTGATACGCCGTGCTCATATTCAACTTCGTACCAAGACATTCCTGGAATTGCTTCCAGAATCTTGAGTTAAATCGGGGATCTCTGTCTGAAACTATTGATACGGGTACTCCATGCCTTAATACGATTTCGTGCACATACAGATGAACCAACTTGTCCAGTGACGACTTCTCATTTATTGGAAGGAAATGCGCCGACTTCGTAAGACGATCAATTATAACCCATATTGTGTCATGTCCGGACTTTGTTCGTGGTAGTCCTACTATAAAGTCCATAGCGATGTTTTCCCATTTCCATTCTGGAATCTTCAGGGGTTGAATTAATCCGCTTGGTCGTTGATGTTCTGCCTTTACTTTCTGACAGGTATAGCACTTCGCAACCCATTCTGCCACGTCTCTTTTCATATTTGGCCACCAAAAGTTCTTCTTTAAGTCTTGATACATCTTGGTGCTTCCCGGGTGGATTGAAAATTTCGAATGGTGGGCTTCATGGAGGATCTCATTCTTTAATTCAGATACATGGGGAATCCATATTCTGGATGAAAACCTTAGTATTCCTTGCTCATCCTTTTTAGTATTAATCTCTTCTCCAGATAACTGATTTTTCTCTTTTTCCATTACTTCCTCTTGACACTTCTTTATCTTTTCCATTAGTGTTGGCTGAAAGGTCATTGCATGACAAACTTCTTTGACTTTCCCATAAGCACAAAGTTCCAGTTCAAATTTTCCGATTTCTTCAGATAACTCTTTTGATGTTATCATTGCATTCAATCTTTCCTTCCGACTCAGCGCATCGGCCACTACGTTCGCCTTTCCAGGATGGTAATTTATCGAACAGTCATAGTCTTTAATCAATTCCAGCCATCTCCTCTGCCTCATATTGAGCTCTTTCTGAGTAAAAATGTACTTTAAGCTCTTGTGATCCGTGTAGATTTCACACTTTTCTCCATAGAGATAGTGTCTCCAAATCTTGAGTGCGAACACTATGGCGGCTAATTCCAAGTCATGCGTCGGATACTTTAACTCGTGTGGCTTCAACTGTCTTGACGCATATGCTATTACCTTACTGTGTTGCATCAACACACAACCCAAACCCTTATGTGAAGCGTCGCTGAATATTACAAAATTCCCTTGATCATCTGGAAGTACTAACACCGGAGCTGTTACCAACTTCTGTTTTAACTCTTGAAAGCTATTTTCACATTCTGCACTCCATTCAAACTTTTGATTCTTTCTGGTTAACTTGGTCAATGGTGTGGCGATCTTCGAGAAATCCTTGACG
The DNA here is from genome assembly GCF_009905375.1 of Apium graveolens. Classification (NCBI taxonomy): domain Eukaryota; kingdom Viridiplantae; phylum Streptophyta; class Magnoliopsida; order Apiales; family Apiaceae; genus Apium; species Apium graveolens. The sequence continues at coordinate 208,078,329 of NC_133654.1, forward strand.
AATCTTCTATAGTATCCGGCCAATCCTAGAAAACTTCGCACTTCCGTAGGAGTCCTTGGCCTCTCCCAACTCATAACTGCATCAATCTTCGCCGGATCCACTTTAATTCCATCATTTCCAATAACATGCCCCAAAAATTGAACTTCCTTTAACCAAAACTCACATTTGGTAAACTTGGCATACAACTTCTCTTGTCGGAGTATCTCCAAGGCTATCCAGAGATGCTGCATATGTTCTTCTTCCGATTTAGAATAAATAAGGATGTCATCAATAAATACCACGACAAATTTATCCAAATACTTCTTAAATACTCGATTCATCAGATCCATGAATGCGGCCGGGGCGTTGGTCAATCCAAACGGCATTACTAGGAATTCATAATGCCCATATCTGGTCCTAAATGCGGTCTTGGGAATATCTCCTTCCTTGATCTTTAATTGATGGTATCCCGATCTCAAGTCAATCTTCGAAAAACATTTTGCTCCCTTTAACTGATCAAAAAGGTCATCTATCCTTGGTAGCGGGTAGCGGTTCTTGATCGTTACTTTATTCAACTCCCGGTAATCTATGCATAGACGCATACTCCCATCTTTCTTCTTCACAAAGAGAACAGGTGCTCCCCATGGCGACGTACTTGGTCGTATCACTCCCTTATCCAATAATTCTTGTAGCTGGCTCGCCAACTCTTTCATTTCTGCTGGTGCCATCCTATACGGAGCCTTTGAAACTGGTTCCGTGCCTGGAGCAAGGTTGATCTCGAACTCAATTTGTCGATCTGGTGGTAAGCCTGGTAGTTCGTCGGGAAACACATCGGGAAACTCATTAACTACAGGAATATCTTCCATGCTGAGGCTGCCTCTCTCTGAATCCACTACATATGCTAGGAACGACTCACAACCTTTTCTAAGTAACTTCTTAGCCTGAATAATTGTAAGAAATAGTCGCTCTTGCCTCTGTCCCTTAAATACTACCTTCTCTCCACTCTTCGTCTTTAAATTCACTCTCTTGGTCTTACAATTTATCTGCGCGCTATTCTCTCCTAACCAATCCATTCCTAAGATTATGTCAAACTCTCCCAGCTTGAAGAGTATCAAGTCGGCTGAGAACTTATATCCCGAAATATCAATCTCACATTTTGGACAAAATTGATTCACAGGAATCTTCTCTTGGTTCGCAATTACCACATTTACTACCTCACTCATAACCGTTTTATCACATTGGATCTTATCAACAAAGGATTCTGATATGAAAGATCTTGTGGCTCCCGAATCAATCAATACTTTGGCTTTGACATTATTGAGTAAAAGTGTACCTGCTATCACCTCAGAATTCTGAACAGCATCTTTCATCTTCAGGTCAAATGTCCTTGCTGTTGCTTGCGGGGTTGGTGCGGGTGGTGGAGGTAATGCCAATACCTCAGCTGGCACGCTTGCACTGGTACTTGCCACGTTCATCAGAGCTCTGACTGGTCCTGTTGCCTTACACTCCCTAGCCATGTGTCCAGTCTTCCCACATTTGTAGCACGTAACTCCTGGCCTCGGCATCTTGCACTCATTTGCCAAATGTCCCTTCTGATTGCACCTATAACAGGTCATACTCAGCTTATTGCATACTCCGGGGTGCCTTCTTCCACAGTGCTTGCATTCTGGCCTTTGGAACCTGTTTTCTCCAACTTGCCCTTGGCCTGCCTGATTGTTCCCTTTTGATTCTTGCCTTTTGCCCAAATTTCCTTTCCTTTGAAAATTTCCGCCCTTCTGGAAACCAATCCTCTTTACATTCCGATCTTGCGAACTTCCAGCTTCAGACTTTTCTCCATAAAATGGAACCTTCCTCTTCTTGTTATCCCTCTCTTTCCTTGACTGCATCCCATTATTCTCAATTAGAGCAGCTTTCTGTACTACTCCCACATAAGTCTCAAGCTCAAACATAGCCACCCTATCTCTGATCCAAGGCTCCAATCCTTGCTGAAATTTCTTTGCTTTTTCCTCCTCAGTGCTGGTATACTTTGTCACAAACCTTGACAACTCAGTGAACTTCTTCTCATATTCCAGTACAGTCATGTTCCCTTGTTTTAACTCAAGAAATTTTAGCTCCATCTGATTCTGCATGTACTTAGGGTAATACTTGTCCAGAAATAACTTCTTAAATCTCTCCCAAGAAATCTGCTGAGTGACTTCCATAGCTTTTACTGATTCCCACCAATAAATGACTTCTCCCTTCAAGAAGTAAGTGGCATACAGCGTCTTCTGATCGTCCCCTAACTGTACCAACTCAAAAGCCCTTTCCATCTCCTTGATCCATGTGTTTGCTATCACTGGATCAGTGGTATCATGAAATACAGGTGGATTCACACTCTGAAAAACCTTGAAAGTGACAATTTGTCTTGGTGGTACTGGGGGTTCAGGTGGTTGATATGGCTCACGGTTATCTTGGTTTTCAATTCGTTGTTGAAGAGTTAGTTGTTGTTGAGCTATAGCATTGGTTTGCTGTTGCAAGGTTTCCAGTAGTCGAAGAATATTTGGGTCTGTGGTGAAGGTGGTTGTTGGGTTCTTCTTTTTGGGAGGCATGATCCTGAAATAAGAGTTGTGTCATAACAAATATGAATGATAAAATGATTCGAGGGTATCGCATGGCATTCTTGTTTACATATGGGGTCAAGTTTCCAGATATGATGACAAAACATAAAATAACAGTTGAGAGCAGATGGAACAATAGCACATAATTATTGAAATTTTAAAGGTCACAGTACATAGGATTGGGACATAGTCTGATTCTAGAAATAACAGGCTTATTTAAAGGAAAGACGGAAACAACTGGGGATTCCATAGAGTCTGATAGTACAACAACATGAAAGGTAAATGGAAAGAACTAAGGCTCCACTCCATCTGAACGGGGCTTGGTAGACTTTTTCTCTCGAAGTGTCTTCACAATGCTCTGGAGCTCATCCGCCACCATCTGAATGACATACTGGCTGGTACGGTCCCGGTGCGCTGGCATCTCCTCAAGCTTAGTGTTAACGTACCGAACCAAGGTCTCAAGTCTCGCAATCATCTGCTCCTTGGGCTTCCCTTCGTAGTTTCGGCTGTCCGGATACACGTTCTTCAGTCGGTCTATCAGTCGGTCGTACTTGCCCTGAAGCATGTCGAACTCGCGCCTCAACTCAGCATACACGGAGAAAGCAATAGTGTCGTCCGACCCAGAGGATGACGAGGAATGCGCCCTTTGCTGACAACCAATAAGAGGAGTATTAATAATAATTTACTTTACCTACTCTCTCGCATAGTATCTATAACCTACTCACAAGTCCTATAACCTATTTGGGCTGTTCAGGGACTCTAAACCGTAGCTCTGATACCAAAACCTGTCACACCCCCAACTTAAATAGCAAAATAATTATAGCTATTACATCATTTTAAAGAGTATTACACAACCAAAATCCAAGATCTTTACAGTTTAGGGTTTGAAACAGCCCAACACTACCAACTATTACATCTGATTACAAATACCGAGTCCTCACACAACTATTATTACTTATTCTACCTGAGCTCGAACATAAGCGTCAGCATCACAGGTATTACGGGCAGTCTGCTTGAATCTAACCATGGCTGCTAGCTGTAATATCAGGGTAAAGCAAGAAGTGAGCCAAAAGCTCAACAAGTGCTAACAATACAACGCAAAGCATAAATTGAGATATACCTTTAGGAACGACAATGGAATGACATAATCAATGATAATCGAGAGATAAAACTTATGTGAGTTGGCATCATTTTGCTTGCATCAAAACAAATTTTAAAACCATTCTTAACCAAAATCATTTTATGACGCTACGGATTACAGCCGGTGATCAGCCGCGAAGTAATCCCGAACCTCGCTGGGTTCTAAAACATTATTGGGAATCCCTAGGCAACTTTTAAGCCTAATATAAGTGTGGAAAGGACTCGCGTCTCAGTCCAGATCCACCATTCAAGAAAACATTTGTCCCCCTTTGGGACTGAAAAATCCACGTTTTAATCATTTTAAAAACTGATGCCGATTTATGACAAAATCTCTTTTGACTGTAATTATTTTTATCAAGGGATTATAGATCAACTTGAAACACTGGAAATATGACACTAAATCTCAGGGCCATGATCTACTAGACTTTACTATATTAGGGTAATTGAGAGGTTTCCATAAACAAGAACTTAGACAAGGAAATTAAGCCAGGCTATTGGATAAGATGAAAGAGTAATGCCAAACTAGGCTTAAAGCAATGGTTGTAGACAAGGTATAGGTATTAGAACATCAAGAAGATAAGCATCACTGGTTCCAATAGGATAGAGGTGTTAAAATATAAAGAAAGTGATCATCAGCTCAAGATATAACAGGGTATCAAACTTTAGGGTAAGGATAGGGTTATCAAACAATCATGAATGAATTTAAGAAATGATTGGCTTTTAGGTATCAAGATAAAGTTTCTATCGAGGTTATTTCAAGAGTTGAATCAAAGCATCAGGGTGCAATATCAAGATTTCTCAGGGATCAATAGCATGATAATCAAAAGGATCAATAAGGTATTATAACAAATCTCTATTTTATCATGGCATTAAACTATCATGAAAGACTTTTGAACTACTTGCAATATGTACTCGAGGGTTCATGGCATCTCTATGTAACAAAAGATACTCTTGATTTAAATATATCAAAATGACTCAGGATAATTGCATCGATATATATATATGAACTGTTTACAGTAAATGCGAAGGTCAAGTTGAATCACTTGCCTTGAGATAGACTGGTCTGGTCTGACTGGTAGGAGCAACAACTGGAGCTTCACTCGACTTTTAAGGCAAGTTTTCCCTCGTCTCGAGATCCTACATAAATAATAATAATCCTCATTATAATATATTCCTTCCATCTTAACCTATTTACAACCCGAAATTAAACATGGATGGCACTTAGGCCTATACATACTTAATTCATATCCAACATTTATATTTTTAAATGTACACACGTAGCCACATAATCACATATCGTATATTAATACCAAATAACATCATATACACCATAATGCCACACTAGGCTTGGATGATCTCGACTCACCACTCAAGTTACTTGGTTGCTAACTAAACGAAGTCTTCGAATTTGGGCTTCCTAACTCAATGTGCCTTTCTTAAATTATCCAAAACCTATTGACCCTCACTTGTGCCTTTTGTTCTACTGACCTTACACTATCTTACAACTATGGTGGTCGACCTAATACTCACTTCTAAGTGTCCTAAAACTATGTGATAAGTGAAAGTGCTCACTGGTGCAAATTTCAGAATGGTAACTAAGGTTTCTTGAGTGCATTAGACACTCTTAAACTACAAGTTTTTCTTCAAAATTTTTACACAAGACTCTCCTGACCTAAGGGCATCTCACAAGCTTGATGTGGCTCAAAGGCCTGGCTTGGGCCTTCTTGGGCCTAAGCTAAAAGTCCAAGGTTCCCCTGTTTTTCTGGGCAGAAAATGCCCTGACTTGAATTAACTTGTGACACATGGTTCTAGCTCATATCCTATGAACTATGGTTGGAAAAACTTCTCTGACATACCCTCTAACTAAGGCCCAATTGGGCCTAATGAGGGCCTACCCATGACATGGCCAAATCTCCCTATTTCCAAGTTGCAACAAAACTGTCCCCTGCTGGACAGATTTTGTTATTCTACTTGTGCACCTAACCAAATGACATGCAAACCTCCAACCAACTCCTAAAACCTATTATATACTCCCCATACTAACTTCTGGTGGCTTGGGCCTCAAAGTGCCCATCAATGACATGGTCAAAACTCACTCAAAACTCAGGGTACTAAACTGATTTTTCTGCAGAAACTATAACTCTCATTTTCCAAGGTTTTGACTTGACAAACCCAATTATCAACAACTAAATACTTAAACCAAGACCTATACTTGGTGTTCTACTGAACTAACTCTTTTTTTCTCAAAATACCCTTGGTGAGATCATCCTTACCTATGGTGCAACTATGGCAAAATAAAAGAGACTACTCTTTACAACTCATAAACCTTTATGCTTTTGAAACAACATGATATATATTTTTATAAAAGATAACCACAAATTATTACCATGCAACAAGAAGCATAAATCCATATTATCACATTATTCCTACTGAAATTAAGGCTCACTAACAAAATCTTTTCCAAATGATCAAAATCTTACAACAAACTAAGAGAATTCCACATGCATGCATGCCTTCGGGTTTTTCAACCCAAAACAACCCATTTTCTACATATATTCCATCTTAAAATTGACATGCAAGCCTAGCATAAGGTATACCTAGATGATCACTTAGCATGCAAGGAGTTTTATCAAATTATCACCACAAAATTTAAGTCATTATCACATAAACATGCAAAAATTGATCAAAACAACAAGAATGATTTCAAGGACCATTCATTCGGCTCCCATATGGTCATGGCCGAATGAAATGGATGGAAATGGCCATTAAATCATCAAGATTTTCCTTCTCATGACTTGGCACTTATCCATTCATTGTAGTCCTCTCAAAAACAACCTTAAATCCATAAGAATCAAGATTGTATATTTGAGTTTCACTAAAACCTTAACATGCAACTTTAAAACTTAAACTTTTTACTCAAAACTATTTGGAATATAAATGATCATGATATAGGAAGTAATATTTACTTGTATGGGAGGTGGAAACTTGAATGTGGAATGAAGAAAAGGGGAGGGGGGTAGGGCTTCGGCAAAAAGCCGAGAGGAAAGGTGGGAGGAGGGAGAGGAGAGGGAGAAAAAATGTAGAAATGGTGGAGTGATCATCTTGATTGTTTGGTTTTTATTTGCCCACAAGTGAGTGGATGTGAGAAATTACAAGAGTAACCCTCTAGCCAAAGTTAGGCAAGTTTGCATGCAAGGTCAAGGAGGTAATTTGGCTAGCAATTTGTGAGTTAGTGGGGTGGTTATTGACTCTTTAGCCCTTTGGTTAAATAGAAGAGAGTTTGCATGCAAGGTTATTCATGTAATTTGATAATTATTAAGCAACTAATTTCCAAAGATTTATTTTTATATAATAAAGTACAAGTTCAAAAATTATAAAATTTATACCATAAAATAACTTGGATTTTTTAGAGACTTTATAAAATCATTTTCAAAATTTGTGTACAAAATGTCTTTTAAAAGAAAATTTTTCCAAAGCTTAGAATATTCCTTATAAATCAAAAATAAAGAAATTAAATAAATTCTTGCTTTGAAAAATCATATACTACCCAGAGCAAATTTAAAATGCAAAAATTTTCACTCACACAAACGTACAAGCATTGAATATATTTTTATTTAACTTAATATTATTCACAAATAATATTACATAAAATGCCGGTCGTAACATTATCCGTCAAGTGACAATGAGCCACATCCGTTGAGTATAAGTAAACCAGTTAGCAAAGCTAAACTAGCTAAGTTAAATGAAAAGTATGGATCAGTTTCTAAGAACTTTGTTCTAGGAGAAAGAAGTCAAGTGAATAAGGACAAAAGAGTCAATGTAGGTCATCTGTCTATCAAGAAATTGAATGACAGATTAGAGAAAATTGAAGTAAAAGTAGAGTAAAAAAGGAAAAACAATAGAAATGGGAAAGTGGGAATTAACAAAACATAACAACTACAAACCTGATAAATATGCACCAAGAAAAATTTGTGTTAAGTGTGGTAATATTAATCATTTGTCTGTTAATTGCAAACATGCTAGGCCTACCCCTATCACAGCACAACCTTCATTTCCCAGTATGCCTACAATGCCTGTCAATATTATGTCAGCACACAATTTGAATGCACTGTATGCTAACATGCCATTTGCATAAAATCCATATTATGATGCATTTAGTATGCCACAAATGCCATTTAGCATGCCTTACTGGAATAACATGTTTGCACAAAGTATGCCTTTTCATGTTAACAACATGTGCATGATAATTCTGCAATGATGAATAATTTCAAAGGTCCAACTCAAATGACAAAGGATGAATCTGAAATACCCAAGTCAACCGAGGTCAAACCTAAGAAACCATAGAAAAAGGCTAACAAGGCAAGACCCAAGGAAACTTGGGTACCAAAATCAACTTGATTTGATTTTGATGTGTGTAGGGAAACAAAAAGAATCTTTGGTATCTGAATAGTGGTTGCTCAAGGCACATGACTGGATATTCTACCCTGCTCACTGGTTTTAGAGAAAGAGCTGGCCCAAGTATTACTTTTGGAGATGACAACAAGGGTTATGCTGTGGGATATGGCTTAATTTCAAAAGATAATGTCATCATTGAGAAAGTTGCCCTAGTGGATTATATCAAGCATAATCTATTGAGTATTAGCCACCTTTGTGATAGGGCAACTCAGTTACTTTTAATGCAGAAACCTATATTGTGATTGACAAGAAAAGCAACAAAGTGGTTCTCACTAGAGTGAGACAAGGCAATGTATATCTAGCTGACTTCAACTCAACAAATGCAGAATCTGTAACTTGTCTTCTCAGTAAAACAAGTCAAGATAAAAGTTGGTTAAGGCACAAGAAGCTGTCACATCTAAACTTCAAGACCATGAATGAGCTAGTCAAGAAAGAATTGGTTAGAGGTATTCCTCAAGTGGAGTTTTCAAAGGATGGATTGTGTGATGCCTGCCAGAAAGAAAAGCAGATTAAAGCATCATTTAAGAAGAATCTTGATTCAACAACTGAAGAACCTTTGCAACTATTGCACATGGATTTGTTTGGACCAGTCAATGTGTTGTCTATCTCAAGGAAAAGATATTTCTTTGTAATTGTAGATGATTTCTCAAAGTTCTCTTGGACATATTTTCTAAAATTCAAAGATGAAGCTAGTGAAAGCATCATCAATCACATAAGGTAAGTCAACAATCATCCTGATTTTAAAGTAAGAAGAATCAGGAGTGACAATGGAACTGAGTTCAAGAATTCTGTGATGAGATTATTTTCTAAAGAAAATGGGATTATGCATGAGTTTTCTGCAGCTATAAAAAACCCACAACAAAATGGAGTGTTGGGAAGGAAAAACAGATCTCTTATTGAAGCTGCAAGGACAATGCTAGAAGAATCAAAGTTATCAACATATTTTTGGGCTGAAGCTGTGAATACTGCATGCTACACTCAGAATTTCTCTTTGGTCAATCAAGCAAAATGCATGACACCCTACCACTTGTTTAAGAATAGGAAGCCAACTCTAAATTTTCTTCATGTCTTTGGATGCAAATGCTACATTCTATGGAATCAAATTGAACAACATGGCAAGTTTGATGCTAAAGCAGATGAATGAATTTTTGTTGGATATGCTGTTGGAAAGGCAAATAGAGTCTACAATCTAAGAACACACATTGTTATGGAATATGTACATGTTTTGTTTAAAGATAAGAAGATTGAAGGACTGAAAGATGAAGGTTTCCATGATAGCCTAAAATTTGACAATGTTGAGATAATCTGTTATAACAGTGATGATGATAGTGATCAAGATATAGTGGCTAAGGATAATGCAGAAAAGTCTATCTCCAATGATGCACAAAATTCAGCATCGGTCGAGGTACAAAATGCATCATCTGTCGGAAGACAATCAGCTTCATCCATTGGGATACAAAGTACATCATCCATCGAAACAATCAGAGAAGCTGAGAGTCAAAATAGATCACTTACAGAAAGAACTCCTTCTTCAAATAAAAGATCCACAAACTCAGGGGGAGTTTCTTCTAATCAAAACTCAGTCACACATCAAGAAAACAATGAGGCCTCATCATCTAGAGCTAATCAACCATAACAGAGAAAATGGACTAGAGATCACCCTTTTTGAGCTAATTATTGGTGATATATCTTCTAGAGTTCAAACAAGAAAAGCAACTCAAGAAGAATGTCTGTATATCAGCTTTCTCTCAAAGGAAGAACCAAAGAAAGTAGAAGAAGCTCTGTTGGATCCTGATTGGGTTCTAGCTATGCACGAAGAGCTAAACCAATTTGAAAGGAACAAGGTATGGAAGCTGGTACCCAAACCTAAATGAAAGAATCCAATTGATACCAAGTGGGTATTCAAAAACAAGATGGATGAAAATGGCATAATTTCAGGAACAAAGCTAGATTGGTTGCTACGGGCTATTGTCAACAAGAAGGAATAGATTTTAATGAAACTTTTTCTCATGTTGCAAGACTTAAAGCCATCAGAATTTTCTTAGCCTATGCAGCCCATGCTAATTTCAAAGTCTATCAAATGGATGTCAAAAGTTCCTTTCTGAATGGAGATTTGGAGGAGGAAGTCTATGTCAGTCAGCCTCCTTGTATTGAAGATCTAAATTTTCCATAATATGTCTACTATCTTTTGAAAGCACTTTATGGATTGAAGCAAGCACTTAGAGCCTGGTATGATACCTTGTCAAAATTTCTCTTTGAAAATCACTTCACAAGAAGTACTGTTGACAATATTTTATTCTTTAGAAATGTTAATAGCTCTAGTATACTTGTTCAGATTTATGTAGATGATATTATATTTGGCTCTACAGATGAAAAACTTTGCAAAAAGTTTGCCAAATTGATTCAAAGTAAGTATGAAATGAGCATAATGGGAGAACTAACTTACTTAAAGTATGAAATGAGCATGATGGGAGAACTAACTTGCTTTCTTGGTTTACAAGTTAAGCAAGTTAGTGATAGAATTTTCATTAGTCAAACCAAATATATTTATGATCTTTAAAAAAGTTTGATCTAATGGATTGCACATCTGCAAAAACTCATATGGCCACTGCAACTAAACTTGAATTAAACACTACTGAAAAGTTTGTGGATATTTCAAGCTATAGAGGCATGGTTGGCTTACTTTTGTACTTAACAGCTAGTAGGCCAGATATAATGTTTGCTACTTACCTTTGTACTAGATTTCAGGCTGATCCTAGAGAGTCTCATTTAATAGCTATAAGGAGAATTTTCAGATATCTCAAGGGAACACCAAAACTTGGCATTTGGTACCCTAGAGATTCTGGTTTTGATCTAACTGGTTATTCAGATGCAGACTATGCAGGGTGCAAAATTGATAGAAAAAGTACTACAAGAACCTGCCAATTTCTAGGAAACAAGCTAGTATCCCGGTTCAGTAAAAAGCAAAATTCAGTCTCTACTTCTAGAGCCGAGACTGAATATATTTCTACTGGAAATTGATGTGCACAGATTCTATGGATGAAAAAACAATTGTAGGACTATGGTCTGCAAGTGGACATAATTCCTATTTTCTGTGATAACACAAGTGCAATTGCCATTACTGAAAATCCAGTACAACATTCAAGAACAAAGCACATAGACATCAAGTACCACTTCATTAGGGAACATGTAATGAATGGTACTTTGGAACTTCATTTTGTTCCAAGTAAGAAGCAACTTACAGATATCTTTACCAAGCTACTTGATGAATCCACCTTCACTAGGTTGGTAAGTGAGTTAGGTATGCTTAATTATTCTTAAATCTTTTTTATTATTTTGCTAGTTGAAATACAGCCAGAAACTTAATTGATTTTTCTGTTTTGAATGAAAATTTGGCTAAGTCAAAATCTACATCTCGACAGATGTTTTTTATCCATCGAGTTTGATCATCCGTCGAAATAGAATAGCCTGGTAAAAATCAATTACTTTTCTGGATTATTTTAAACCCGACGGATAATTGCTTTATTCTCATCCGTCGAATTACCTACATCTTAGCCGATAAAGTTCTAAACATTATCCATTGGATATACTTACCGTCTTTAAGTATATCACGGCGGATAATTGACAGAATTTTGACAGTTTACTTTTACTTTAAAAATGGCTATTTTGGGCAATTTTCATTGGGTCTTTAATTTTTACCTTTAATTTTTATCCCATTTTAATTGAGAATACATAAAAGCCTAACTTCAAGTTTATTTTAGCTTTTATCTTTCTCTATTGCAATTAACTGCTCTCTTTTTACTCAAAGCAAAACCCTCTTTCTTTCTGCAAATTTCCTTGCTTAACAATGGCACCAGTAGTCAAGATCATGTCTCAGTCAGGATTCATTTATGAGAAGAACAATTTCTTGGGTTTTATGAACAAAGAGATTCCAGCCTCTGAAGATTATCACAAAATGATGGATTTTGTTATGGGATGCAAGCTTAGCTATGCCATGCTGGAATCACCCACAATCTACTGTGAAGTTGTAGAGGAGATGTGGACCACTTCTGTGTATCAGGCAACTGACAAAACTATAACTCTCTCCATTAAAGGTAATGAATTTTGCATTAACAGTGATACTATCCAAGCATGTTTTAAAATTCGTGAAAACACTACTACTAAACCACACACAGATGCTGATTTAATTAACTTGCTTAATTCTATTGGCTATGCACTTCCTACCACTAAGTTAAGTGAGATTAGGAGGCTAGGTCTTAGGAAAGAGTGGAGCTTTCTGTGTGATGTAGTTACCAAGGTGTTTTAGTGATGTTATCATGTTTGACTTATGCTACAAGTTAGGGGAGATTAAAAAGAGATCTAGGCCTGTTTATTATGCTAGATTCTTTATGATTATTTCTAACCATTTTGGTGAGGATCTTGTGATTGAGAACCCAACCAACAAACTAGATTGTTGGGTTCAAGAAAGGAGAATAATTGCAGATTTAAACAGAGCTGATCATCGCAAGGATGTGCCCCTTGTTTATTTTCCTATCATGAAGGGCCCTCAGGTAAGTGAGGTAAATTCTTCTGTCCCTGCTCCTTTTACCTCTCAAGTTTTTTTGCCATTGACTGTGGCTATGGCATCTGTGTCAATGACCCAATAGATGCCTACCCAAGCCACAAAATCCAAACCTTCAAAATCCAAATCAAAGAAACCACACTCTGGTGTCTCTTAAAAGATGCTAGTTTCAAAATCTACCAAAAAAAAAGAGGGGAGTGTGAAGGTGGGTAAGATTGGTGACATCAAAGAAGCCCTAAGAATAAGGATGGTGAGGTGAGTGTACCCAAACATAGCCACACCATAGTTTCCCAACAAAATGTAGTGCTTAATAAGGGAATTAGCACATCTCTAGTTTCATCCTCCCAAAAGGATGCTACTATTGAAACAAGCTCCCAACCGGGAGCACAGGCCAAAAGGGTTAGGGACACAAACTCACCTCAAACTTATACAAGAAAGAAGAAATCTAGAAAACTAGGGGATGCACAGGGATCACACACAGTGCAAACTGAAGCTAAAGACTTAGTCATTACACCTTCTCAAATTTAGTTTGATGTGGCTCCAATAAATGTGGAGTCACAGCCAAAATCTCTTACTATAAACATCTCACACACACTAGATACATAAAACTCTCCCACCAATTCTCTGGATGTGGATATGATTGACACATCAATCCCTGATTCTCCTTCTTTAACTCTGTTAGAGAAGCCAAAACTCAGTACAAGTGAGCATCATCTTCTAGATTATTTGTTAGCTCACTTGCCAATTTTTTTAGGAACTATTAAGACTTCTATGCCTAAATTATCATCAATCTGCACAGAGTCTATAATAGTTTCTACTCTAAACTCTATCATTTCTTTTATCTTAACGGATATTGTTTATCCGTTGGCTAGTGATTGTATCCCGACGGATGTGCCTAACAGCAGTCATCCGTCGACTATCTTAGTTATTACCCCAATGGATGTTCCTCATCCGTCGATACTCACTACACAAGCTGAATTTTCAACAATTATTACAAGTGTAGATGAGCTAGTAGTTGTACAATCACTCCTAGGATTGAGGGAAGGGAGTGAACAGAGTGAGAGGCTGAGTTGCTCTCAGGCAAAAGGAGAGGAAAAGAGAGATAATATGCAAGTTATTTCTTCCAGCCTAGCAAAAGTGAGTGAGGGGAGTTCCACCTTAGTAGGTGAAGGTGAGGGTGTGAGGGTGGTGAGCGGATCCCTTGATGCAAGAATATAGAGAAAATGAGAGAAATGCAGGTACAGGATATATAAGGATGGAAACCATTGCTAGTGAGTCAATGGATGTCAGTGATGCAGAAAAGGAGAGACTATTTCAGCAAGAATATCAAGTTGTTATAGATTCTATCTCCTTGAATGCTGAGACATTTACTCATCTTGTTCTAGCTTATCAAACTCTAGCTGGACAAGGCAATGAGGATGCTGAGAGGATGTTGAACCTGGTGCATAATACTACTTCAATGCAAAGGACAAAGGATGCTATAACTGCTATGCCTTCCACAGCTGGTCGTGACTTTGAATTGGCTGAAGAACCATTTCGGGATGATGGTGAGGATGATGAGGATGATAGCATGAGCATAGGGGGAGATGCATACACTCCTTCATGGATGCTACACAAGGACTACTCATATTCACATCTTCAATCCACCTTATTCAAGCTTATTCATGACACCCAAACAGCTATTTAAGCATCCATAAGTGCTAGCACCAAAAGGTTACTTAAAGCACACCTGGAATCTCTACAGCTGAACAAGATTCAAGCTCTCCAACAAAGTCAAAATATGGATGCAATCAAGCATGAGATTTCAGAAGTCAAACAAGACTTTATAGCAAGGTTGGATGCTAGGCTCAAAAACTCAAAAGAAGCTGATTTAAATAGGAAGGTTGAGGCCATGGACTCTAGACTGACAAATATGGAGAAGTCAGTGGCCAAGATACTTGAAAATCAGGAAGCTCAAACTAGTCTGCTCCAACAGTTGGTGGCTGCACAACTCCCTTCCACTACTCAACTTGATGCTAACAAAAAGGGGAGAAAGACTCTATCATACCAGTTAGTTAGGAGGAGTCAACAAGTGAGGGGGAGAAAGTGCTCAACATACAAGTCAGTAAAGTGATTGTGCCAGCAATTGCTTTCACTAAGCCACCAGCTATGGATAACATTGATCTAATCAATCTAGCAGCAGCAAAGCTGGAATTAAATAACAAATAGAGAAAGATTGATATAACGACAATTGAGAAAGAGATGGATGATAAATGGAAGCATATTGATGAAGAAATCCAGAAGATGTTTGGTCCAATTGAGAAGAAAGACAAGGTCTTTTCTCACTTCTCTCAATTGAGATAAATCTCAGTAAATGAAATGAGTCTGGGTAATTTAGAAAAGGGCCAACTTTCATGTATAAAGTCTCCAAAAGCCAACCTAGTTTTGAAGCCCAAATGAAATTATCCAAAGTCATCTAACAAAAATCCCTTGGGTCTTTTGTTTGAGACTCCAAGGCTAGATGAAAAGAAGCTGTTGGCAAGGTCCATTGCATTCTTTAAAGATCCAACTGACTCAGTGCTAAAGAGAAGAATTGCTAAAATCTACATGAATGGGAAAGAAATCTATGTGGTGGATGGACACCCTCAGTTTGCAGAAGCTAAGAAGGAAGAAAAAGAGAGGATTAAACGAGAAAAGAAGCAAGTTGCTTTAGATGCTAAGAAGCTCAAACAAAATAAAAAGCAAGCTGCTATAGTAGCCAAGCTCCAAGCTGTGAAAACTGCAACTGAGATTTCTGAGAAGCAACCTGTGATAACTGAAGCTCGGGATCAGAAAATGCACAAGGAACCTCAACAGAAAGGGAAGTTCGGATACAAAATCCTTCCCAAAAGAAGATTGGACTTTAATGATAATAAGATGGAAGATTACATTCCATTCCAGTCTACATCTACAACTCAAACATCAAAGCCCTCAGTGGTGTAGGAGGAATTTATGGTGGATCCTACAAGGAATTTTCATGGTGAGCCAATAGTTCCCAAGGATGAACCAGTAGACTGGGATAGTTTGCCTCTTCCTGAGATTAATTTACCAATCTTCAACAAGTTAAAGAAGACAAAGACAAGAGCAATCAAGAAGGTCAAGCCTGGGAGTCATAAAACCAAAACCTTAACCAAAGCTCAACCAACTGTCAATAAGGGAGATCTTCTATATATCTGTGACATCAAGGAATATTCATATATAAATCTCTACATGGATGAACTAGAAGAAGTAAGAGCAATTGATGCTCACAGTAATCTCCCTGAAAGACTAGTGTTCAAATACAAGGGTGGGAAAGAGATGATATGGCCCCTCCACAGAATTCTTCAAGAAAGATGTTCTATTTTGATATAGATCTTCTCATCTTTCAAGATATTTTTTGGAATTAATGTGACTGCCAAGAAAAGCCTCAGATGCACTCCCAAGGACTCTATCAATTCCCTTTACAGGAAATAGAGTGCACTTGAGGCCTTATTGGATGATGGAATTCATGGATAAAAAAGTTGTTAGGAGATTCTTCAGACTGGATGACCAATTGAGCATCTCAAGCAATGAACTTTATTGGAAATGCAAGAAAAGCTGGATCTATCAAATGCCGAAGAATTTGAATTTCACGGACAACTCCAAAATCAAATAGAAGAAAACAACGGGAAGCTTGGAAAGAAATCAAGACAATTAAGAAGATAGATTACATCTGCTCAGACTAGAGGATCACCTTGAAAATGATTGTGAGAACTCTTTGTACACTTTACTTTGTTCAATTTTCAAATAAACTGTAGCACTTACTAGTTTTATCTACCATAATTCAATCTATACATTTAGGGTGTTTTGTTATCATCAGGTTTCTCTTAATTTATGGCTACAATTCCAGTAGACATAAATTAGGGGAGATTGTTAGGAATATGTTGTGAACTTGATGATAAGTTGAACAAAACACCTTAGTAGATTTAATTTAGTGTTTTATAGCTCTCAACAGGTGTTCTACAATAGTCCCGACGAATGAAATTTATAGTCCCGACAGATGACAACTGAACATCCATCGAGAGTGTAGCTTATGTAATAATAAGTCTTGTAGCACATGCCTGCAAACAACAATGTATTAGTAGATGCTGTAGGATTCTTTAAGTCATATTGACTACTAGATTGATATGCAGAATAGGTTGGCTAATTGTAAATATAAGATGTCTTATAATTCTGTATAAGTAAAATAGAGTCAAGTGACAGAAAGGCTCTCGACGGATGATCTCCAAAGGCTCCCGACAGATAATTAACAAGGCTCCCGATGGATGACCAACATAACCCCGACGAATGATCATAATTCAAAAGAGCAGTTGACAGTGACAACATAGTCACATGCATCGGGTGTTTGCAAATGGAATGTGGCAGCCTAATTGCAGGATTTAGAGAACAAAGAAGCATTACCATTTTCATGCAATTATGAATATATTTAAAGATGCTGGATAGAGTAATGAAGTAGCATGGAATTAGACTAGAAATAATTTTTGTTTTACTTATTTGTCTTTTTATCATATAACTTGGTAGTATATAAACCAAGTGTAGCAAGTAAAACAAAATAACCAAGTAAGCATTATTTTTAGAGAGATAGATAAAGCTGTATCTGTTAAGCATCTTTTTGTAATTCTGTAAGTTCACTAGTAAGCAGCTGTGTGCTATTCAAGCATCACAGAGTTCTCATCTTTATATATATATCTCTGGTGGATAAGTTCAAATCCACCAGAAAGTCTTAAAGCCTTGTATTTTATTACTTTATGTTTTAATTTTCATTTTACTTTCATTCCGCACTTCTTGCAAAATCAAACACAATTATATATTAAGTAAGAACATTCTTATAATCAGAAAAAGAAGCTAGAATTACATTTATCCACCCCTTCTGTAATTCTTGTTGTATTGATTTGGAATAACACATGATATAAGCAGTGATATTTTATCAATAATAGGAGCTAAACAAGCTATAAGCAATAAATGGTAATTTTTAGATTGAAATTTATCACCGACGGACGTACTATCACATGCTGATCAGCCCGTGTGATAGCACTGGATCATGGTTCGTAGAATCCCAAAAACATGAGTGCTCAAATAAAAGGCAATATATCTGCCTATGGCACAAGTTGTCATAATATTTCATATAACACATACCCCTTCGCTGGACCATCCGCCCAGGTCACTTACGCATTCATCCAATACATAAAACATTTTTAATCGAAGGAGCCGAATCAAACAACATCCTTAACAATATACTCCCCATTTCATATGGTTCGGAGTTATCTCAATAATTGATGGTGAAATAACTAGAATAATTAGTTATTCGCTAATCTCATCTCAAAGTTCCACTGTATAAAGTAATTTTACAGCGAAATATAAAAATGTTTAACTATTCTAAATCTAGAATAATATAGAAACTTATATAATAGAGTTTAAAATAAATATCACTTGAATGTTAAATGAAGGTAAGGATACTAGTAATTATAATACAAGAAAGTTCAGGGATACTTGCGTAATA
The DNA here is from genome assembly GCF_009905375.1 of Apium graveolens. Lineage (NCBI taxonomy): Eukaryota > Viridiplantae > Streptophyta > Magnoliopsida > Apiales > Apiaceae > Apium > Apium graveolens. The sequence continues at coordinate 208,096,597 of NC_133654.1, forward strand.
GGATTCATAATAAATGTCTCGAAAGTAATTTTATTGGAAGTAGAATATTTTTCTGAGTCCGTACGAGTTCGTTTCGTATTAAACAGATGAACGGTTTATTTATTATAAATAAAATAAGATTAAATGGGAGTAAATCAATTAATAACAATATTAATTGGTTTTTAAATACCAAAATATAATTTTTAAAAGCTTAAAATTGTTATGGATTGAAAACTAGGGTATATTAATTGTTGTATTTATTACTAGGGTTCGAGAGCTCAAGGCCTTTAATGGCTGCTCTTGTGTTTCGTAGCTTAACTCTTGCCTATACGAGATGCCTACGTATCTCTGTGAATTAGAGAATCAAGCCAAAAAACATAGTTCTGATTTGGTCGGGGTGAGACCCCTTATATAGGTATTGGGAATCCTCGAATTGGACTAGATTTAGGAGACTTGTTGGGCAAGTCTCAGAATTAGAATGGACTTTGGAGACCTAGAAAGTAGGAAGTTGATTCCTTATTCAATTAGGTCCCTTGGGAGCTGATCTACAAGGATTTATATCCTCATTAGGACTCATCTTGGTAGTGATTTCTCCCTTATTTAATTATTACGAAATTAATTAATGTTCAGGGTTTTGGGCATCTTCTAATAGGCTTAACAGCCAGCCCAATTCTGATACAATTAATGCACTATTAATTACGCAATCAGAGTTTATTTTATTCCCTATCATTTGCCCCCTAACTTCTGGGGAATCGTATAAGATTTCGCAGAAGTTAAGTTCATTTATTCTCTTACAGGGTATCGTTTTTGCGAAAAGTGTGGAGCGACCTACACGTTTACAATAATTTTTCCTTGCGCATGGCTTCAGGATTGTTTTGGAACATCCCCATTACTTCTTTACCTTATCCCTATTATCTAGGAATTTTCTGGTATTTTTCAGGAATTTTCCCTTAATTTCTGGGATTTTTTCCTAATTTTCCAGAATATTCTGATGCATACAAGCATTATTTCTTTAATATTTCAAGAGTATTTTATCAAAAAATAATTTTTGAAAATAATTTTCTAATTTTCCCTAATTTTCTGGGATTCTTCGCTTATTTTTCCTATTTTTTGGGATTTTTTTAGCAATTTCCAGTAATTTTTTTCCAACTTTCAGGAATTTTTCTGAATTTTTCAGCCCTTTTTTGACCTGGATCCTAGTAGTTTTATCGACCTGGATCCTGGTTGAAGTTTTGACACATTTTAGGCTCCTGGTCGAATGGACACGACCTGGATTCACGACCAAGATTTCGACCTGGATCCTGGTTATTTTAACGACCAGGATCCTTGTCGAACTTTTGGTACGTTTTGGGCTCCTGGTCGAATAAATTCAATTAGGATTTTTTACCAGGATTTCGACCTGGATCCTAGTCATTTTAACGACCTGGATCCTGGTCAAAGTTTTGGTACGTCTTTGGCTCCTAGTCGAATAAACTCGATTAGGATTTATGACCAGGATTTCCACCTGGATCCTAGTCGTTTTAACGACCTGGATCTTGGTTGAAATTTTGGTTATCTTTCAGCTCCTATTCGAATGTATTCGATCAGGATTTACGATATAGATCTCGACTTGGATCCTGGTCTTTTTAACAACCTGGATCTTGGTCGATATTTTACTCATCTTTTGGCTCCTGTTCGAATTAATTCATCCAGGATTCACGACCTAGATCTCGACTTGGATCCTGGTCTTTTTAACGACCTGGATCTTGATCGATATTTTGCTCATCTTTTGGCTCATGTTCGAATTAATTCGTCCAGGATTCAAGACCTAGATCTCGACTTAGATCCTGGTCTTTTTTACTCTTCTTTGTATTTGGGCTTTGATTTGGGCCTCTCATATTTCCAAATCCTCTTTGGATTTGCGCCTTTATATTTCCAAATCCTCTTTGGATTTGGGCCTTGATTCTTTGGATTTGGCCCTTAATTTGGGCCTTTATATTTCCAAATCCTATTTGGATTTGGGCCTTGATTTGGGCCTTTATATTTCCAAATCCATTAAGAATCTTAGAAATCCTTAAGAATCTTCAAGGACATTCCAGAAGGTTCTGGAATGTGGGCTTTTTCTTTTGGGCTTGCAACTTATTGGGCCTTTTCGCCTCTTTATCTTCACTTCCTTCCCTATATAAACGAGTGAGTAGAGTCAATCACTCCTCACTTCTCATTTCCAAATTCTCTTTCTCTCTTCGTCTCTCAAAGATCTTGGAGGTAAAAGTATAACTGTAGGTCGGAGTTTTAGAGCCTCGAAGCTTTCGCTTTTAGCAACCCATTCCCTTTTTCCAGCATTATTTCAGGTAAATACCCTCTTCATTACTTTTATTTTCATGCACACTTTTGTATAAAGTTTGTGTTTAAAATTATTTTCTTTTCCGCCCTTTTTCAGATGGCAGATAAGAGATTGACCCGTTTGGCCAAGATGAACGTGGCCAAAAAGCCGAACGAGTTCCCTATCCGGTCAAGGTATACTTCCTTGATAGACATGATCAATACCTGAGGGGATGAGTACCCGTCTGTCGTACATCTTGATGCGTTTGATCATGTCAATATTTTTCGGGATTCAAAGGAGCTGGACAAGATGAGATCTTTTTTCAAGATCAAGGAGCCGTACAAGCTGGTTCTCGCTGGTCCAGCCGACATGACCTGCCACTTGAAGAAGGACGCTTTATGTATCTTTCAGGACACCTTGAGGGCAGGTATCTGACTCCCTTTCCATCCTTTTATTCCAGCTTTACTTGTTGATGTAGGCATTAGCCCTTGTCAACTCCCTCCAAACTCTTGGAGATTGATCCTTTGCTATCTATCGCAATGCGCCAAGCACGACGTCCCTACTTCGATCGCCGTGTTCAGAAAGATTTTTCAGTTCAAGAACAACCCCGACAAGAATCCGGGTGGGTTTCTTTGAACCAGCGCCCTACTGTCCCACACATAGTGAATGGAAAATCCAACCCCGACAACAACTTGGGGTGGAAAAAAAAGTTTCTTTATATCCTTTGGGAAGGTGGCGACTGGGGGACTCTCTTTCGCTCGTCCTTTGGGAAAGCTGTGGATGGGAGCCTGAACGACATTATTTTGACTGAGGAGGAGACCAGGGCTTTCAATCTCCTTACACAGGATAATGGAACGTCTCATTCCTGGGACCTCATTAGAGAGACTGTTCTTGTGGAGCGTGGCCTTTCTCCCGTTCCTAAGCAAGGTACGTTTTCTTCCTTTTCTAGTTGTTTTTAGTTTTCCCCACCTTTTTACTTTACTATCTTCTCAATTTATTTTTATTTATTTGTTGCAGTGGCTGAGAGGATCGAAGAGGCTACCAAGCCTAGGGATCGGGAAATGACTAGGATGAAGAGTGCAGGAAAGGTCTTCAAGGACCCACGCCTTGGGGATCGTTTTCCATACTTCCTCCTTCAGGCAAAGGAAGGAGACGAAGAAGGCCCCAACCAACCCCTGCGTACGAAACAGAAACCAGGGACCTTCTTTCAACCCGTTTGGGGAATCCGGAAAAGGACTCGATCGTTGGCAATACAAAACATGCCAAGGAATGGTCCATTCAGTCTATTTCCCCGGTAGACTATCATGACTTTGTCCTCCAACAGGATTTGGAGGCAAATGAGCTTTTCGGTGCTCAGGCCCTAACGACGGTATATATCTTATCTTTCTCCGTCTATTGTTTTTTGTTACGATTCTCTTTTTCTCACTTTTTTTCTTGTTTCTTCATTTTTTTAGGCTAACGTCCACTTCCAAGGGGCGCTTCACCAAGCAAAGGCTTGGAAGGCTGGGTTGGAGGACACAAACAAGAAGCTGGAGGAGGCTAACCAGCAAATAGAGACTCTCAAGGCCCAACTTGCCTCCTCAACATTTGATCTGGAAACGGCCCGGGCTGAGATAGTGATCCTCAAGGCTCAAAAGGACAAAGCCTTTGATACCTGGATGGACACACATGAGTTTAAAGACTTGATGGTGGAGCACGACGCCCTCCTTCAACTGGTTAACTATAAGGAAGGCTGGGACGCTGCGGTAGAGGCTATCCAGGATGAGTTCCCTGAGATCCTTGAGAAGGTTCCCTTCCCTGTCCTCAACAAGTCCCAACTCTTGGGGGCATCGCTGACAAGCTCGCGGATCTTATCAAGGAGGGTTTCTCTGCCTCCCCAGCCAAAGCGCCATCAGGGAGCCAGGGCCAAGGTCAGAAGAGGAAGGAGGTGGAGTCTAGCTCAGGGGAGTATGAATCCTCTTCCGAGGAAGAACCTGCCCATTCTTCTAGGAAGGCTAGGGTGGAGGAGCCTTCAAAGAAAACTCCCGAGCCGACTACGACTTCAGAGACTTCAGAGGGGACTTCTTCAGAGACTTCTGAGGAAGCTTCTGATGGGCCAACCGAGGAGACTTCCGAGGAGAGCTCGCAGCTCCGTAGAGGATTCTGAGCCTTCTAAGGCCTAGCTTCATTGCCTTATGTATTTATTTTTCTTCGGACATTTTAGACTTTGTAGTAAACTTTGCGTATTTCTATTTGTCTTGTCCAGCCAATCAAATCTCAAGTATTATTATAGTTTTAACCTTTCAAGTCCCTTAACTCAAGTTTATAACTTGGTTTTTTTCATAATCTAATCAATTCAACAAACTAGATCAAACTGAACGTTTTTCATTACAACTTGTTGTTTTCAACACTTTACACGAAATGGGTTCAACCCTGATAAAACTAAAACATAACTCCTATCAAATCTATGAAAAATCCTAAGCAAGCAAAGCTTCCAGGTGCTTTTCAACCAACTTGTCATTTTGATAAGTGAGAATCGTACTCGACCATTTTACACATAGTAGATTTTTAGGTTCTGTGTGTGCCAGGTTCTCTGGACTTCAAAACCATCCATAGTCTCCAGCTTGTAGGATCCTCTTCCTTGAACACTTTTGACCTTGTATGGCCCTTCCCAATTTGAGGAAAGTTTTCCTTTCTGCCCAACGCTAGAAGCTTCCATCTTTCTTAGAACCAGGTCACCTTGCTTGAAGAACCTTTCTTTAAACCTTAGGTTGTAATAGAATGAATTCTTTTTCTGATATTCCACTATCTTCACATGTGCATCATCTCGTACTTCATCAATTAGATCCAAGGCTAATCTTTGCCCCTCCTCATTTTCCTCAGCATTAAAACTTGGACCCTGGGCGACGAATGTGATATCTCCACAGGAACAACCGCTTCTGCCCCATATGCTAACATGAAGGGAGTTGCTCCAGTAGTAACTCTACAAGTTGTTCTATAGGCCCACAGTATTGGGAGTATTTCATCCACCCAATCATTTCTTAATTTCTCGATCCTCTTCTTTAGTCCATCCAGGATTATTCGATTCGCCACTTCCGCTTGCCCATTGGCTTGCGGGTGAGCTATAGAGGTAAACCGCAACTCAATCTCATTCTCCTCACAATACTTCTTGAATTCTTCATTGTTGAATTGTGTTCCATTATCGGTAACCAGGATACGGGGAATTCCATATCGACACATAATATTTTCCCACAGGAATTGTGCAACCTGCTTAGTTGTGATCTTGGATAAAGGTTTAGCTTCAATCCACTTAGTAAAATAATCAATAGCTAAAATCAAGAACTTAATTTGTGCCGTGGCCATGGGGAAAGGCCCAAGTATATCCATTCCTCATATAGAAAAGGGGATGGGAGAGTTGATGGAGGTCAACATCTCGGGGGGGGGGGGGGTTGTCGAACAACAGGTGCATATTTCTAACAGCGATCACACTTCTTCACATACTCTTTGGCATCGGACATCATCTCTGGCCAATAGAAGCCTAAACGGGTTATCTTATGAGCCAGTGCTCTGCTCCCCAGGTGTTGCCCACAAATAACTTCGTGTACTTCTTCGAGAGCCAAGCGCGCCTCATCGGCCTGAGATATCTCAAGTAAGGAACCACATAAGATCTTTTGTATAAAATCTCTTCGATTAAAGAATATCTCAGCGCTCGAACAACCAATTTTCGTGCATCATTCACATCGTTTGGAAGTCAACTAGTTTGGATATGAGCCTTAATTGGATCTATCCACGATACCCTCATCCCTATGGGAACTACAAGTTTAACATCAATGCTCCGTGTCTTTAAAATATAGAAGTGCACACTTCCTAAAGTTTCCTCTATCTCTGATGAAGCAAACTTTGACAATGCATCCGCCTTAGCATTTTCCTCCCTTGGGATGTGCTCAACATGGCATTCATCGAATTGAGTCATCACATCCCTTACTAGGAGAACATACTTAGCCATTGTATCATCCCTTGCCTCAAACTCTCCCTTGACCTGGGATATGACCAACTTCGAGTCTCCACATACTTTTAAGTTCTTGACTCTCAATGTCCCTGCCAGGCCGAGGCCAGCTATCATAGCTTTTTATTCTACTTCATTGTTTGTAGTTGGGAAGTTTAGCTTCATAGTATATTCAATCACGAACCCATCGAGGCTTTGTAAAACTAGCCCTACTCAGCTTGAATTTGTTTTTGATGCTCCATCAAAATAGAGAACCCAATATTCCTTCTCCTTAACATCCTTTTCTTTGTATCCTTTATTATCTTCTCTGTCTTGAGGTACAGTATCTTCCTGCCCCCCTGACTTCTTGGTTGGGTATGGTACATTCTACCACGAAGTCATCCAATGTCCGGGCTTTTATTACCGTTCGTAGCTTGTACTTGATGTTGAATTCTCCCAACTCTATAGCCCACTTAATCAACCTCCCACTAGCATTTCCGATTTTATGAGCCTGGAAATATGGGCGTAACTTTCTTGAGGCCATTACCAAGGTTAAAGCAAACTTCTCAATAGTCAAATAATTTAACTCAGCCCCATGCAGAATTTTGCTGACATAGTATACGGGTTTCTGGACTTTAAGTTCCTCCTTAACTAATACAGCGCTCAAGGTATTTTCTGAAACGGCCAGGTACAAGTATAAAGTTTCATTCAGAGTTGGCTTGGCCAACAACAGGGCATGGGCCATATATTTCTTTAATTCTTCGAATGCCTTCTGGATTTCCTCAGTCCATACAAAATTATTTACCTTATTCAAGGATTTGAAGAATGTCAAGCACTTGTCCCCAGATCTGGAGATGAACCGCCCCAACGCAGCAACCCTTCCAGTGAGCTTTTGAACATCTTTGATATTCTTTGGGGGCTCCATGTCCAAAATTTCTATTATTTTATCAGGATTGGCCTCGATTCCCCTCTTGGAGACCATCAGTCCCAAAAACTTCCCAGTCCCCACTCCGAAAGCACACTTTGCAGGATTTAACATCATTTTGTGATATCTCAGGACCTCAAAGGCTTCCCTCAAATGGGTTATATGGTCAGTCTTTACTAGACTCTTGACTAACATGTCATCAACATAAACTTCCATAGTTTTTCCTATAAGGCCCTTGAAAATCTTATTCACCAACCTTTGATAGGTGGCTCCTGCATTCTTGAGACCAAACGCCATAACAAGATAACAAAAAATACCAAAGTCAGTAACGAATGATACCTTTGGGATGTCATCCTATGCATCTTGATCTGATTGTATCCACTGAATCCATCCATGAAGCTCAGCATCTCATGACCAGTAGTAGCATCTATCAATGTGTCTATCTTTGGCAAAGGGAAACAGTTCTTAGGGCATGCATCATTCAGATCGGTGAAATCCACACACATCCTCCATTTTCCATTAGCCTTCTTTACCATCACAGGGTTTTCTAACCATTCCGGAAACTGTATCTCCTCAATGAAACCAGCCTCTAAGAGCTTCTCTACTTCTTGTTTAATGGATTCTTACCTTTCTGGAGCAAAACTTTTTTCTTTTGCTTCATAGTCTTTCGATTTGGATCCACATTCGGCTTATGAGTGATCAGTTCCGGGTCTATGCCTGGCATATCAGCTGTTGACAATGCAAACACATCACTATTTTCTTGTAAAAATTTCACCAACTTCCCTTTAAGGGGCTCGTCTAGTGTTGCTCCAATGAAAGTCACTTTCTCAAGATCCTCGGAGCCAAAGGAATCGGAACCAAGACTTATATTGGCTTCCCTCTTTTCTCATCATTCTCACGGATATCCAGGTCTTCAATAGGCAGAACCTGCCCCCCCCAACTCCATCTGCCCTAAGAGAGGCTACATAACAAGTCTTTGCCATCTTTTGATCTCATTTCTCTTCTCCAATCCCATTCCGGGTGGGAAACTTCATCACTGAATGGTAGGAAGAAGGGACTTCCTTGAAGGCATGTATTCCTGTTCTTCCCATGATTGTAATGTAAGTTGAACTAGCATTCACCACCACAAAGTCCAACATCTGTGTTGTTTGTCTTGGTTCCTGACCTATGGTCGTTGGCAACTTAATTATCCCTTCCACGGGACATTCCACTCCTGCAAATCTATATATCGGCATATCGTTCGGGGTTAATTGAGAATCATTATAACCCATCCTTAAAAAGGTATTATGGAGCAAGATGTCCACTGAGGCACCATTATCTACGAGGACCCTCTTCACCGGGATGTTCCCTATTATTGGTGTTATGACCAGCGGATCGTCATGAGGAAATTTCACACCCTTCAAGTCAGAATCATCAAATGCCATTGTCACTCCTGTCCTGGCTCTCTTCGGGGCTTCCCCAACAATATGCATAACTTCTCTAGTATGTGCTTTCCTTGAGTTTTTGGATGTACCAGCAGCAGTTGGCCCTTCAAAGATAGTATTTATCACAGTCCCTCGGGGTTGTGGTCCTCCAAAGATTGCATTTATCACCGATCCCCTAGGCTGGGGATTTCGCCCCTGATCTTCTTGGTCCCTCCTACGATCATCTAAATTCTTTCTCCCATTGTTATTCATATCTCCTTCTTCTCCGGTGTACTTGCTCAGCCTTCCTTTTCGAATGAGGAACTCTATTTCATCTTTCAATTGCCTATACTCATCGGTTTCATGACCAACATCCTTGTGAAAACTGCAATATTTGCTCTTATCTAGCTCGGTAGGATCAGCCTTCAGGAGTTTAGGCCAACGAACATCTCTATCTTTCTCAATTTCCATCAATATCTGGCTTCTAGGAGCATTCAACTTAGCATATTCAGTGATTTTTTGCCCAGGTCCTCCCCTCTTCGGGGTTGAATCAGTGTTTTGCTCAGTTCTAGGATACTTGTCCTTAGCAATATATTCCAGATCAGTCTTTCGCTTCTTGCTACCAGCGGGCTCGTTATTCACTACTGTCTTCCTCATGCTCTCCTCCACTTTGATGTATTTCCCGGCCCTATCTTGGAGCTGTAACATACTTTCAGGGGGCGTTTGGCCAGTGGCATCTTGAAGAACTCGTCCCTAGTCCCTTGTTGCAGTGCTATTATAGCTACCTTGTCATCAAGGTCTGGGACTTTTAAGGCTTCCTTGGTGAAACGATTCAGATAGTCTCTCAAAAACTCCTTCGCTCCCTGCACAATGCTCATGAGGGATGCTGAACTTTTCTAATGCAATCTCCCACTGATGAATTGTTTAATAAAAGCCTGACTTAGTTCTCTGAAGGACCCAATAGAATTCGGGGGCAAACGGCTATACCATCTTTGAGCCATTCCCGACAGGGTTTTTGGAAAGGCCCGACTCTGAATAGCATCGTTCACGGGCTGCAACAACAATGCATTAGAGAATGTCCTGACATGATTAGCGGGATCTCCACTGCCATCATAAGCTTTGATGGTGGGAATCTTGAACTTCCTTGAGATATGGGCGTTCATTATTTCTTCAGTGAATGGTGGAGTAGGATCATTAGGATCCCCAAGGGGAAGAAGATTGCTTGGATCAGCCCTTGGGACAATAGTCCTTCTCTGTAGTGGACCATCTAGGTCTATGATTGGAGGAGGATTTCTTTTCCTTGGAGGTAGTGGGGGTCGGGAGGTCTGGTGCGCCTCCAAATCGCGCTTCAGCCTTTGAATCTCAGCCTCGTGAGCCTTGATTCTCTCCTACACTTCTTGGGGATTCGTCCCTCGGGTGCTCCTAGGGCGCTGGTTACTATCAGGCATCGGCTCTTTACCAGAACGCCTCCTTTTTGGGGCCACATCATCATCTGAAGATTCAGAGTCTCTCTCAGTGTAAGGGCCAGAAAATTCTTAATCTTCTGGGATAGGGGCCAAACCACATATATATTGGGGCATCTGCCCTTGTGCTTCACTCCGATTAGCATGTCCACTTCCTCCAACCTTGGGGTAAAGAGGCATCCCATAAGGGGGTTAGTGGTCACAACAGTTGAATACTCATACCCAATGGGTCGAGAATTCAAAGGTGTATGTAGCTGCTGAAGTTGGGAATTCGTCCCTTGAGGAGCCGGGGGAATCGTCCCTTGTGGCTGAGGTGTAGTTGCCCCTACTGGGGTTCCTCCTTGGGTGGGGGTGTAGGATGAGTGTGGAGGTATCTCCAGTATCGACGAAATCGTTTGAGTTGTCCCTGCTGGTGTTCCTTCAGGGGCGTTGTTTCCACTCTGTGTTCTCGCCATGGTTGCTATTATGCTTTCCCACAGACGGCGCCAAATGTTATGGATTGAAAACTAGGGTATATTAATTGTTGTATTTATTACTAGGGTTCGAGAGCTTAAGGCCTTTAATGGCTGCTCTCGTGTTTCGTAGCTTAACTCTTGCCTATACGAGATGCCTACGTATCTCTGTGAATTAGAGAATCAAGCCAAAAAACATAATTCTGATTTGGTGGGGGTGAGACCTCTTATATAGGTGTTGGGAGTCCTTGAATTGGACTAGATTTAGGAGACTTGGTGGGCAAGTCTCAGAATTAGAATGGACTTTGGAGTCCTAGGAAGTAGGAAGTTGATTCCTTATTCAATTAGGTCCCTTGAGAGCTGATCTACAAGGATTTATATCCTCATTAGGACTCATCCTGACAGCTGATTTCTCACTTATTTAATTAATTATGAAATTAATTAATGTTCAGGATTTTGGGCCTCTTCTAATAGGCTTAACAGCCAGCCCAATTCTGATACAATTAATGCGCTATTAATTACGCAATCAGAGTTTATTTTATTCCCTATCAAAAAGTAATTTTTAGGAATTATTTGAATTAATTATAAAATTGTTTTTTATTTAACTATTTATAAATAAAATTAATTGATTAAATGAATTAACCAATTAATTAAATCTATAAATAAATAATTAGAATAAATTATAAATAATTCAAACAAATATGGATTTTTGAAAAAATAAAAGAAATAATTATTGGAATTTAAAACAATTAAGCAAATATTTTTTAGAATTTAAAATAATAAGTATATGATTTTTGAAAATAAAAGAAATGATTTTGAGGATTTTAGAATTAAATTTTTGAAATAAAAATAAAAATAAAATAACAGAAACAGTTTTATGAAACAGGAGATGGGATTTTAAAGATCAAAGGGTGGTTGTGGGGGTAGGGGACAACCGAAGTTCAGGATGAACTCGACCAGAATCTAGGGAATGAGCCCAGAAACCGGCGAGTTCTATCCAGTTCCGGCAAACCCCAAAACCCGCCAAACACACACGGTTTAACATTGATTTTAACAGAAAATTACTCGGTATATCCCCAAAAATTCAGCCAACCGTATAAAAATAATACACGATCATTCTAACACAGGAACCGATCAAAAACCGGCCACAATCGCCATTAAAGCCGGTTAAAAACCGAGTTTTTCTGGCGAGTCGTGGGTTTGCTCGATTCAACACCAAACTCAATCATTAATATATCAAATTAAAGCTGGTAACATCAATAATCAATTACTAAGCTCATAAACAACAAACAATCAACAATAATCTGTATAAATCGAAAATAAAAACATATAAAATGAAGAACTTGGTTAGATCATTTCGGGACTAAAACAAATTAACCAAACCCATAAATAGATTCTCATAATCATGTTGAAGCTATTTATATCATCATATTCAATCAACAATCATTCAAAGATCAAAAACGATTTCTACATCAAGAAAATGAAAATCGATTTTTCCCAATATTTAACCTCGATTTGTGAAATTGGTACCAATAGAACGGGCTTGAAACAAGGATCAATTTGGTATATAGAACATCAAGATTGGATTCCTAGAACTCTCAGAATCAATGATTCTTTGAGGAAGAACAAATCATACCCCCAAAGTTCTGTTTTCTATTATCTGATTTTTTATAAAAAAATGAATAATAAATTAGTTTTCAGCTATTTTTATTTATAAAAAATAAATACCCCAAAATAAATTAATGGTGTTTTATCCCTTGGTTAAAATAATTAAGCCCCAAAAATAATAATTACGGGGAATAAATTTAAAAGCAATAAAATACAAAATCTATACCAAAATTCCCCAAAATTTGCGAATAATTCAAAAATACAAAAATACTGAGTATTTGAATGATGAATAATTCTATAAAAATAAAAATACGAATATTTTGGGCTTTGACGTCCCGATGGGGTCCCAGTCCATTGATTTTTGAGAAACCGAAACGGTTTCTAAATTAACAGAAAACCCCGAAAACACATAAAATACATTCAAACGCGTATAAAATGAGATAAAATAAATACCTCGATAAAAACACAAATAAACACACATCCCGATTGCGGATCGATTCATATAAATGCAGTTTAAATACATACTAATCAATCAAAAAGTTTTCTAGTTCTTGCGGGATCACAGATAACAACTATAACATGTAATATCATGGCAATGAACATCTTAAACTTATTTAAACACTTAATATTTATTTATTTAACATAAATATTCAAATAAATTCCCGAATATTACATCGTTTGAACCACCTTCAACTAAATTTTCTACCTCATTTCCAATCACTGCTTATGTGAAAATGCTCTTCTTAAGTTCTGGTGAGAAAACAAAAATATCACCATTCTTCCATAAGTTATTGCCTTAGTCTTTAAATTTGAATATCATCACGGCTGACTCTCGATCACACTCTGGATGTCTCTTATCTTGGGTCCTTCTTGCCTTAAACAATTTTGACCTTCACTGGTTCGATCCATACTTTCTCATGTTTAACACGTGCCCCACCTGACATCCTTATCATTACGTCATATTTTCTTTACCAAAATTTCTATTTGGAAAACTTAAATATCACCTATTTTCTTATAACCTCTCCAAGGTTATCCTTAAATCATTCCTCCTGTACTACCTAGGTATAGGGCATATCGAGATATCATTTACTAATACTAGAACCATTGTCTACATAATTATGAAAACTTTCTCCACTGATCTTTAAAGCTTGTTGTTACCTTAATCCTTCCAATTTGTACTGTCAAATCTCATATTGTCCTTATTAAGTGTGAAATGCCAACCCTTATATATTCCCCTAGGGTTCATCTCAAGTTATCGATGCTTTATCCTTAATTCCACCTTTAAAAGGTACTTACACTCTTCCATTGATAAATCAATTCATCTATCCCTAATAAGGGTATCTCATTCAATCATTCTCACCTCGATAGTCTATACTTAGTATTATAGTAACATTCTTTTCCAAACTGAGTTCAATCCATATGGCCTCCAAAGATAACAATGGTTATCCATTTTTCTTGCATGATTTGGTAATGATAGCAGGGATGTTCTGAAAGATATTGGTCGTGTTCAATGTGAACTTTTTATTTCTAATTACTCATTTACCTCTGTTATTTATCTCAACAGTCATCTCAATATTGGGATATCTTTTATACCTAGTGTCTACCTTTTGGGGTACCAAGTCACATGTGTTACTTACATCTCACATTCTTGAAGGTCACTTCCTTCATCCAATTTCCTAATTCATTGCTTTCCTGTCTCCTCAATCCATCTGTGTTTCCTTATTAATCAATTGATCTATCCCAAAGTTTCACCGAATACTCCCAACTTAAAGAATATTAATTATATGTATCATTTATGTCTTCAAACTTCGATTTTATCTCATGATAAGTCACCATCACCCTGATGATGACACACTTCTCTATCTTCTCAAAATCTCTTATCAGCTCTTCCGAAGTTATTATCATCTTGAGCCTCTCTTTCCAACTAAGGGCATCAGCCACCATATTGGCCTTCCCTGGATAATAAAGAATCTCACATACATAATTATTGATTAGATCTAACCATCTCCTATGACGCATGTTAAGCTCCTTCTGCATGAAAATGTACATGAGGCTCTAATGGTCGGCGTAATTCTCTCACTTCTCTCCATACAAGTAGTACATCCAATCCTTAAGGCAAAACTATTTTTGCGAGCTTTAGATCATGGGCAGGGTATCGAATTTCATATTCCTTTAATTGTTTGGACGCATACGCGATTACCTTATCGTGCTACATAAGCACACACCCTAATCCCTTGTCTGAGACATCAGTATAAATCACAAAATCTCATTTTCCATCCGGCAACGCCAACGCCGGGACCGTCACCAATCTTTTCTTTAGCTCTTAGAAGCTTTTCTTACATTTCTCTCTTACACCTTGGGAAGTACTTTCCCCAAAACAATTGACTACACCTTAACCAGTTTATTAAAACATCTTTCTCTTATATCTTTCTTGGCCTTCCCACTAGTGGTTGGCCTCTCCCTTCGGAATGTGATAAGTGGCATTTTATACCGCTTAGAACGTCTTATAATGGCTTGAATTGATATCTTGAAATCAAGTATTTTTGTGTATTTGATGCGTTTTTCTAGTGTTTTGCATTTCAGGGTATAACTTATGTAACTAGGAAGATTTCATCATAATAAGCCTACAGAAGTACTTGGAACCAGTTGCGGAGAGTTGTGAGAAGAATTCAGCAAAATCAGGAGCAAAAAGTGGATTTTTCCAGAAGCAGTGCAGGCGCCCGCCTGGGATGTGGGGCGACCGCCTGGAGATGCAGGCGCACACCTGGGAACTGAAGCGGGCTCCTGGGGTCGTAATTTTAGAATCTGGATTTTTATAATTAGACTTCTATTGGGCTTCTGACGCCTGTTTCTTGTGGACTTCTATATAAGTAATCTTGAGAGACGTTTCACAATAAGAAGTAACAAGTATCAATCAAGCAAGGAGCAATGAGAGAATATTAAGAAGACCGTTTTAGCACACCACAACGAAGAAAAGGAAGCATACATTACCTTGTGATTCTTTTATTCCTTGTAACACTGGATGCTAGTTTTCTTTACTTTGAACCTTAATACTCTTGTGACGTACTCTGGTTTTAATAAGTATTTTATTAGTTACATCGTTGTGTGATTATCATGTTTTCATATGAACCCATGGTGACGATGAGTTCTATCATGGGCTAATCGTGATCATGGGGTCGTAGCGGATTTACTATGGATTTCTTTAGTTAATTGTTTAATACCTTAGTATGTGATAATTATATGTTATCTAGCATAGTTTGTGCTTATTCGTCTTATATACGTCGCGAACATATAAGATAGCCTGTTAATTTCTTGTGAAGCGACAGTGAATCTTGAGATTTAGAACTTGCCATGCTAGCATAGGTTCATGTATTGTATGCATGATTAGTGGGTAATTCTAACCATTTTACTTGCCCTGTGTAATCATAATGAATAACTTGCACTTAAATCGTTATGTTGTCAAATTCTGTAGACATATAGGGTCTCAACATAATTGATGCATATTCAACTTCTATCTTAATTGTGGATGCTTGGTAGAATGGTACTTGTGCAATGAAAGTTGGCTTTTATCAATTTCGTGTTGTTCGATTAATATGATCACCCTTACATGCTAAGGGGTAATAACAATAACTATTGAATGAAGTAGTAATGAAGTTATGATCTCATGTGTGTTTAATATTGTTAATTCAAGTTTTAATTTAAGTATTTTATTCTCATGGTTAATAGTAGTTAATAATTAGTTAATCAACCTTAAGTGTTATTATCGTGACATTGAGAAGTAATCATACATTGTTGAGTAAGTGTTAATTGAACATAATTAGGCAGAGTCTCTGTGGGAATGAACTAGAAATTATTCTATATTACTTGTGAACGCGTATACTTGCGTGAATTATTAGTGCATGCTTTGTGCCTAACAAGTTTTTGGCGCCGCTGCCTGGGACTCGGTTTTAATTTGTTTAGTTTATGTACTTGCCATCAGTGGTCATTAGGACTCATTGATTAAGATTTGTTACTTATTATTTCCGGCTGTGTTTCACGTACTCTAGCGAGCGTTTATGCAAACACATTCTCGTACTCGCAAGAGGACTCTAGATACGGCTGAGGAGACCGATTCACTTCTTGACATTCCGGAGAAGTTAGATTTTGAAGATTCGGATAAAGTGAGTGAAAAGAAAGAACCGGTAATCATGGGTGATCGTATAGTTCCAGCAGATCCAGCTCTTATGGACTTTTCTCGGCCAAAAATTGATGACATTCAGTCAAGCATCATTCATCCGGCTATTCAGGCTAATACTTTTGGAATCAAGTAGGGCACTATTCAGATGGTGCAGAATTCTATTTCTTTCGGAGGTGCTGCGACTGAAGATCCCAACATGCATATATGGAATTTTGTCGAGATCTGCAGTACTTTCAAATATAATGGTGTTACTGATGAGGCTATCAAGCTGAGACTTTTCCCATTCTCTCTGAGGGATAAAGTTAAGGACTGGTTATATTCTTTACCAGCTGGGTCCATCACTACTTGGGAAGATCTTGCGCAAAAGTTTCTGGTGAAGTTCTATCCAATGGCCAAGACTGCAGCCATGAGGAGTGCTCTTACTCAGTTTGCGCAACAACCAACAGAATCTATGTGTGAAGCTTGAGAGCGCTATAAGGAGATGTTAAGAAAGTTTCCACATCATGGTATGCCTGACTGGATGGTGATCATTGGGTTCTACAATGGTTTGGGGGCCCAATCTCGGCCCATGCTCGATGCAGCTGCTGGAGGCGCCTTGTGGGCCAAAAGCTATACTGAGGCCTATAATCTCATTGAAACTATGGCTTCAAACAAACATCAAAACCCAACTCAAAGGATGATATCGGGAAAGGTAGCAGGTATTCTGGAAGTTGATGCAACTATAGCTATTGTAGCGCAGCTCCAAGCGCTGTCTATGAAGGTCGATTCTTTAGCCAACTATGGAGTCAATCAGATAGTTATTGTCTGTGAGCTTTGTGCAGGCTCTCATGCTACGGATCAGTGTTCTTTTGTTAATGAATAAGTTCAGTATGTGAACAATTATCAGCGACTGCAGCAGCCGGTGCCAGCTACTTATCATCCTAATAACAGAAATTATCCCAATTTCAGCTGGAGCAACAATCAGAATGCTGTTCAGCAACCATATCAGCAAGTTGTAAGTAAACAGTTTAATCCACCTGGATTCCAGCAACCTCAGCAATATGCTCAAAGGCAATCATATCCTCAACCAGGAGGTGCTGCTCCACCTTCTAGTGTTGATTTCGAGGAGCTAAAGTTGTTGTGAAAAAGTCAGGCTGTTTCTATGAAGACCTTGGAGAATCAAATCAGTCAAATAGCCAATGTCGTACTCAATCATCAACCTGGCACACTTCCCAGCGATACTGAAGTGCCAGGCAGGAAGGAAGCTAAATAGTAAGTCAAAGCTATTACCTTAAGGTCTGGAAAAGTTGCTGATGCTGAAAAAGCAAAAGATGGAGAAGCTGAAGTTGTAGATGAAGAAGAAAAGCAAAAGGAGAAAGATGGGGAACCAATGAAGACTACCGTTGAACACACTCTGCCTGAGGGTAATACAGGGGAGAAACAGCTATATCCTCCACCACCTTTTCCTAAGCGATTGCAAAAACAAAAGCTGGATAAGCAGTTTGTTAAGTTTCTGGAGGTGTTCAAGAAACTTCACATCAACATACCTTTCGCTGAGGCTCTAGAGCAAATGCCTAGTTATGCGAAATTCATGAAAGGTATTCTTTCAAGGAAGGTGGATGATCTTGATATCGTTGCTCTAACGGAAGAGTACAGTGTTGTGCTACAACAAAAATTACCTCTAAAGCTTAAAGATCCAGGTAGCTTTACCATTTCTTGCACCATTGGCAAGTTGTCATTCGACAAGTGCCTTTGAGATTTGGGAATAAGCATCAATCTGATGCCATTGTCTATCTTCAAAAAGATGAATTTTCCTAATCCAAAGCCCACCTACATGTCTCTACAATTGGCTGATCGTTCTATTACATACCCATGAGGCATCGTGGAGGACGTGTTAGTAAAGGTGGATAAGCTCATCTTTCCTGCAGAGTTTGTCATTCTGGATTTTGAGGAAGATAAGAAGATTTCCATAATCTTGGGAAGACCTTTCTTGGCTACAGGCCGTACCTTGATAGATGTGCAAAAAGGTGAACTTACTTTACGGGTACAAGATTAGGATGTAACATTCAATGTATTCAATACAATGAAATTCCCTATAGAAGATGAGGAGTGCTTCAAGGTGGATTTGATTGATTCTACGGTAAATTCAGAACTTGATCATGTGCTAAGGTCTGATGCCTTTGAAAAAGCCTTAGTGGGGGAATTTGACAGTGAAAATGAGGAAGGCAATGAGCAACTACAATATGTAAACGCTTCTCCTTGGAAGCGAAAGATAGACATGCCATTTGAATCTCTTGGTAATACTGATCTCAAGAATGCTGAGGGAAAGCTCAAACCATCTATTGAGGAAGCACCTACTTTGGAGCTTAAACCATTGCCTGAACACTTGAGGTATGCTTTTTTAGGTGATGCATCTACTTTGCCTGTTATTATTGCATCTGACCTTTCAGGTAGTGATGAGGACAAGCTCTTGAGGATCTTGAGAGAATTCAAATTGGCAATCGGATGGACTATAGCATATATAAAAGGGATCAGCCCTTCGTACTGTATGCATAAAATTCTGCTAGAGGAAGGTAGCAAGCCGACTATTGAGCAACAGTGAAGACTTAATCTATCATGAAAGAAGTGGTGAAGAAGAAAATTCTAAAGTGGCTGGATGCTGGAATCATATATCCTATTTCTGACAGTTCTTGGGTGAGCCCCGTGCAATGTGTACCTAAGAAAGGAGGTATAACTGTGGTTGCAATTGAGAAGAACGAGCTCATCCCCACTCGAACAGTCACAGGATGGAGGGTATACATGGACTACAAAATGTTGAATAAAGCCACGAGGAAGGATCACTTCCCTCTTCCATTTATTGATCAGATGCTTGACAGGTTTGCTGGTCATGAGTATTATTGTCTTCTGGATGGCTATTCGGATTATAATCAGATTTGCATTGCACCAGAAGATCAAGAAAAGACTACTTTAACTTGTCCATATGGCACGTTTGCTTTTCGAAGAGTTTCTTTTGGCTTATGTGGTGCACCTGCCACTTTTCAGAGATGCATGATGGCTATATTCTCTGATATGATTGGAAATAATGTCGAAGTGTTCATGGACAACTTCTCCGTCTTTGGACATTTGTTTGATGAATGTTTGAATAATCTCCGTTCGGTGCTCAAAAGGTGTGTGGAAACTAATTTGGTGCTCAATTGGGAAAAATGTCACTTCGTGGTGCAACAAGGCATCATTCTTGGGCATAAGGTCTCTAGCAAAGGCCTTGAGGTGGATAAAGCCAAGGTGGGAGTCATTGAAAATCTTCCGCCACCTATTTCTGTGAGAGGAATCCGTAGTTTTCTTGGTCATGCGGGTTTTTATCGGCGTTTCATCAAGGACTTCTCTAAGATATCTAAGTCGTTGTGCAACTTGCTCGAGAAAGATGTGCCTTTCAAATTTGATGATGAATGCTTGGCAGCATTCGAGACTCTCAAGAAGAGTTTAATAACTGCACCAGTTATTATGGAACCTGATTGGACAGAACCTTTTGAGATGATGTGTGATGCAAGTAATTATGAAGTGGGAGCAGTTCTTGGGCAGCGCAAGAATAATATCTTCCATATGGTCTACTATACTAGTAAGCCGCTAAATGGAGTTTAAATGAACTACACCACTACTGAGAAAGAGCTCTTGGCTATAGTTTTTGGTTTCGAAAAATTTCGATCTTATCTACTTGGGAAAAAGGAATTTGAGTTAGAGATCAAGGATCGGAAAGGTACTGAAAATCAAGTAGCTGGCCATCTCTCTAGATTGGAGAATCCCGATTCTACTTCACATGATAAGACATTGATCAATGAATCTTTTCCGGATGAGCAGTTATTCGCAGTCCAAGAGGAAGAGCCATAGTTCGTAGACATTGTGAACTATCTTGTCAGCAGTATAATGCCTCCTAATATGAATGCGGCTCAAAAGAAGAAGTTTCTGCATGAGGTGAAATGGTACATGTGGGATGAACAATAATTTTTTAAACAAGGAGCTGACCAGATCATTAAGAGATGTATCCCATTCTGTGAGACGGAGGGGATATTACGAGACTGTCATTCCACAGTTTATGGTGGACATTATGGTGGTGAAAAGACAGCAGCTCGTATTCTTCAAGCAGGTTTTTTCTGGCCTACTGTAATAACCCCAATTTTGGGAAATTTTTGAAACCCTTATGAATAGTGTTTTTGCTGAATGAGAAAACTTTTCATGCCACACTATGTAGGGGTTCTGATATGGATATTCTGAGATTTTATTAGTACTTTATATGGGATATAAGTGTATGTAAAGATCGTCAGAATCCAAATCCGAACACTTTGATTTTTCCCGGAAATACACTAGATACGGAAAGATTTGAGAAAAAGGTAACAGGATAAAATGGATTTAAATTAAAGGATTATAGGAGAGGATCATAAAAGGAATATAATATATTGAGAAAGGTTAAGGGAACCTAAGTAATAAGATCCCGGGTATGATCCTTCAAACGATAAACGAAAACGAAAGTTAAGCGAACCGTATAACAGATCAGCGGTCATTAGGCAAACAATTAGGAAGTTAATCAAAGGGATTAGAGAGGATGATGTCACCCAACCAATGAGAAGAGGACAAGGAGGGGAGGATGACATCATGAGGATGACACAAGCATGACATGGGAAGGAAGGAGATGTGGTGGCGTTTTAACCACACAAAATCAAGGGCAACTAGGTAATTTACTAAAACAAACACAAAAATCAAACCAACCAAGCCAAGCAAATCATTTTTCATCAAAATCAAAAAGAAACCAAGGCATTGTTCTTCATGCTCTCGGCCAAAACAGAACCAGAACACTAAAACTGCTGTATCTCCTTCATTTCTCACTCAAATATTGTGTTCTATAGCTCATTGGAAAGGTATTGAGATGGCCTACAACTCTTGTTCACAAGTCTCGTCCAAATAATCATGGTAAGACCCTCATTTTTACAGTTCTTTAAATCGGACTTTTAGAAACTTCAAAGCCTAACTTTGTGTTCTTGATTTCTTTGGAAAGATCAAGCTTGTAGGAGGCTCCCTAAGGCTTCCTAGCAACTTAACACCTCCCAAGGAAGGTATAAAATTCAAACCCTAGCCTTTACTTTATTTGTTAGTAAGTTTAATGGTTGATGTTGTGAAATGAGAAGCATGGATTGTGATTATTAGTAGTTTGGTTTGATTTGGAAGTGTTTTTGGTAATTGAAGCTTGATTATAGTTCATAGGTCTTGATTGTGGTTGTTTGAGTTGAAAACCTTGGAGATTATGGACTGATGTGGTATGGTTTAGGTGAAGTTTTGTTGTATTGATGGTTATGAGTTGGTTGGTGGTTAATTGGAGTAGTTTAAACATTGGTAATCGCGTAAACATAGCCGTCGTAACGTCCGATTTTCTTTGGACTGTTTTTATGCATAACATTAGGACCCGAGAACCCCCTGCTAGATTATGACCACTACCATGTTTAGATAGATCATGTTACGAGCTTCGTTTTGATATGTAGTTCGTTCGATTCCGATGCACGGTTTAGGAGAAACGACCGTTTCAAGTAACGGCGTTTCGCGAACGAAACTTTTCCCCTCGCCTTACTTTGAAACATAGGTTAAAGACCAAAAAGGGTTAATTAATGCATGAAACATTTATGGTAAGTGTGTTAGGCAGTTGGTAAGACACTCGCAAAGGAATCGCCTTAAAACTCGTAAAGGTTAAATTATTAAAAATGGTGGAGCCGAGGGTACTCGAGTGACTTAAGAGAATCAGTAAGCGCAAAACGAGCGTTAGAGTCTGAGTTGGTTAGAGTATAGATTTACAAGTGACTTTGGTTTAATTCCAACTTACTTGTTGTTTATAGGTTACCAGACTCGTCCTGAGCCATTCGTAACCCCCAGTCGCTCAGGCAAGTTTTCTACCCGATATACTGTTGTTGTGATGTAAATATATGTATATGCATTATCTTGTGATAGTGCATGATTGTTATTAGCAAATTTTGCGATATATTGGAGCATGCTGATATGGTATATATGCATGTCTGTTTCGTAATCTGGTTATCTATCTGTTGATTTCAATGCTTATAGTTGCATAATACCTATGCTAGAAATAAGCAAGTAGTTGCGTATACCCTTAGTATAGGGGATAAAAGGTGAACATATTTCTAAACCGGGAGTCGATGTTCCCGAGTATATTATATATATATATATATATTTATATATATGGATATAGTTTTTAAAACTATGGATCGAATAAGGTTTATTCGATACCTTTATTTTACTTAATTGAATATTAATTTGAGTATTCATTCGAGGGCTTATGACTCAGTTTATTTTATTATTTGAATATTCATTCGAGGGCTTATGACTCAGTTTATATTATTATTGAATATTACTTGGATATTCATTTGAGGATGTATGACTCCTTTATTTTATGAATATTATTTATAGTATTCATTCGAGGTATTATGACTCCGCTTATTACTTAATAATATTCTTTATTGTATTAAAGAATAAGGTGTCGATAATCAAACTTACTTTTGATTATTCAAATAAAGATATTACTTTCGTATAAGTATATCTTTGATTATTTTCTATTCATTTCAAGTATAAGTTTTAATACTTCTACTTCAATTATTTTATAAAGATTATTCTTTATGGGAATATTATTTAAATAATAATATTCAGACATTTTCTAAATATTCTGGGGACTGATTTACTTCATTAAATCAGCTTCACTCCAAACATTCTTAAAAATGTTTTGCGAGTCTTCAAAATGATTTTTTTAAAAGTTAGAGCGGATCCCAAAACTCATTTTTTTTAAGATCCTCCTTTCGAAGGGGATTTAAATACTCGCTCAAAACCTGAGGGATCCGGCTCTGTGGTGTGTTTTATATTCGCAACAAGGTTGCTGTTTTGATAAATGAATTGATTACTTACCCAACACTCGGGAAGTAAAATTCTTGGAACAAGTTAATCCATTAACAGGCATCGCCTGGGAAATATCGGTGAGTTCTCCTTTCCAAATAGATACGACTTCTTGGTGGAGCCGTATCAACAAGTTTCTACTTGGGGAAAGTGGGGACAAGCTTTACGTTTCAGAGTCATGGATTTCATCTGAACTAGGAGTGGCGTAAGTGGCCGAGTAGCGCCGGCCCAGCCTTATTATATTGGCCCAAATGGCCTGGAAGTTCCGCTAAGGCGGTCCATTCCTTAGGAGTTCAGTGTTCGGTTGACAAGTAAATCCGACAGGTTCTCCTCTACATGTAGAAAATGGTGGGGTTGTACTACTACGACTGATCATCGTAAGTGGTCTTCCTGGCGCGGCAAACTCCCGTAATGAGTTCATCATCCAATTGGATAATTTCTGCAACACTACCCAGAGCACTTCGATAGAAAGGCTACGGTTGGGCGATTGTTGAGTGTTGGCAGGGTCAAGTTTTCAAAATGATGTTTACATCAAATGAAGTATCTCGTAACTTCATTTTATTTTGATAATATTTTAAAGATTTAATCTATTCAAATCTTGCCTTATAGTCTCATCTATGTGATGAACTTTTGAAGCTAATTATAACTTGAACGGTGGTAGTTCAAGTAGTATTTGGGAAATATATAAGTATATTGGGGTATCTTGTAACTTCATCTTTTAAACTTATATCTAATTAATAATTGTCTTATGAATGACAAAGATTTTCAGAAAAACGTTGAGACAAGGTTAGATATATGAGATCACCTTGCAACGATATTTTTTTTATACAGTTATACACTGGGACTTTGTGTATATTGTGCATGGAAGAGGACTTCCAATATTTTGAAAAGTATATATGTATATATATACTGAATATTTTGCGACTTCATCGCATTAAGATATCAACTTGGTTCATTTCTTTTGACCAAGACTTTCATGAGTACTATGAGAAGGCTCATATATTGTTAATCATTATACATATTATTTTGGTGGGCTTGCTGCTCACCCTTGCTTTCTTCTTTCATCACACAACATCAGATAGACAAGATGAACCGGACCAAGCTCCCGATTCGCAAGAGGTTAGGAGACGTTCCGCAGTTTTCTAGAAGCACTGATGCCGCCATAGCTGAGGTAGGAACTACCAATAGGCTAGGCTTTCAACTTTTGATGTATCAGATTATGTATATTTATGAATTGTAATAATGGCAAAGAAATGTAAATTTATTCAGAAACCTGTTTAAGGTGTATTGGCATATAATTGTGGAATAAAACGACTTGTGATTATTTTTGGATATTCATCTCTGAGACTATAACTTGTGGTGTGTGTGTTTATTGTGGGGTCACAGTACAGAGTAGTTGATTATTTATTATGATTGGGTGTTGTTAAGGGAAATGGAACTCGTGACAACCCGGATCCCCGACCCCGGATTTGGGGGTGTTACAGAAATGGTATCAGAGCTAAGCGTTATAAACCTCAGAGATGATGGGACGTTAAGATAATAAGTTTACTAAGATAATAAGAACTCTTGCCAAGTTCATAGTCGGACTACCTAACGTAGTACTGACAGTTAAAACCCTTATGGGAACCCTTATAAATGTAGCGATAGAAGCGTAGTTCGTTATCGTATATGGTAGCGGGACTCCGAACCCTGAAGTTGAGGAACATCAACGTGATGATGTTTTATTACTAATTGGAGATCAGATTGTGGATCCAATAGAGCGTCCTAACGCAGGACCGGAGGATGTAGCGGTTGAGGATGTAGCGGTTGAGGATGTTGTCCTAGAAGGGATAGTTGCTGAGGAGGATCCCATGGAGGATCCTGACGAGATTTGATAAAGGACCACTGATGAATTGATGACCCTGGTTGGGTCGACTACCAGAGGTAGGATTGGCCGGTCACTACCAGAGGTTCGTTCAAGTTTGTAAAGATAGTAGCCCCTTTAACGCGGCTTACTCGTAAGACTGAGAAGTTCGAATGGACAGAGAAATGCGAGAACAACTTTTAAGAACCGAAGCAAAGGTTGGTGACGTTCCCTATATTGGCGTTGCCGGATGGAAAATGAGATTTTGTGATTTGTAAGTGACGCTTCGCATAAGGAATTAGGGTGCTTCTTATATAGCACAGCAAGATAATCGCGTCTGCGTCAAGACAATTAAGGGAATTTAAAATTCGATATCCCCACCCATGAGCTTGGGCTCGTGGCAATAGTTTTGCCCTAAAGATTTGAGGCACTACTTGTATGGAGAGAAGTGTGAGATTCACAAACCATAGGAGCTCTAGTACATTCTTACGTAGAAAGAGCTCAACATACGCCAGAGGAGGCGGTTAGAGCTAATCAAGAATTATGATTGGGAGATTCTTTATCATTCGGGGAAAGCCCATATGGTGGCTGATGCTCTTAGTAAAAAGGAGAGACTCAAGATGATAATGTCTTTTGGAGAGTTTATAAGAGATTTTGAGAAAATGGAAATAGTAGTGAAGGTAACCGGAGCCGGTACCGAAAAGCTGTTTGAGATAGCAATACAGCCCGAAGTATTGGAAAAGAACATATTATGCCAGTAAAAGTGATGAATGAAGGCAGAGAGCCAACAAATAGGTATGAGATTAATACCGAGAGAGATGATAAGGGAATAATGAGGTATTCCTATAGAATTTGGGTTCCAAAGGTTTAAGAGCTTAAAGATGAAATCTTAGATGAAAGCTAGTTTGAGGAATAAGAGTTAGAGCAAACCCTGAACGTGATAGTCAGGGAGGTTGCCACCAAGACAAAAGGAACCCATAACATGATGAAGTGGAAAATGAGGATTTAAATTATGTAAGATGACCCCAATTATGGGGAGTAGGAAGAAATATTTAGAATGAGGAAACAAAAGTCGAGTAAGGACAGGAGACCCGAGATGGTACCCCTATACGGCAATTCATGGACCTGTCTAAAGAGAACTTAGACTATTATCCCCAACCACCACCCTGAGGAGACAGTGCGGTGGGAAATTCTTTCATGACCTTTAAGTCGCTAAGCTCTCAGAGTTCCAAGGAACAAGCTGACCCAGTCGAGGCAAGAGCCTGGCTAAAGGAAATAGATGAATCATTTGAGATTCTAAATGATTGACGAACCACAAAAGACTGTTTTGTCACTTACCCTCCTAAGAGAGAGACCACCCGCTGGTGAAAGGCCAAGGAAGGCACGGAGCAAGAGATTATAATAAACTGATTTAAGTTCAGTCAATTGTTTTCAGGAAAGTACTTCCCAAGGTTATGGAGATAGTGTAAAAGCTTAAGAGCCAGAACAAAGGCAGACGAGTATGATGAATTATGAATCTAAGTTGTAAAAGTTATCAAGATTCGTTCTGAAGACACGAATCCAGAATGACGGGATGTTTGAAATCAATGCTTATGTTGTGTTGGTTCATGAAATAACGATAAGAGAAAGGAATATAAAGGCAAGAGAGTTTGAGGAATGATATGGGAGTTGGGTATGAGGAAACCCTAAAGACTCGTAGAAATAGAAATAGAAAAGTAGGTAATCGTCCGGATGAGAGTGATTCACCATGAGTTAAATTGATGGTTGAAGGTATAAGAGATACATATATTTTATCCCCTGTAAGTTGGGAAGATTCGAGGAAACCTTGAGATAATTCGAAGGATAAATAATGAGACGCGGATAGACTGAGGAGACAAGAAAGTAAGAAATTAAGAAAATTGGGTGAAGGAAGTGACCTTCAAGAAGGTAAAGTGTAAGACCGGTGGCATGATACCCAGAAAGGGAGACGCCAGATATGAAAGATATCCCAACATTGAGATGACTGTTGAGATAAACAACAAAAGTAAATAAGGAATTATTAAGAAGAAGTTCACGTTGAACATGACCAATATCTTCCAGAACATCCATGTTATCATTACCAAATCAAGAAAGAAAAGTGGATGACCATTGTTATCTTTTGGAGGCCATATGGATTGACCTCAATTTGAATAAGGATGCTATTATGAAGTTAGGTATAGACTATCGAGGTGGGAATGATTGAATAAGACACCCTTATCAGGGATATATGACTTGATTTATCCATGGAAGGATGCAGGTACCTTTTAAAGGTGGAATTAAGGATAGAACATCGGTAACTTAAAATGAATCCTAGGGGAATGCATAAAGGTTGGAATTTCACCCTTAATAGGGACAGTATGAGTTTTGACAGTATGATTTGGAAAGGGTTAATGTAGCAACAACCTTTAAGAATCAGTGGAGAAATTTTTCAGAAGTATATAGACAATGGTTCTAGTAATAGTAAATGGTATTTTAATATGCCCTGTATCTAGGGAATACAGGAGGAACGATTGAAGGATAACCTTAGAGGTTTTACAAGGAGAAAGGTAATATTCAAAATTTTCAAGAATAGAAATGTTGATAAAGGAAATATGACGTAATTATAATGTTGCCAAGTGGGGCACGTGTTAAACCACGAGAAAGTATGGATCGAACCAGTAATGGTCGAAATTATTCAGGGCAATTAGGACTTAAGATAAAAGATGTTCTAATTATGATTGAGAGTCAGTCATGACAGTGATTAACCTCTAAAGACTGAGGCAATAACTTATGGAAAAATGGTGATTTTTTTTTTACTCATCAGATTTTAAGGAAAGCATTTTCACATAAGCTGTGATTGAAATAAGGTAGAAAATTTATTTGGAGATGGTTAAAGTGACATTGACTGTAAGGAAATTTTACTATCAGGAAAGGCCAAAGAGGTGGCCGACACTTTAAAGGTAAGAGGATAATTATAGGCGCTTGTGCCAAAAGAATACAGTGATGATGGTTAAAACTGTGAAGGTTGTATTATGGTTTGGAAGATTGACATTCCTTCTGATGACTGTGCAATACCCAGCCGTAATAGTAGTTGGTAAAGGTTTAATTCGTGTAATCGCCATGAGCGGGCTATCTATCTTAGAAGGTACTATCTTGAGAATGAGCCTGGACCATGTTTCAAAAGGACTTAACGAACCTTTGAGATCAGGAGTGTTCTTCATGAATCAGAAATGGTGATTATGTTACCTCCTTAGAAGGATTTGATACGAAATGTATGGACTCCGTATGGTTAGCTATTAAGATTTCATGGAAAGTGAATGATGACAGTGGGTCAGTGGTGGACCATAGTAAGGCAGCAATGATTCTGCGAGTAACGAGCTGATTACAACCGTGAGAGTTGTATTGGAATGGATGTTGAGATTGAGTACCACTAAACGGGTCGTGGTAGTGTATAAGTTATCATTGATAGACTAATTAAGTAGAGTATCTACCTATTGAATATTTATTCCCTCTTATGAAAAGAGAGTCGTATTACTATATGAGGAAGGTTGCGGTGCAAGCATAGAACTCTAGTAACGGTGATGTCTAAAATGAGATCCCAGGTTCGATTTTCGAAATCGAGGGAGTTTCAAAGGTGATTGTGTATAAGCTCGAGGAAGAGCATGGGTCCATAGAATGATGGACGGAATAGAAATATTTAGGCATGGGAAATACGATGCTATAATACTTGATGCTGATATAAATACGTATATGTTTTGTTCTCCTATGACAAACCTCTATAGTTCAGAGGTAGGTTCCAAGCCAGATATTTTGTGGCAGTATATTTTTTTTATATATACAATTCTCTTCAGTTCGTTCTTTTCTCTTCTTTTCATTTCATGTAAGTTGAGAAGAACAACCCTTCCAGAAGGGGAGGTATTGCCGAATGACTGTCTATCTGTGTGATAGAAGCCTAGTAGGATACCAACTATTGTTTAATTGCTTGTCAAGTACTAAAGGCTGGCCACCTTCTGTACTAACTATGCGAGATAACAAGTGTTCATGATCATAGTGATCTCTCAATAAATTCTTTTACTTCTATATGAAGGATTAAGCTTTCGAAAATAGAAACAGCTGAAAAAGGAGTAGTAAAGTTATGGTGGTATTCAGAATGGGAACACATTCGTAATACTAAGGTTGACATGGTTATTAAAAGGTTATAGAACGCTAACGAGCAAAAGTATAACCAGTATAATATTAGGAACGGAAGGTAGTAGCGATTACGAACTCGAAAAGAATGGGTATTGAGAAGCAAAAGCTCTAATGCTAAACGCTATAATGAGAGTCTGTGCAATAGACTTGAAAAAATTTGGAATGATCACTTAACGCGGATTTAGTTATATCACGACAATAGATCATATGTCATTATCGAGGTGTCACCTTATGAGATCCTTGAGGGAAGATAATGTCAATCTCCCTTATGTTAGGATGAAGTTGTAGAGCGCAAGATGCTCGGACCCGCAGTAGTCCAAAGGACCAGGGATATAATAGATCTAATCAGAGGACGGCTGGTAGTAACCCAAGATGGACATAAGAGGTATGCTGATTTGACTCAAAAAGGACAAAGAGTATGAAATAGGGGGCCTAGTAATGTTATAGGTATCCCCTTGGAAACCCTTGAAAAAGGATTGATGAGGTTCGGAAAGAAAGGAAAGCTAAGTCTACAATTTGTTGGACCCTTGGATATATTAAGACGTTTGGGAAGTTAGCATATGAGCTAGCCCTACCCCCGAACATGTAGCAAGTTCATAACGTGTTCCACGTATCAATGTTAAGGAAGTGTAATTCGGATGCCAGACAAATAGGGGCATATGAGCGCATAGACATGCAACCAGACGTAACCTATATGGAGCAACCAGGAAGGGTATAGAGTAAAAAGGAACGAGTGCTTAGGAGAAGGGTTATCAAACTAGTAAGAGTTTGATGGTAGAACCACAATGTGGGAAAATTTACTCGAGAGTTAGAAAGTGCAATGCTAAGAGAGTATCCCTATTCATTTTCTATCTGATTCCGGGACGGAATCCTTTTAAGGAGGGGAGACTGTAATAACCCCAATTTTTGGGAAATTTTTGAAACCCTTATGAATAGTGTTTTTGCTGAATGAGAAAACTTTTCATGCCACACTATGTAGGGGTTCTGATATGGATATTCTGAGATTTTATTAGTACTTTATATGGGATATAAGTGTATGTAAAGATCGTCAGAATCCAAATCCGAACACTTTGATTTTTCCCGGAAATACACTAGATACGGAAAGATTTGAGAAAAAGGTAACAGGATAAAATGGATTTAAATTAAAGGATTATAGGAGAGGATCATAAAAGGAATATAATATATTGAGAAAGGTTAAGGGAACCTAAGTAATAAGATCCCGGGTATGATCCTTCAAACGATAAACGAAAACGAAAGTTAAGCGAACCGTATAACAGATCAGCGGTCATTAGGCAAACAATTAGGAAGTTAATCAAAGGGATTAGAGAGGATGATGTCACCCAACCAATGAGAAGAGGACAAGGAGGGGAGGATGACATCATGAGGATGACACAAGCATGACATGGGAAGGAAGGAGATGTGGTGGCGTTTTAACCACACAAAATCAAGGGCAACTAGGTAATTTACTAAAACAAACACAAAAATCAAACCAACCAAGCCAAGCAAATCATTTTTCATCAAAATCAAAAAGAAACCAAGGCATTGTTCTTCATGCTCTCGGCCAAAACAGAACCAGAACACTAAAACTGCTGTATCTCCTTCATTTCTCACTCAAATATTGTGTTCTATAGCTCATTGGAAAGGTATTGAGATGGCCTACAACTCTTGTTCACAAGTCTCGTCCAAATAATCATGGTAAGACCCTCATTTTTACAGTTCTTTAAATCGGACTTTTAGAAACTTCAAAGCCTAACTTTGTGTTCTTGATTTCTTTGGAAAGATCAAGCTTGTAGGAGGCTCCCTAAGGCTTCCTAGCAACTTAACACCTCCCAAGGAAGGTATAAAATTCAAACCCTAGCCTTTACTTTATTTGTTAGTAAGTTTAATGGTTGATGTTGTGAAATGAGAAGCATGGATTGTGATTATTAGTAGTTTGGTTTGATTTGGAAGTGTTTTTGGTAATTGAAGCTTGATTATAGTTCATAGGTCTTGATTGTGGTTGTTTGAGTTGAAAACCTTGGAGATTATGGACTGATGTGGTATGGTTTAGGTGAAGTTTTGTTGTATTGATGGTTATGAGTTGGTTGGTGGTTAATTGGAGTAGTTTAAACATTGGTAATCGCGTAAACATAGCCGTCGTAACGTCCGATTTTCTTTGGACTGTTTTTATGCATAACATTAGGACCCGAGAACCCCCTGCTAGATTATGACCACTGCCATGTTTAGATAGCTCATGTTACGAGCTTCGTTTTGATATGTAGTTCGTTCGATTCCGATGCACGGTTTAGGAGAAACGACCGTTTCAAGTAACGGCGTTTCGCGAACGAAACTTTTCCCCTCGCCTTACTTTGAAACATAGGTTAAAGACCAAAAAAGGTTAATTAATGCATGAAACATTTATGGTAAGTGTGTTAGGCAGTTGGTAAGACACTCGCGAAGGAATCGCCTTAAAACTCGTAAAGGTTAAATTATTAAAAATGGTGGAGCCGAGGGTACTCGAGTGACTTAAGAGAATCAGTAAGCGCAAAACGAGCGTTAGAGTCTGAGTTGGTTAGAGTATAGATTTACAAGTGACTTTGGTTTAATTCCAACTTACTTGTTGTTTATAGGTTACCAGACTCGTCCTGAGCCATTCGTAACCCCCAGTCGCTCAGGCAAGTTTTCTACCCGATATACTGTTGTTGTGATGTAAATATATGTATATGCATTATCTTGTGATAGTGCATGATTGTTATTAGCAAATTTTGCGATATATTGGAGCATGCTGATATGGTATATATGCATGTCTGTTTCGTAATCTGGTTATCTATCTGTTGATTTCAATGCTTATAGTTGCATAATACCTATGCTAGAAATAAGCAAGTAGTTGCGTATACCCTTAGTATAGGGGATAAAAGGTGAACATATTTCTAAACCGGGAGTCGATGTTCCCGAGTATATTATATATATATATATATATTTATATATATGGATATAGTTTTTAAAACTATGGATCGAATAAGGTTTATTCGATACCTTTATTTTACTTAATTGAATATTAATTTGAGTATTCATTCGAGGGCTTATGACTCAGTTTATTTTATTATTTGAATATTCATTCGAGGGCTTATGACTCAGTTTATATTATTATTGAATATTACTTGGATATTCATTTGAGGATGTATGACTCCTTTATTTTATGAATATTATTTATAGTATTCATTCGAGGTATTATGACTCCGCTTATTACTTAATAATATTCTTTATTGTATTAAAGAATAAGGTGTCGATAATCAAACTTACTTTTGATTATTCAAATAAAGATATTACTTTCGTATAAGTATATCTTTGATTATTTTCTATTCATTTCAAGTATAAGTTTTAATACTTCTACTTCAATTATTTTATAAAGATTATTCTTTATGGGAATATTATTTAAATAATAATATTCAGACATTTTCTAAATATTCTGGGGACTGATTTACTTCATTAAATCAGCTTCACTCCAAACATTCTTAAAAATGTTTTGCGAGTCTTCAAAATGATTTTTTTAAAAGTTAGAGCGGATCCCAAAACTCATTTTTTTTAAGATCCTCCTTTCGAAGGGGATTTAAATACTCGCTCAAAACCTGAGGGATCCGGCTCTGTGGTGTGTTTTATATTCGCAACAAGGTTGCTGTTTTGATAAATGAATTGATTACTTACCCAACACTCGGGAAGTAAAATTCTTGGAACAAGTTAATCCATTAACAGGCATCGCCTGGGAAATATCGGTGAGTTCTCCTTTCCAAATAGATACGACTTCTTGGTGGAGCCGTATCAACAAGTTTCTACTTGGGGAAAGTGGGGACAAGCTTTACGTTTCAGAGTCATGGATTTCATCTGAACTAGGAGTGGCGTAAGTGGCCGAGTAGCGCCGGCCCAGCCTTATTATATTGGCCCAAATGGCCTGGAAGTTCCGCTAAGGCGGTCCATTCCTTAGGAGTTCAGTGTTCGGTTGACAAGTAAATCCGACAGGTTCTCCTCTACATGTAGAAAATGGTGGGGTTGTACTACTACGACTGATCATCGTAAGTGGTCTTCCTGGCGCGGCAAACTCCCGTAATGAGTTCATCATCCAATTGGATAATTTCTGCAACACTACCCAGAGCACTTCGATAGAAAGGCTACGGTTGGGCGATTGTTGAGTGTTGGCAGGGTCAAGTTTTCAAAATGATGTTTACATCAAATGAAGTATCTCGTAACTTCATTTTATTTTGATAATATTTTAAAGATTTAATCTATTCAAATCTTGCCTTATAGTCTCATCTATGTGATGAACTTTTGAAGCTAATTATAACTTGAACGGTGGTAGTTCAAGTAGTATTTGGGAAATATATAAGTATATTGGGGTATCTTGTAACTTCATCTTTTAAACTTATATCTAATTAATAATTGTCTTATGAATGACAAAGATTTTCAGAAAAACGTTGAGACAAGGTTAGATATATGAGATCACCTTGCAACGATATTTTTTTTTATACAGTTATACACTGGGACTTTGTGTATATTGTGCATGGAAGAGGACTTCCAATATTTTGAAAAGTATATATGTATATATATATACTGAATATTTTGCGACTTCATCGCATTAAGATATCAACTTGGTTCATTTCTTTTGACCAAGACTTTCATGAGTACTATGAGAAGGCTCATATATTGTTAATCATTATACATATTATTTTGGTGGGCTTGCTGCTCACCCTTGCTTTCTTCTTTCATCACACAACATCAGATAGACAAGATGAACCGGACCAAGCTCCCGATTCGCAAGAGGTTAGGAGACGTTCCGCAGTTTTCTAGAAGCACTGATGCCGCCATAGCTGAGGTAGGAACTACCAATAGGCTAGGCTTTCAACTTTTGATGTATCAGATTATGTATATTTATGAATTGTAATAATGGCAAAGAAATGTAAATTTATTCAGAAACCTGTTTAAGGTGTATTGGCATATAATTGTGGAATAAAACGACTTGTGATTATTTTTGGATATTCATCTCTTAGACTATAACTTGTGGTGTGTGTGTTTATTGTGGGGTCACAGTACAGAGTAGTTGATTATTTATTAAGATTGGGTGTTGTTAAGGGAAATGGAACTCGTGACAACCCGGATCCCCGACCCCGGATTTGGGGGTGTTACACCTACGTTGTTTAAGGATGCACAACAGTTCATTTTAAGGTGTGATCGTTGCCAAAGAGTTGGGAATCTTACTAGAAATGATGAGATGCCTTTAAATGTGATGCTTGAAGTTGAGATCTTCGATGTTTGGGAAATCGATTTCATGGGACCATTTATCTCGTCCTGCAATAATCAGTACATCTTGATGGCAGTCGATTATGTCTCGAAATGGGTAGTAGTCAAGGCTCTACCGACGAATAATGCAAAGGTAGTGTTGAGTTTTCTTCATAAGTAGATATTCACAAGGCTTGGAACGCTACGAGTTATCATAAGTGATGAGGGGTCACATTTCTGTAATCGTAAGTTCACTTCTATGATGCAACGCTACAATGTGAATCATCACATCGCTACTACCAATCATCCGCAAAATAATGGTCAAGCTGAAGTTTCTAACAGAGAGATCAAGCGCATTCTAGAGAAAGTTGTTTGTCCGTCAAGGAAAGATTGGTCTTTGAAGCTCGATGAAGCTGTTTGGGCTTATAGAACAGCATACAAGACTCCACTTGGGATGACTTGTCTATGGTAAGGAATGTCATTTACCTGCGGAGCTTGAGCATAAGGCTTATTGGGCATTGAAGAAGTTAAACATTGATCTAGATGTAGCTGGGAAGAAGCGAATGCTTCAGTTAAATGAACTTGATAAATTTCGACTTCAAGCGTACGAGAACAACAAAATGTACAAGGAAAAAGTAAAAAGATGGCACAACAGGAAGTTATCTCCTAAGTTATTTGTGCCAGGGCAACAAGTTCTTTTATTCAACTCTCGTCTCCGACTTTTTCCTGGAAAGTTGAAATCAAGGTGGTCTGGACCATTTATCGTCAAAACTGTGTTTCCACACGAAGCGGTAGAGATTTTTGAGAACGATCCGGGCCAAGCATTCAAAGTTAATGGTCAGAGATTGAAGCACTATTATGGGGATACGACAAATTGGGAAGTGGTTAGTGCCATTTTATTGTCAACTTGATCGAACTACTCTACGTCAAGCTAATGACGTAAAAAAAGCGCTTCTTGGGAGGTAACCCAAGATATGAGACCATAGGAACCCTTAGAATTTAGTACTCTATCCAAAAACCCAAAAAAAATCAGAAAATTAAAGGCAGAAAAAATTTCTTCCAGGAACCCTGCAGGCGCCCGCCTGCTAGTTCCAGGAGGCCGCTTGCTGGCAGGCGCCCGCCTGTTGGTTCCAGGCGACCGCCTGGAGACTGACTATTTGAAAAATTGTTTCAGCCTTATAAAAAACCAAAAAAATAGAAAAAAAACATAAAAACAAAATACCACAGCATTACAAACCCCATTACCCACGATTTCGATCTCCCAATCACCCACAAACCCCGCTCCTACTCTAATTCTAACCCTAACCTTACCCTATATATACACACATCCTCTCCATATACACTCCCATATAATTTCAACTTACAAACCCTTTCCTACACATAAAACACAACTCTACAACTCTTATTCTCAGTTTCAATGGCCCCAAAGAGATCTCGAACTATCGATAGCAGCAACACTATTTCGATTGCTGATTCTTCAAGGGGTATTGTTGTGAGGCCCCGATTGGTGGATAGGGCCGCTGATGAGGAGTATGCTAGGCTTCTGACTAAGCCGATTCTGAAGAAGAGGGGATTTTTGCCATCGGGGAGGCATGGTGAGTTATTGCTGATGATTGCAGAGAAGGGTTGGATTACTTTTTGCGAGTCGCCTGAGGCGGTCCCGATGAGTGTGGTTCTGGAGTTCTATGCGAACGCCAAGGGCGATAAGAATGGTTATTCTGTTGTTTGTGGGCTTACTGTTGATTATCTGCCCGAGGCGATTCGTCGTGTTATTGGGCAGCGACAAAGGAAGCCCCAGGAGGAGAATCGGAATGAGAAGACCCCTGAGGATTTTGACTCAGATTTGATTATTGCTACTCTCTGTCAGCCGGGCACGGTGTGGAAATTTAAGATGGGATCTAACGAGTATTATTCTTTTCCGGCTGTTGCGATGAACAGGTATGCCCGTGCATGGAATGCCTTTATTTGTGCTAATATTTTTCCTTCTTCGCATGCACATGAGGTTACAGTTGAGAGAGCCAGGTTGTTATGGGGGATTCTAAATGAGGAGTATTATGTGGACCTTGGTGAGTTCATCTACCAAGGGATTTTGAAGTTTTTGAGGGGGATGACACATAACAACATCCCTTATGCCTCCGTTGTCATGAAGTTGTGCAAGGCAGTTGGAGTTCACTGGCCTTCTTATGAGCAACTGCAGATGACGGCCGCTCCTATTAATTTATCGACGCTGAATACGATGCAGGAGTGGACGGGTGGAGAGCCCGAGGAGCATGGTTTGGGATATCGTCTTCCAGGAGGACGGCCAGCAGCTGGTGCTACGATGGCTAGGCCCAGTCAAGCTCATGGCGAGGTAGGTTCTTCTAGAGCCCAGGGAGGTGATGGTTCAGGGATGGCTGATGTTCAGTACAGGAGGCTTTCCAGGAGGATGGATGCGATATATGAGTCACAGAGTAGGTTTGCGCAGGAGCTCACCCTAGCACTTGGGACTACTTTCAGAGGCCTTGGGGATGACATCCAGTGGCTCGTTTTTGGTGAGGACTCTACTTATCCTCCTCCTGACACTCCACCCTCTAAGGCTGATGATGATGATAATTTCCCAGAGTAGGTATACCCTGTGTTCCTTTCTATTACCTTCACTGGGGATAGTGAAGATTTTAAGTTTGGGGGTGGTAGTTAAGGAACATATTTGTGTGTGTGTCATGTAGTTGCATATTCATGATAGTTTAGTTCATATAGTGTATATTCTTGCCATATAGTTTTTTATTTATTTATTATTTTATAGATTTATTTATCATGTCATATAGCTCATGCATATACCATGATCCCTTTTGTGTTGCTTTATCAATTAATATGTGATATTGATACGAGTGTAGTGATAGCGTTAGAGTGATGTTGAATCTTGTTAGGTTGGCATGCATGCTAGAAACACTTGTATTTCACTAAGTCTGGGAGTATGCTTAAGGACTAGAATATTGTCATGGTTTGATGGTTTTTGAGGTTAATCTATTTCTTATGCTTAGAATGTATGATAGGCTCTTAATGATAAAATGCATGAACAGATAAAATTGGAGTAAAAATTGGAATTCATTGCTAGTCGTGGCAAGACGTCAAATGGCCAGTATCCGTCTCATATTGTATGCGAGTAGTCTAGAGTTGAGCAAGATGGAGCGAAACGCACTTGCTCAGAAATTGAAAAAAAAAGAAAAAAAAAGAAAAGAAAAAAATATGGTTTAATGCATAATTGATCACGAGTGAGCTATTTGGTATTCGAGTTATTAAGTTCTTAGGGGACTTTGTGCCTAGTGACCTAAGGTTTTTATAGTCTGGGATCCGCTAACCTAACGCTCGCTAAATGGATGCCATTACATAAATCTTTTCTGGACCTCACTCATTGCACGATCAAATAAGCATTTGTTTACTATGTTGAATAAAAGCATGATTCCGTAATAAGCTCTAGTGACCTTGAAGTGTTATAAGTCATTTTCTGTCTAGAATATATTCTTCGTATAATCTTGTGATTGCCTTGAGGATAATTGAGTTATGATAATTGATCTAGTTTTGAAGTAAATCTGTTAAGCATTCGCACACACCACGTTTCTAGTTGTATGTTAGCTTGCATGATTTGATTGATCTTTAGTCGCCTAATTACATTTGCTGAGATGTTTTGTGTTAGTTGGTTTAGTCATTGCGATGGGGATCGCTGCATTTCATGTAGTTTGCATTCATGCATGTTTTTATTTTGTTTTTGAGTCTGTGACGCTTGAGGACAAGCATCGATTTAAGTTTGGGGGTGTGATAAGTGGCATTTTATACCGCTTAGAACGTCTTATAATGGCTTGAATTGATGTCTTGAAATCAAGTATTTTTGTGTATTTGATGCGTTTTTCTAGTATTTTGCATTTCAGGGTATAACTTATGTAATTAGGAAGATTTCATCATAATAAGCCTAGGGAAGTACTTGGAACCAGTTGTGCGAAGAATTCAGCAAAATCAGGAGCAAAAAGTAGATTTTTCCAGGAATAGTGCAGGCGCCCTCCTGGGATGTGGGGCGACCGCCTGGAGATGCAGGCGCCCGCCTGGGAACTGAGGCGGCCGCCTAGGGTCGTAATTTTAAAAGCTGAATTTTTATAATTACATTTCTATTGGGCTTCTGACGCTGTTTTTTCTTGTGGACTTCTATATAAGTAATCTTGAGAGACGTTTCACAATAAGAAGTAACAAGTATCAATCAAGCAAGAATCAAGGAGAGAAGATTAAGAAGACCGTTTTAGCACACCACAATGAAGAAAAGGAAGTATACGTTACCTTGTGATTCTTTTATTCCTTGTAATTGTGGATGCTAGTTTTCTTTACTTTGAACCTTAATACTCTTGTGACGTACTCTAGTTTTAATAAGTATTTTATTAGTTACATCGTTATGTGATTATCATGTTTTCATATGAACCCATGGTGACGATGAGTTCTATCATGGGCTAATCGCGATCATGGGGTCGTAGCGGATTTACTATGGATTTCTTTAGTTAATTGTTTAATACCTTGGTATGTGATAATTATATGATATCTAGCATAGGTTGTGCTTATTCGTCTTATGTGCGTCGCGAACATATAAGATAGCCTATTAATCTCTTGTGAAGCGACAGTGAATCTTGAGATTTAGAACTTGCCATGCTAGCATAGGTTCATGTATTGTATGCATGATTAGTGGGTAATTCTAATCGTTTTACTTGCCCTGTGTAATCATAATGAATAACTTACGCTTAAATCGTTATGCTGTCAAATTCTGTAGACATATAGGGTCTCAACATAATTGATGCATATTCAACTTCTATCTTAATTGTGGATGCTTGGTAGAATGGTACTTGTGTAATGAAAGTTGGCTTTTATCAGTTTCGTGTTGTTCGATTAAATGATCACCCTTGCATGCTAAGGGGTAATAACAATAACTATTGAATGAAGTAGTAATGAAGTTATGATCTCATGTGTGTTTAATATTGTTAATTCAAGTGTTAATTTAAGTGTTTTATTCTCATAGTTAATAGTAGTTAATAATTAGTTAATCAACCTTAAGTATTATTGTCTTGACATTGAGAAGTAATCATACATTGGTGAGTAAGTGTTAATTGAACATAATTAGTCAGAGTCTCTGTGGGAATGAACTAGAAATCATTCTATATTACTTGTGAACGCGTATACTTGCATGAATTATTAGTGCATGCTTTGTGGCTAACAGAATGCAAGTGGCAAAAATACTCTTTTGCACTTTATTAATCAGGTAGAATCTAAAATGATTCATCTATTTCCTTTAACCAGGATTTTTCCTTGGCTGGGTCTTCTGTTCCTTGGAATTCTGAGAGCTTAAGCGACAAAAAGATCCTGAAAGAGTTTTCCGCCGTATTGATTCCTTAGGGTGGTGGTTGGGGACAATAGTTTAAGTTCTGTTTAGGCAGGTCCATGAATTTCCCCAAAGGAGTACCATTCTGGGTCTCCTTTCCTTACTCGACTTCTGTTTTCTCAGTATGCAATGTTTCATCCTTCTCCCCATAATTGGGGTAATCCTATATGTTTTAAATCCTCATTTTTCCTTCATAATGTTCTGGGTTCCTTATATCTTGCTTGTGACCTCCCTGATTATAAAACTCAGGGTTTTCCCTAATCTTATTCCTTGTGGGGCATAATGCTTGGATTTTTTTAGTAACTCTTTATATTAGTTTCACTTACTTTGCTTAAGTCTTTGTTTCATACAATCCTCACATGGTCGTAAAATATGAATTCCCCGGTTCTATACACTTTAGGACACTCTTAAGTATTAATAGTGCAATTAACAATATGAACTTATCATAAAAGAACTGATCTGAACTGAAAGGAATGAATATATACATATCCATTGGTTCAAAAGTACTATAGATAAACACTTAAAAGAGAATTACATCATCAGACATAATCTATCCCAAAAGTACTACTGCTGATAATCATCTAGTCAATCTAGACTAATCATTCACAATTAGGCTAATCCTCCAAAAGTTGCATTGAATGAAAATCCTTGTCTGATCCCTTTGATTCTGTACACTACTCTGGATCAAGGAATACATGCACAAACGACATTCCTAACCTACTCCATCAAAGAAGTGATGAGGTCTAGGATAGTCTCAAGTAGAGGTGGATCAATATGACCCTCAAGATGGGCTCTAGCTGTAATTCGGGTGGTAGTCCCAATCATATCCAGGCTATAAACTAAGCCTGTCAGAAGTACCTCGCCCTTACTCCTCTGTGCAGTAAGTCAATCCAATAACTCACTTCTAACATTACATGCCTCAGACAGGCCGCCCAAAGTCATGTGATAATCGGTGATAGGAGAATCCTTAAAGGTTGCATCTAGCAGTCCATGG
Source organism: Apium graveolens (assembly GCF_009905375.1). Classification (NCBI taxonomy): domain Eukaryota; kingdom Viridiplantae; phylum Streptophyta; class Magnoliopsida; order Apiales; family Apiaceae; genus Apium; species Apium graveolens. The sequence continues at coordinate 208,137,455 of NC_133654.1, forward strand.
GATGCAAGTAATGCAGACTCGGGAGATCCATTTGGATAACCAAGCACATTATCAGGTGAAAATGGCGTAGGAGATAAAGGAGGTATTTCCTCAGTAGGTGATGGGCTCTGTACAAGAGAGGGAACAGGAACTGGTGGAACCTCATGGATTTCTACAGGAATTTCCTGAAGATGGTCTAATACTGGTATAAGTAACTCTCCATCCTCTAGTGCCGCCCTTGCGGCTATCCTAGCTCTGGTAGTCACCCTAAATATGGTTATCAATCCTTCAGCGGTCATCTCTTCATTCTCGTCAGGATCCTCCATAGGATCCTTCTCAGCAACAATCTCTTTCGGGATAACATCCTTAATCTCTATATTCTCAACATGAACAACATTCGGTCCCTCATTAGGGTACTCTTTTGGATCCAAAATTTGATCTCCAGCAAGTAGTAAAACATCATCATGCTGAAGCTCCTGAACCTCGGGGTTCAATCCCCCGATACCCTATACGATAACGAACTATGCTACCATCATGATATTCATAAGGGTCCCATAAGGGTTTTAACTGTCAGTACTTCATTAGGAAGTCCGACTATGAACTTGGAAAGAGTTCTAATTATCTTAGTGAACTTATTATTCTAATGACGCATCATCTCTGAGGTTTATAACAACTAGCTCTGATACTATTATTGTAACAACCCCAAATCCGGGGTCAGGGATTCTGGTTATCACGGTCTTTATTTCCATTAATAACACTTTACTTTTATTCATTAAACAGCTGCACACTGTGACCCCGCAATAATACTCACTCCACAACACGTTATAGTATCAGAGATGAAATTCAAAAAACAGTACAAGTCATATTATCCACAACTTATAAGTTATTACACCTCAAAAGGGTTTCTGAATAAAATTTACATGTTCTTTGCTATTATAAGAATTCATAGATATACATAAGTCTGGTACACCAAAATTTGAAAGCCTAGTCTATTGGTAGTTCGTACCTCAGCTACAACGGAATTAACGCCCACAGGAAACTGTGGAACATTTCCTATCGGCTCGCGAATTGGGAGCTTGGTCATGTTCATCTTGTCTAGCTATTGTTGTGTGATGAAAGAATAAAGCAAGGGTGAGCAATAAGCCCACCAAAATAACATGTATAATAATTGACAATATATGAGCATTCTTATAGTACTCATGAAAGTCTTGGTCAAGAAGAAATGAACCAAGTTTGATATCTTAACGCGACGAAGTCGCAACATATTCAGTATATATATATATACATTTAAAAATCTTTGAAATCCTCTGCCCTGCATAATATACACAGAGTTCCAGTTTATAATTGTATAAAAAATATCATTGCAAGGTGATCTCATATATTTAACCGTGTCTCAAAGTTTTTCTGAAAATCTTTGTCATGCATAAGATAATCATTTACTAGATATAAGTTGAAAAGATGAAGTTACAATATACTCCAATATATATATATCTTTTTCGAATACAAGTTGAACTACCACTGTTTAAAGTATAATCAGTTTTAAAAGTTCATCACATAGATGAGACTACAAGATAAGATTTGAACATAATCAATCTTTAAAATATTATTTAGAAGACATTAAGTTACAAAATACTTTATTATGTCCATATATATATATGAATGTATATATATATGTCTCTTTCATACACTCCTTGAAAACTTATGTTATGAAAAGTATAACCAGAGTTATATTTCCCAATAATTTGGAAGGAGGAAAACTTTGGCATAAACCCGATATCTTACTGATCAGGAAAAGATACCAATTAAGTCACTTTCTCTACTAGTAGATGGATGAATTCATTTCCGGTCATCACCCTGGCCGCATTAGAACCTTGCACTAGACTGTTACCCGACCACTCACGCGTTGATGGACTGTCACCCAGCCTGGTACACCTTGATAGACCATACCCCGGCCTGTCGCTTATGCCGAATCATTTAGATAGATTTACTTACCAAACGTTGGGCAAGTAATCAAACTCTTTTATTAAATTAGCAACTTCGCTGCGCCAAAAATACACCACGTGATGGGTTTCGAGCACATAAACGCAATAGAAACAGTAATTAAAAATATAAAAAACAGAATTTTCGAAACCCACCGCAAGATCCATACTAAAAACAAATATTTAATTCATAGATTAGATTGTTTACGTTAAGAAGCTTTACCAATTGATTGACTAATGGAGATCCAAAGCTTTTCAATCACCACGCATCCCGCTCTCACGATCTACGCTCTATCGGTATCCACACGAATGCTTGAACTCAAAGGATTGGATGTGTACTAGCACAAACTCGTTTCTTCTTGCTCTCTCCATCTTCTCTCCTGGTGGCTAGGGTTTTAGTAAAAGTCTTGCTTACAAAATCAGCCACACAAGAGATATTATATAGAGAGTATAATAAGAATTATAACTCTTAACTAATTAGGAGTTATTATTAATTCGAAATTTCTATTTATATAATAATTAAGTCACACTTAATTATTTAACAAATGAATTTTATAATTAATATTAGTAAATTCGAATATCAATATTTATCTAATTAATTAAATCATACTTAATTAATATTATAAATAATTCGAATTACTTTAATATAATTTAAATCCAAAAAATTAAATAATCCTTCAAGCATTCTTTGTATGTGACCCTATAGGTTATTATTACGTTGGCTACGAATTTTAAATCTAATTTAAAATCGTAAACAGTGAGCGGCATCTAGTAATACATCATTGATGCCCAAGTAATAATAATTGAATCGGTGATCGATTAAACCTTTCATGAATAATGTACAATGTAATATAATCTCTTTAACCAAATATTATAGATTAAATTAGAGGCATGTAATGTGTCATCCTCATCATAGTTTAATCCAAGTTTCCTTGCTCAATGAGTAGACTATCATATTAAATCAACTTTTGAGCGTGGCCACACATTTCATAGTCTAGCTCACACAAGAGCCCAATAATATCACTGTAACACCCCCAGATCCGGGGTCGGGGATCCGGGTCGTCACGGTCTTTCTTTCCACAATATCACTTCACTTAATTAATAATAAATAACCTTATGCTGTGACCCCACACTAACACACACCACAACCCGTTATAGTCTCAGAGATGAAATTTAAATAAGTACAAGTCTTTGAATCCACAATTTAAAAGTTATTACAACCCAAAATGATTACTTGATAAATTTACAGTTAATTGCCATTATCTGCCACAAGTTATAATTATACATAATTGATTCTCAAAAGTAGATGGTCTGATCTACAATAGATCTACCTCTGCAGCTATAGCAGCTACAACATCAACGGGAAGACGCGGGACGCTTCCCACGCGCTTGCGCTGGGTCTGCTGGGGTCTGGCCATCTCTCCTAACTGTTGTTGTGTGATGAAGAAATAAAGCAAGGGTGAGCAGCAAGCCCACCAAAATAATATGTATAATGATTTACAATATATGAGCCTACTCATAATACTCATGAAAGTCTTGGTCAAAAGAAATGAACCAAGTTTGATATCTTAATGCGATGAAGTCGCAAAATATTCAGTATATATACATATATACTTTTCAAAATATTGGAAGTCCTCTTCCATGCATAATATACACAAAGTCCCAGTGTATAACTGTATATAAAAAAAATATCGTTGCAAGGTGATCTCATATATCTAACCTTGTCTCAACGTTTTTCTGAAAATCTTTGTCATTCATAAGACAATTATTAATTAGGTATAAGTTTAAAAGATGAGGTTACCAAATACCCCAATATACTTATATCTTTCCCAATACTACTTGAACTACCACCGTTCAAGTTATAATCAGTTTCAAAAGTTCATCACATAGATGAGACTACAAGACAAGATTTGAATAGATTCAATCTTTGAAATATTATTGAATGAAATAAAGTTACGAGATACTTTATTTAGTCCCGATATATATATATCCACATATATATATCTCTTAAACATTTCCTGGAACCTCTGTTATGTAAAGTATGAACAGAGTTTGAAACATCCAATGAACTTTGGAAAGGAAAAGAATTTTGGCATAAACCCGATATCTCGCTGATCAGGCAAAGATACCAATAAGTAACCTTTTCTACTAGTAGATGGACGAATTCCCCACTGGTCATCACCCTGGTCATAATTAAGACCTATGCTGGACTGCCACTCAGCCACTTATGCATTTGATGGACTCCCACTGAGCCACTTACACAATAATAGACCGTACCCCGGCCTGTCGCTTATGCCGACTCAATGAGAGGGGCTTACTTCCCGAACGTTGAGAAAGTAATCAATTCATTTACCAAATCTGCAACCTTGTTGCGAATATAAAATACACCACAGAGCCGGATTCCCCAGGTTTTGAGCGAGTATTTAAATCCCCTTAAAAGGAAGATCTTAAATATAAAAATGAGTTTTGGGATCCGCTCTGACTTTTAAAAATCATTTTGAAGACTCGAAAACACTTTAAAGAGTGTTTGGAGTAAGGCTGATTTAATGAAGTAAATCAGTCCCCAGAATATTTTAGAAAATGACTGAATATTATTATTTTAATTAATATTCCCATAAAGAATAATCTTTATAAAAATAATTGAAGTAGAAGTTTTAAAACTTATACTTAAAACGAATATTAAATAACCAAAGATATACTTATATAAAAGTATTATCTTTATTTGAATAACCGAAAATAAGTTTGATTATTTACACCTTATTCTTTAATAAAATAAAGAATATACCTCAGCAAATAATCGGAGTCATAGATCCTCAAATGAATATTCAGATAATATTCAATAAATAAAATACGCTGAGTCATAATACCTCGAATGAATATTATAAATAATATTCATTAAATAAAATAAAGGAGTCATACATCCTCAAATGAATATTCAAATAATATTCAATAAATAAATAAAAGGAGTCATAAGTCCTTGAATGAATATTCAAATAATATTCAATAAATAATATAAAAGAGTCATAAGCCCTCGAATGATATTCGAAATAATATTCAATAATAAATAAAGTTTAAAGTTATCGAATAAACCTTATTCGATTAATAGTTTGGAAAACTATAACCATATATAAATAAATATATATATATATATATATCCATATCCATATATATACAAAATCTACTCGGGATCCTCGACTCCCGGTTTTAGAAAATATTTTCACCTTTGGGTCCCTATACTAAGGGTATACGCAAATACCGCTTATCTCTAGCATAGGTATTATGCAACGAATAAGCATTTGAACCAACAGATATATATTTCAAGAATATGAAACAGGCATGCATATATACCATATCACATGCTACAATATATCGCAACATTTGCTAATATAAACATCATGCATCTATCGCAAGATAATGCATATACATATATACATCACAACAACAGTATAACGGATAGAATACTTGCCTGAGCGACTGGGGTTACGAATGGCTCGGGACGAGTCTGGTAACCTATAAACAACAAGTAAGTTGGAATTAAACCAAAGTCACTTGTAAATCTATACTTTAACTAACTTAGACTCTAACGCTTGATTTTGCGCTCACTGATTTGCTTAAGTCACTCGGGTACCCTCGGCTCCTTCATTTTTAATAATTTAACCTTTACGAGTTTTAAAGCGATTCCTTCGCGAGTGACTTACCAACTGCCTAAAACACTTACCATAAATGTTTCATGCATTAATTAACCCTTTTTGGTCTTTAACCTACATTTCAAAGTAAGGCGAGGGAAAAAGTTTCGTTCGTGAAACGCCGTTACTTGAAACGGTCGTTTCTCCTAAACCGTAAATCGGAATCAAACGAACTACATATCAAAACGAAGCTCGTAACATGAGCTATCTAAACATGGCAGTGGTCACAATCTAGCAGGGGTTCTCGGGTCCTAATGTTATGCACAAAAACAGTCCAAAGAAAATCGGACGTTACGACGGCTATGTTTACGCGATTACCAATATTTATACCACTCCAATTCTTTACCAATTCACTACAAACCACCCAACCATCATCAATACCTAAAACACAACTTATATCAAGGCAAAGTCAGTCCATAATCTCAAGGTTTTCCAACTTATTCAACCACAAACATGATCTACTAACCATAACTTAAGATTCATTAACCATTAACCAAGATTCATATCCAAAATCACCACAAATCCAACCAAACCATCTATCATACATGGATCTTGCTATTCATACATGGATATTTCTATATATACATTAATCCATCCATAAACTCATCAAAACTCAAAGTTCAAACTATAAGTTAAAGGTGAAAGTTGTTTATACCTCCTTGAAGCTTCCTAACACAACCCAAGAGCTTTGAATGCCTAAAAGAACCTTGATCCTTGCTTGTATAACCTTAATCTTTCATAAAAATTCAAGAAAACTAAAGTTATTTCTTGAAGGTTACTATTCACCATCTTCTTCCTTGATTTATAGAAAAAGATTGGCTTGGAATTAGAAGCTTAAACTTATAGGAAGTATGTAACTATCCATGGGGAAGCTTAGATAATTACCTTGCTAAATAGTAAGTGGTGGAGCTTGGATCTTCAAATTTTAAGAAATGGGCCGAGAGCTAGCTTGGGAAGAAGATATTTTTGTGTTTTGTTTGATGAAAATGAAATGATTTGCTTGGTTGGTTGATTTTTGTGTTGTTTTTGGTTAATGACTTAATTAACCTTGATTTTGTGTGGTTATAATTCAACCACACTTCCTTCCCTTCTATGTCATGCTTGTGTCACCTTGCACATGTCATTATGCTCCCACTTGTCCACACCTTGTGGTTTGATGATGTCACAATCCCTGGCTTCTTGTACAAGCTTGTCTCTTGGTCACTTATTTGTTTTACGGTTCGCTTATCTTTCGTTCTCGTTTATCGTTTGAGGGATCATACCCGGGATCTTATTACTTAGGTTCCCTTAACCTTTCTCAATATATTATATTCCTTTTATGATCCTCTCCTATAATCCTTTAATTTCAATCCTTTTTATCCTGTTACCTTATACTCAATTCTCTCCGTATCTTGTGGATTTCCGGGAAAAATCAAAGTGTTCGGAATTGGATTCTGACGATCTTTACATACACTTATATACCACATAGAGTACTAATAATATCCCATAAGATCAATAACAGAACCCCTACATAGCGTGGCATGAAAAGTTTTCTCGTTCAGCAAAAACACTATTCATAAGGGTTTCAAAATTTCTCAAAAATTGGGGTTATTACAGTCTCCCCTCCTTAAAAGGATTCCGTCCCGGAATCAGATAGAAAACAAATGGGGATACTTTCTTAGCATTACACTTTCTAACTCTCGAGTCAATTTTCCACATTGTGGTTCTACCACCAAACTCTGCCTAGTTTGATAATCCTTCTCCTAAGCACTTGTTCCTTTTCACTCTATAACCCTTCCTGGTTGCTCCATATAGGTTACGTCGGGTTGCATATCTATGCGCTCATATGCCCCTATTTGACTGGCATCCGAATTACACTTCCTTAACATTGATACGTGGAACACGTTATGAACTTGCTACATATTCGGGGTTAGGGCTAGCTTATATGCTAACTTCCCAAACGTCTTAATATATCCAAGGGTCCAACAAATTGTAGACTTAGCTTTCCTTTCTTTCCGAACCTCATCAATCCTTTCCAAGGGATACCTATAACATTACTAGGTCCCCTATTTCATACTCTTTATCCTTTCGTGTCAAATCAACATACTTATCATGTCCATCTTGGGCTACTACCAGCCGTCCTCTGATTAGATCTATCATATCCTTGGTCCTTTGGACTACTGCGGGTCCGAGCATCTTGCGCTCTACAACTTCATCCTAACATAAGGGAGATCGACATTATCTTCCCTCAAGGATCTCATAAGGCGACATCTCGATAATGACATATGATCTATTGTCGTAAGATAACTCAATCCGAATTAAGTGATCATTCCAAATTCTTTCAAGTCTATTGCACAGACTCTCATTATAGCTTTTATCATTAGAGCTTCTGCTTCTCAATACCCATTCTTTTCCAGTTCGTAATCGCTACTACCTTCCGTTCCTAATATTATACTGGTTATACTTTTGCTCGTTAGCGTTCTATAACCTTTTAATAACCACGTCAACCTTAGTATCACGAATGTGTTCCCATTCCGCATACTACCACCACTTTATTACTCCTTTTTCAGTTGTTTCTATTTTCCAAAATTTGATCAATCAAATAGAAGTAAAGGAATTTGTTGAGAGATCACTATGATCATGAACACTTGTTATATTGCATAGTTAGTACAGAAGGTGGCCAGCCTTTAGTACTTGACAAGCAATTAAACAATAGCTGGTATCCTACTCGGCTTCTATCACACAGATAGATAGTCATTCGGCAATACCTCCCCTTCTGGAAGGGTTGTTCTTCTCAGCTTACATGAAATGAAAAGAAGAGAAAAGAACGAATTGAAGAGAATTGTATATATGAAAAAATATACTGCCACAAAATATCTGGCTTGGAACCTACCTCTGAACTATAGAGGTTTGTCATAGGAGAACAAAACATATACGTATTTATATCAACATCAAGCATTATAGCCTCGTATTTCCCATGCCTAAATATTTTCGCTATCCCGTCCATCATTCTATGGACCCACACTCTTCCTTGAGCTTATACATAATCACCTTTGAAACTCCCTCGACATCGAAAATCGAATCTGGGATCTCATTCTAGACATCATCGTTACTTGAATTCTATGCTTGCACCGCAACCTTCCCCGTATAATAATACGACTCTCTATTGATAAGAAAGAATAATTATTCACTAGGTAGATACTCTACTTAATTAGTCTATCAATGATAACTTATACACTACCACTACCCGATTAGTGGTACTCAATCTCAACACCCATTCCAATACAACTCTCACGGTTGTAATCAGCTCATTAATCGCAGAATCATTACTGCCTTACTATGGTCCACCACTGACCTACTGTAGTCATTCATTTTCCATGAAGTCTTAATAACTAACCATACGGAGTCCATACATCTCGTATCTAATTCTCCTAAGGAGTTAACATAACCACCAATCACAATTCATGAAGAACACTCCAAACTCTGACGTACTTTCATGACATGAAGCAGATAAAATTTGCAGAAGAGTTTCGCTCAAAGCAACGATAGCAGGTTAATACCATTCTTAATCATATGCCTTCAATAGAAGACTTAACTCAAAGGTTTGTTTAGTCCTTTTTGAACTATGGTCCTGGCTTATCTCAAGATAGTATCTTCTGAGATAGATAGCCCGCTCATGGCGATTACACGAATTAAACCTTTACTAACTACTATTACGGTTGGGTATTGCACAGTCATCAGAAGGAATGTCAATCTTCCAAACCATAATACAACCTTCACAGTTTTAACCATCATCACTGTATTCCTTTGGCACAAGTGCCTATAATTATCCTCTTACCTTTAAAGTGTCGGCCACCTCTTTGGCCTTTCCTGATAGTACAATTTCCTTACAGTCAATGTCATTTTAACCACCTCCAAATAATTTTCTACCTCATTTCAATCACAGCTTATGTGAAGATGTATTCCTTAAAATCTGATGAATAAAAAAAATCACCATTTTTCCATAAGTTATTGCCTCAGTCTTTAGAGGTTAATCACTGTCACGACTGACTCTCAACTATACTTAAAACATCTTTTATCTTAAGTCCTAATTGCCTAGAACAATTTCAACCTTTACTGGTTTGATCCATACTTTCTCGTGGTTTAACACGTGCCCCACTTGGCATCATTATAATTACGTCATATTTCCTTTATCCCCATTTCCATTCTTGAGAATTTTGAATATTACCTTTTTCCTTATAAAACCTCTAAGGTTATCCTTCAATCGTTCCTCCTGTATTCCCTAGATACAGGGCATATCACAATACCATTTACTAATAGTAGAACCATTGTCTATATAATTCTGAAGAATTTCTCCACTGATCCTTAAAGGTTATTATTACCTTAATCCTTTCCAATTCATACTGTCAAAACTCATACTATCCCTATTAAGGGTGAAATGCCAACCTTTATGCATTCCCCTAGGATTCGTTTTAAGTTACCGATGTTCTATCCTTAATTCCACCTTTAAAAAAAGTACAAGCATCCTTCCATGGATAAATAAAGTCATATATCCCTGATAAGGGTATCTTATTCAATCATTCCCACCTCGATAGTCTATACCGAATTTCACAATAGCATCCTTATTCTATATTGAGGTCAATCCATATGGCCTCCAAAAGATAACAATGGTCATCCGCTTTTCTTTCCTGATTTGGTAATGATAACATGGATGTTCTGGAAGATATTGGTCATGTTCAACGTGAACTTCTTCTTAATAATTCCTTATTTACTTTTGTTGTTTATCTCAACAGTCACCTCAATGTTGGGATATCTTTCATATCTGGCGTCTCCCTTTCTGGGTATCATGCCACCGGTCTTACACTTCACCTTCTTGAAGGTCACTTCCTTCATCCAATTTTCTTAATTTCTTACTTTCTTATCCCCTTAGTCTATCCGCGTCTCATTATTTATCCTTCGAATTATCTCAAGGTTTCCTCGAATCCTCCCAACTTAAAGGGGGATAAAATATACATAACTCTTATGCCTTCAACCATCAATTTTAACTCATGGTGAATCACCCTCATACCAATGATTACATACTTTCTTATTTCTATTGCTACGAGTCTTTAGGGTTTCCTCATACCCGACTCCCTTATCATTCCTCAAACTCTCTTGCCTTTATATTCCTTTCTCTTATCGTTATTTCATGAACCAACACAACATAAGCATTGATTTCGACATCCCGTCATTCTGGATTCGTGTCTTCAGAACGAATCTTAACAACTTTTACAGCTTAGATTCATAATTCATCATACTCGTCTGCCTTTGTTCTGGCTCTAAAGCTTTTACACTATTCCATAACCTTGGGAATTACGATCCCGAAAACAATTGGCTGAACTTTAATCAGTTTATTATAATCTCTTGCTCCGTGCCTTCCTTGGCCTTTCACCAGCGGGTGGTCTCTCTCTTGGGAGGATAAGTGACAAAACAGTCTTTTGTGGTTCGTCAATCATTTAGAATCTCAAATGATTCATCTATTTCCTTTAGCCAGGCTCTTCCCTCGACTGGGTCAGCTTGTTCCTTGGAACTCTGAGAGCTTAGCGACTTAAAGGTCATGAAAGAATTTCCCACCGCACTGTCTCCTCAGAGTGGTGGTTGGGGATAATAGTCAAAGTTCTGTCTAGACAGGTCTATGAATTGCCGTATAGGAGTACCGTCTCGGGTCTCCTTTCCTTACTCGACTTTCTGTTTCCTTATTATGAAATGTTTCATCCTACTCCCCATAATCGGGGTCATCTTTTAATTTAAAATCCTCATTTTCCACTCCATTATGTCATGGGTTCCTTCTATCTTGATGGCGACCTCCCTGACTATCGCGTTCAGGGTTTGCTCTAAATCTTATTCCTCAACTATGGCTCTCATCTAAGTTCTCATCCTTACACTCTTGAACTTTCGGAACCCAAATTCTATAGGAATACCTCATTATTCCCTTATCATCTTTCTCGATATTAATCTTTTATCTAATTGTTGGCTCTCTACCTTCATTCATAACTTTTTCTGGCACAATATGATCTTTTCCAATAATTCGGGCTGTATTGCAATCTCAAACAGCTTTTCGGTACCGGCTCCGGTTACCTTCACTTCTATTTCCATTTTCTCAAAATCTCTTATAAACTCTCCAAAAGGCATTATCATCTTGAGTCTCTCCTTTTTACTAAGGGCATCAGCCACCATATTGGCTTTCCCCGAATGATAAAGAATCTCCCAATCATTATTCTTGGTTAGCTCTAACTGCCTCTTCTGGCATATGTTGAGCTCTTTGTGACGTGAAAATGTACTAGAGCACTTATGGCTTAGGTAATTCTCGCACTTCTCTCCATACAAGTAGTGCCTCCAATCTTTAGGGTAAAACTATTGCAACGAGCCTAAGCTCATGGGCGGGGATATCGAATTTCATATTACCTTAATTGTCTTGACGCAGACGCGATTATCTTGCTGCGCTAAGAAGCACCCTAATTCCTTATGCGAAGCGTCACTTACAAATCACAAAATCTCCTTTTTCCATCCGACAACGCCAACATAGGGGCCGTCACCAACCTTTGCTTCAGTTCTTAAAAGCTGTTCTCGCATTTCTCTGTCTATTCGAACTTCTCAGTCTTATGAGTAAGCCGCGTTAAAGGGGGCTACTATCTTTACAAATTTGAACGAACCTCCGGTAGTGATCGACCAATCCTACCTCTGGTAGTTGACCTAACCATGGTCATCAATTCATCAGTGGCCCTTTATCCATTCTTGTCAGGATCCTCCATGGGATCCTCCTCAGCAACTATCCCTTCTAGGACAACATCCTTAATATCAACATCATCCGGTCCTGCATTAGGACACTCTATCGGATCCACAATCCGATCTCCAATTAGTAATAAAATATCATCGCGCTGTTGCTCCTCAACCTCAGGGTTCGGAGTCCCGCTACTCTATACGATAACGAACTACGCTTCTATCGCTACATTTATAAGGGTTCCCATAAGGGTTTTAACTGTCAGTACTACGTTAGGTAGTCCGACTATGAACTTGGCAAGAGTTCTTATTATCTTAGTGAACTTATTATCTTTACGTCCCATCATCTCTGAGGTTTATAACGCTTAGCTCTGATACCATTTCTGTAACACCCCCAGATCCGGGGTCGGGGATCCGGGTCGTCACGGTCTTTCTTTCCACAATATCACTTCACTTAATTAATAATAAATAACCTTATGCTGTGACCCCACACTAACACACACCACAACCCGTTATAGTCTCAGAGATGAAATTTAAATAAGTACAAGTCTTTGAATCCACAATTTAAAAGTTATTACAACCCAAAATGATTACTTGATAAATTTACAGTTAATTGCCATTATCTGCCACAAGTTATAATTATACATAATTGATTCTCAAAAGTAGATGGTCTGATCTACAATAGATCTACCTCTGCAGCTATAGCAGCTACAACATCAACGGGAAGACGCGGGACGCTTCCCACGCGCTTGCGCTGGGTCTGCTGGGGTCTGGCCATCTCTCCTAACTGTTGTTGTGTGATGAAGAAATAAAGCAAGGGTGAGCAGCAAGCCCACCAAAATAATATGTATAATGATTTACAATATATGAGCCTACTCATAATACTCATGAAAGTCTTGGTCAAAAGAAATGAACCAAGTTTGATATCTTAATGCGATGAAGTCGCAAAATATTCAGTATATATACATATATACTTTTCAAAATATTGGAAGTCCTCTTCCATGCATAATATACACAAAGTCCCAGTGTATAACTGTATATAAAAAAAATATCGTTGCAAGGTGATCTCATATATCTAACCTTGTCTCAACGTTTTTCTGAAAATCTTTGTCATTCATAAGACAATTATTAATTAGGTATAAGTTTAAAAGATGAGGTTACCAAATACCCCAATATACTTATATCTTTCCCAATACTACTTGAACTACCACCGTTCAAGTTATAATCAGTTTCAAAAGTTCATCACATAGATGAGACTACAAGACAAGATTTGAATAGATTCAATCTTTGAAATATTATTGAATGAAATAAAGTTACGAGATACTTTATTTAGTCCCGATATATATATCCACATATATATATCTCTTAAACATTTCCTGGAACCTCTGTTATGTAAAGTATGAACAGAGTTTGAAACATCCAATGAACTTTGGAAAGGAAAAGAATTTTGGCATAAACCCGATATCTCGCTGATCAGGCAAAGATACCAATAAGTAACCTTTTCTACTAGTAGATGGACGAATTCCCCACTGGTCATCACCCTGGTCATAATTAAGACCTATGCTGGACTGCCACTCAGCCACTTATGCATTTGATGGACTCCCACTGAGCCACTTACACAATAATAGACCGTACCCCGGCCTGTCGCTTATGCCGACTCAATGAGAGGGGCTTACTTCCCGAACGTTGGGCAAGTAATCAATTCATTTACCAAATCTGCAACCTTGTTGCGAATATAAAATACACCACAGAGCCGGATTCCCCAGGTTTTGAGCGAGTATTTAAATCCCCTTAAAAGGAAGATCTTAAATATAAAAATGAGTTTTGGGATCCGCTCTGACTTTTAAAAATCATTTTGAAGACTCGAAAACACTTTAAAGAGTGTTTGGAGTAAGGCTGATTTAATGAAGTAAATCAGTCCCCAGAATATTTTAGAAAATGACTGAATATTATTATTTTAATTAATATTCCCATAAAGAATAATCTTTATAAAAATAATTGAAGTAGAAGTTTTAAAACTTATACTTAAAACGAATATTAAATAACCAAAGATATACTTATATAAAAGTATTATCTTTATTTGAATAACCGAAAATAAGTTTGATTATTTACACCTTATTCTTTAATAAAATAAAGAATATACCTCAGCAAATAATCGGAGTCATAGATCCTCAAATGAATATTCAGATAATATTCAATAAATAAAATACGCTGAGTCATAATACCTCGAATGAATATTATAAATAATATTCATTAAATAAAATAAAGGAGTCATACATCCTCAAATGAATATTCAAATAATATTCAATAAATAAATAAAAGGAGTCATAAGTCCTCGAATGAATATTCAAATAATATTCAATAAATAATATAAAAGAGTCATAAGCCCTCGAATGATATTCGAAATAATATTCAATAATAAATAAAGTTTAAAGTTATCGAATAAACCTTATTCGATTAATAGTTTGGAAAACTATAACCATATATAAATAAATATATATATATATATCCATATCCATATATATACAAAATCTACTCGGGATCCTCGACTCCCGGTTTTAGAAAATATTTTCACCTTTGGGTCCCTATACTAAGGGTATACGCAAATACCGCTTATCTCTAGCATAGGTATTATGCAACGAATAAGCATTTGAACCAACAGATATATATTTCAAGAATATGAAACAGGCATGCATATATACCATATCACATGCTACAATATATCGCAACATTTGCTAATATAAACATCATGCATCTATCGCAAGATAATGCATATACATATATACATCACAACAACAGTATAACGGATAGAATACTTGCCTGAGCGACTGGGGTTACGAATGGCTCGGGACGAGTCTGGTAACCTATAAACAACAAGTAAGTTGGAATTAAACCAAAGTCACTTGTAAATCTATACTTTAACTAACTTAGACTCTAACGCTTGATTTTGCGCTCACTGATTTGCTTAAGTCACTCGGGTACCCTCGGCTCCTTCATTTTTAATAATTTAACCTTTACGAGTTTTAAAGCGATTCCTTCGCGAGTGACTTACCAACTGCCTAAAACACTTACCATAAATGTTTCATGCATTAATTAACCCTTTTTGGTCTTTAACCTACATTTCAAAGTAAGGCGAGGGAAAAAGTTTCGTTCGTGAAACGCCGTTACTTGAAACGGTCGTTTCTCCTAAACCGTAAATCGGAATCGAACGAACTACATATCAAAACGAAGCTCGTAACATGAGCTATCTAAACATGGCAGTGGTCACAATCTAGCAGGGGTTCTCGGGTCCTAATGTTATGCACAAAAACAGTCCAAAGAAAATCGGACGTTACGACGGCTATGTTTACGCGATTACCAATATTTATACCACTCCAATTCTTTACCAATTCACTACAAACCACCCAACCATCATCAATACCTAAAACACAACTTATATCAAGGCAAAGTCAGTCCATAATCTCAAGGTTTTCCAACTTATTCAACCACAAACATGATCTACTAACCATAACTTAAGATTCATTAACCATTAACCAAGATTCATATCCAAAATCACCACAAATCCAACCAAACCATCTATCATACATGGATCTTGCTATTCATACATGGATATTTCTATATATACATTAATCCATCCATAAACTCATCAAAACTCAAAGTTCAAACTATAAGTTAAAGGTGAAAGTTGTTTATACCTCCTTGAAGCTTCCTAACACAACCCAAGAGCTTTGAATGCCTAAAAGAACCTTGATCCTTGCTTGTATAACCTTAATCTTTCATAAAAATTCAAGAAAACTAAAGTTATTTCTTGAAGGTTACTATTCACCATCTTCTTCCTTGATTTATAGAAAAAGATTGGCTTGGAATTAGAAGCTTAAACTTATAGGAAGTATGTAACTATCCATGGGGAAGCTTAGATAATTACCTTGCTAAATAGTAAGTGGTGGAGCTTGGATCTTCAAATTTTAAGAAATGGGCCGAGAGCTAGCTTGGGAAGAAGATATTTTTGTGTTTTGTTTGATGAAAATGAAATGATTTGCTTGGTTGGTTGATTTTTGTGTTGTTTTTGGTTAATGACTTAATTAACCTTGATTTTGTGTGGTTATAATTCAACCACACTTCCTTCCCTTCTATGTCATGCTTGTGTCACCTTGCACATGTCATTATGCTCCCACTTGTCCACACCTTGTGGTTTGATGATGTCACAATCCCTGGCTTCTTGTACAAGCTTGTCTCTTGGTCACTTATTTGTTTTACGGTTCGCTTATCTTTCGTTCTCGTTTATCGTTTGAGGGATCATACCCGGGATCTTATTACTTAGGTTCCCTTAACCTTTCTCAATATATTATATTCCTTTTATGATCCTCTCCTATAATCCTTTAATTTCAATCCTTTTTATCCTGTTACCTTATACTCAATTCTCTCCGTATCTTGTGGATTTCCGGGAAAAATCAAAGTGTTCGGAATTGGATTCTGACGATCTTTACATACACTTATATACCACATAGAGTACTAATAATATCCCATAAGATCAATAACAGAACCCCTACATAGCGTGGCATGAAAAGTTTTCTCGTTCAGCAAAAACACTATTCATAAGGGTTTCAAAATTTCTCAAAAATTGGGGTTATTACAATCACTCCTAAAATATGAGGGTTAAATCCCATCTAGATCATTCATATTTCTCATACAATTCATAATATACCTAATGTCCACTTTTATCATTACCCAGTCAAAGATAACTTTTAATGGAATCAATGTATATTAATTCTCGTATAGAAATATAATGACTTCAGTTTAAAGGACCATTACATCATTATCACTGTGAGAATTACTTATGACACAACAGACATGTAGAATCTCACATCGGGTCTGTCCAGCACCATGTACATTTATATAATCCTGTGTTTTTTTACTTTAGTATCACTATACCTATGATCAATGAGATCTGATCATCAGTCAATAAACACACCAGTCTTAATGCATTATTATTGTCCCTTAATAATAATACTCGACTAGGGACTTTTAGAAATAGTGATACTATTCTCATAATCTCATTTCTAAGTCACGTACTTAGAGATATAGATTTTCATATCATATTCCAAGGACATTTATTAATCTAACATTTATATCGCAGTAAATTAAGAATTAATAAATTATAAAGGGAATAATCGATAGAACATAAACATTAATAATCCAAATGTCTTAAACTAAAACATCATAGTGTTGTCTCTAGGGCACAAACACTAACAATCCCCCACTTACACTAGAGCCAATCACCCATGTATCTAATACTCATGGAACTAGTATGACAATCGTGCTTCTGCTGCGACAAAGCCTTAGTCAGTGGGTCTGTAACACTATCATTACTATGCGCTTTACATTTATATCTCCTTGATCATTAATCTCATTAATAAGGTGATATCGCTTAAGTACATGCCTAAACATAACAAAACTCCTATATAATGTGGTATAATAATTTTCTAAATCAACAAAATCAACAAAAGTTACTATTCATCAGGGTTTCAAAAATTCCAAAAATTAGGGTTATTACAGTCTCCCCTCCTTAAAAGAATTCTGTCCCGGAATCAGATAGAAAATAAATGGGGATACTTTTCTAGCATTGCACTCTCTAGTTCCCAATTCGATTCTTTCACATTATGGTTCTGGCACAAAACCCTAACTAGCTTGATAACCTTGTTCCGAAGTACTTGTTTTTTTGATCCATAATCCTCACTGGCCACTCCATGTAGGTTAAGTCTGGTTGCATGTCTACGTATTCTTATTCCACTATATGTCTGGAATCCAGATTATACTTTCTTAACAGTGACACGGGGAACACATTATGAACTTGCTGCAGGTTTGGGGTAGGACTAACTCATATGTTAACTTCCCAATAAGTCTTAATATCTCCAAGGGTCCAATGAGTCGTGGACTTTGCTTTCCTTTCTTTTCAAACCTCATCAATCCTTTTTCCAAGGGAATAATTTTAACCACACTAGGTTCCCTGCATACTCCTTTCGCTTTCGGGCCAAACTGGCATACTTCTTCTATCGATCTTGGGTTGCTACTAGCCGTCCTCAGATTGAATCTATAATATCCTTGGTTCTTTGGACCACCGCTAGTCCGAGAATCTTGTGCTCTCCAGGTTTATCTTGATACAAGGGATATCGACATTGTCTTCCCTAAAGGGCCTCATAGAGCGCCATCCTGATACTGACATAAAACCTATTATCGTAAGAAAACTCGGTATGTGCTAAATGACCATCCCAAATTCCTTTCAAGTCTATCGGATAAAATCTCATCATAGTTCCAGGCGCTATAGCTTTTGCTTCTCAATACCCACTCTTTTCCAGTCCATAGGCGTTACGATCTTCCATACATAATACTATTATGGCTATACTTTTACTTCCTAGCATTCTATAGCCTTCTAATAATTGTGTCAATCTTAGTATTATGAACGTGCTTTGATTCCGGAGACAAACACATTTGTACTACTTCTTTCCGAGATGCTTCTATCTTTGAAAGCTTGATCAATCATATCGAATTAAAAGAATTTATTGAGAAGTAATTAAACAATATGTGCTATCCTACTAGGCTTATATCACACAAATAAGTAGTCATTCGGAAATACCTCCCCTTCTGGAAGGGTTGTTCTTCTCAGTTACATAAAAATTGAAAGAAGAGAAAAAGAAAGAATTTAAGAGAATTATATAAAAATATATGGTCACAAAATATCTGTATTGGAATCTAACTCTGAACTATAGAGGTTTATCACCAGAGAACGAAACATATAAACATGTATATATATATATCAATATCAAGTATTATTGCATCGCATTTCACGTGCCTGAATATTTTTGCTATTCCGTCCATCATTCCATAGACCCATGCTTTTTCTCGAGCTTATAAAAAATCACCTTTGAAACTCCCTCGACATCAAAATCGAATTTGAGACTTCATTCTAGACATCGTTGTTACTAGAATCCTACGTTTGCACCACAACATTCCTCGTATGGTAATACGACTCACTGTCGATAAGAAGGAATAAATATTCAATAGGTAAATAATCGACTTAATTAGTCTATCAATGATAACTTATACATCACCACGGCCCGATTAGTGGTACTCAATCTCAACATCCATTACAACACAACTCTCTCAGTTGTTATCGTTTCATTATTCGCAGAATCATTTCTACAGTACTATAGTCCATCGCTGATCTACTGCAGTCATTTATCTTCCTCGGGATCATAATAGATAATCATACGAAATTCATATTCGTCGTATCGAAATCTTCTAAGGAGGTACGTAGTCAACATTCGTGATCCATGAAGGACATCTCCTAAACTTGAAGTATATATGACATGAAGCAGATGAAATTACATAAGAGCTTCAATCAAAGCAACAATAATAGGTTAATACCATTATTAATCATATGTCCTCAATAGGATACTGGAAAATCAAGGGTTCATTTATTCCTTTTTGGAACATGGTCCTGGCTTATCTCAAGGTTGGACCTTCCAAGATGGGTAGCCCGCTCACAGCATACCTACTATTATGGTTGAGTATTGCACAATCATTAGAAGGAATGTCAATCTTTTATACCAGAATACAACCTTCATGGATTTAACCAGCATTATTGTATTCCTCTGGAACAAGCACCTATAATTGCTCTCTTTCACTAAAGTGTCGGCCACCTCATTAGCCTTTCATGATAGTAATAGTTCCTTACAATCAATGTCTTTTCAACCATCTTCAACTAAATTTTTTACCTAATTTTCAATCACTGCTTATGTGAAAATGCTCTATTTAAGTTCTGATGAGTAAAAAAAGATATCACCATTTTTTCATAAGTTATTGCCTTAGTCTTTAAATGTGAACATCATCACGGCTGACTCTCGATCATACTTAAGACATCTCTTATCTTGGGTCCTTCTTGTTTTTACTAATCTCGACCTTCATTGGGTCGATCTATACTTTCTTATGGTTCAACACGTGCCTCACCTGACATTATTATAAATATGTCATATATCCTTTATCAAAATTTCTATTCTTGAGAACTTTGAATATTACCTTTCTCCTTTTAAAACCTCTAAGGTTATCCTAAAATCATTCATCATGTACTCCCTAGGTACAGGGCATATCAAGATACCATTTACTAATACTAGAACCATTGTCTATATAGTTCTAAAAACTTTCTCCACTGAATTTTTTCTTTCTAAAGGTTGTCGTTACCTTAATCCTTCCAATTTCTACTGTGAGAACTCATAATGTCCCTATTAAGGGTGAAATGCCAACCTTTATGCATTCACCTAGGGTTTACCTCAAGTTATCGAGGTTCTATCCTTAATTCCACCTTTTAAAAAAAGTTGCCCTTTCATGAATAAATCAAGTCATATATCCCTGATAAGGGTATCTTATTCGGTCATTCTCACCTCGATAGTCTATACCTAGTTTCACAATAGCATCCTTATTCAAACTGAGGTTAATCCATATGGCCTCCAAAAGAAAACAACGGTTATCCGCTTTTCTTGCATGATTTGGTAATATTATCAGGGATATTCTAGAAGATATTGGTCGTGTTCAACGTGAACTTTTTAGTTCTAGTTACTCATTTACCTATGTTATTTATCTCAACAGTCATCTAAATGTCGGGATATCTTTTATACCTGGCGTCTCCCATTTGGGTATCAAGTCACAGGTGCTACATACACTTCACATTCTTCAAGGTCACTTCTTTCGTCCAATTTCCTAATTTCTTGCTTTCCTGTCTCCTCAGTACATCCGTGTTTCCTTATTAATCCATCGATTTATCTTAAAGGCTCATTGAATCCTCTCAACTTAAAGGGGATATTTATACGTATCGCTTATGCCTTCAAACCTGTTTATCTCATGATTAGTAACCATCACCCTGACGATGACACACTTCTCTATCTTCTCAAAATCTCGTATCAGCTCTTCCAAAGTCATTATCATCTTAAGCCTCTCTTTCCTACTAAGGGCATCAACCACCACATTGGCCTTCCCTGGATGATAAATAATCTCATAATTATAATCCTTGATTAGATCTAACCATCTCCTCTGGCGCATGTTAAGCTCCTTCTACCTAAAAATGTATTTGAGGCTCTTATGGTTGGCGTAATTCTCGCACTTCTCTTCATATAAGTAGTGCCTCCAAATATTTAAGGAAAAAACTATTTCCACGAGTTCAAGATCATAGGTAGGATATCGAATTTCATATTCCGTTAATTATATGGACGCGTACGCAATTACCTTTTCGTGTTGCATAAGCACGCACCATAATTCTTTGTGTGAAGCGTCATTATAAATCATAAAATCTCTTTTTTCATCCAGCAATGCCAACACAAGGCCGTCATCGATCTTATCTTCAGCTCTCGAAACTATTCTCACATTTCTCCCTTATACCTTAGGAAGTACTTACCCCGAAATAATTGACCGAACCTTAACCAGTTTATTAAAACATCTTTCTCTACATCCTTTTTATCCTCCTTCCGATGGTTGGCCTCTCCCTTCGGAAGGCAAGTGGTAAAAATAGTCTTTTGCGGTTCATCAATCATGTAGAATCTAAAATGATTCCTCTATTTCCTTCAGCCAGGCTCTTTCCTTGGCTGGGTCAGCTGTTCCATGGAACTCTGAGAGCTTAAGCGACAAAAGAGTACTGAAAGAATTTTCTAACATATTGATTCCTCATGGTGGTGGTTGGGGATAATAGTCTAAGTTTTATTTAGGCAGGTCCATGAATTTCCCCATATGAGTACTTTCCTGGGTCCCCTTCATAATGTTACGGGTTCCTTATATATTGATTGTGACCTCCTTGATTATCAAACTCAGGGTTCGCCCTAATCTTATTCCTTGTGGGGGAATAATGCTTGGAAAAATTTGAGAATCTCTTTATATTGGTTTTACTTACTTTTTTTAAGTCTTTCTCTCGTACAGTCCTTATATGGTTAAAAAATATGAATTCTCCAGTTTCCATACACTTCATGACACTCTTAAGTGTTAATAGTGCGGATAACGTTACAAATAAACTTGCTATCTTATCACAAAAGAATTGATCTGAACTAAAAGGAACAACAAATATATACATAACTATTCATTCGAGGGTACAACAACTAAACACAAGGAAGAGAATTACATCATCATATCTGTTTTATCCCAAAAGTACTATTGTAAATAATCATCTAGTCAATCTAGACTACTCATTCATAACTTAGGATAATCCTCCAAAAGTGGTACTGAATGAAAGTCCTTGTCTGATCGCTTTGACTCTGCACACTACTCTGGATCAAGGAATGCCAGCGTAAACGACATCCCTAACCTACTCCATCAAAGAAGTGATGAGGTTTAAGATAGTCACAAGTAGAGCTGGATCAATCTGACCCTCAAGATGGCCTCTAGATGAAATTCGGGCGATAGCCTCAATATCATGTCCACGCTATAAGCTAATCCTATCGGAAGTACCCCGCCCTCACTCCTCTGTGCAGTAAGTCGATCCAACAGATCATTTCTAACATTACTGGCCTCATACAGGCTGCCCAAAGTCATGTGATAATCAGCGATAAGAGAATACTGAAGGGTTGCATCTAGCAGTCCATGGGGTACAGGTGGTGTAGACCTAGGAGATCCTACATGATAACCGAGCACAATATCAGGTGTCAGTGATGTAAAGATAAATGAGGCATCTCCTCAATAGGTTCTGGGATCAGTACAGGGGAGGGAACGAGAACTGGTGGAACCTCATAGATGTCTATGGGAATTTCCTGAAGATGGCCTGAAATAACTGGTGCCATGGAAGGCCCCACTCCATCTATCCACAATATCGGTTGTGCCCTCGGTAACTTTCTATCCTCTAGAGCTGCCCTCACGGCCATCATAGCTCTGGTAGTCGCCATGACTATTGTCATCAATTCCTCAGCGGTCCTTTTTTAATTCTCGCCAGGATCCTCCTCAGCAATAATTCCTTTTGGGACAACATCTTCAACTACTACATTCTCAATATGAACCTCATTCGATCCCTCGTTAGGGTATTTCATCAGATCCACAATCTGATCCCCAATGTGCACTAAACATTACCGCATTGTTGCTCCTCAACCTCAGGGTTCGGTGCCCCTCTACCCTATATGATAATGAACTATATTAATATCATGGTATTTATAAGGGTTCTCGTAAGGGTTTTAACTGTCTGTACTATATATGTTAGCTAGTCCAACTATGAACTTGGCAAGAGTTTTTATTATCTTAGTAAATTTATTATTTTAACGACACATCATCTCTGAGGTTTATAATGCGTAGCTCTAATACCAATTCTGTAACACCCCTAAATCCGAGGTCGAGGATCCGGGTTGTCACGAGTTCTATTTCCATTAATAACAATTAATCTTAATAAATAATTAAATATCGCGTACAGTGACCCCACGATACACACACACCATACATTATACTCTCATAGATGAATACCAAAAATAATACAATTCGTATTATCCACAACTTAAAAATTATAACACCACAAAAGAGTTTCTGAATAAATTTACATGTTCTTTGCCATTATAACAATTTATAAATATACAGAAGTCTGGTACATCAAAGTTGAAAGCCTAGCATATTGGTAGCTCCTACCTCAACCATAACGGCATCAACACTTACAGGAAGCTGCGGAACATTTCCAATATGTTCGTGAATTGGGAGCTTGGTCCTGTTAATCTTGCCCAACTGTTGTTGTGTGATGAAGAAATGAAGCAAGGGTGAGCAAACAGCTCACGAAAATAACATGTATATTAATCAACAATATATGAGCATTCTCATAGTATTTATGAAAGTCTTGGTTAGGCAAAAATGAACCAAGTTTGATATCTTGACGCGACGAAGTCACAAAATATTCAATATATAAATATACTTTCAAAATATATAAAGTTTGTTCAATAGTTCCAAGTATCTTTATTGATAACTTTCTGAAAATCTTTTTATGCATAAGATAATCATTTACTAGATATAAGTTTAAAAGATGAAGTTACAAAATACTCCAATATGCGTATATCTTTTTCTGAAAACTAATTGAACCAACACTGTTCAAGGTATACTTAGTTTCAAAAGTTCATCACATATATGAATCTACAAGACAAGACTTGTATAGAATCAATCTTTGAAATATCATTTAAAAGAAATGAAGTTACGAGATACTTCATTATGTCCATATATATGGGAATATATATATATATATATCTCTTTCATACTGTAACGCCCTCCATATCCGGGGTCTAGATCTGGGGGTTACTTGCTAACTACCAACATAAATCAACCTGTACAGTAATTATAGAAACATATATCTAACCCCCTCATACTACTATTCAGGATCTTTAAGGTTAAGGTATGAAGACAAGAACACAACACTACCTTTATTACATTTTCAAATTCAAAATCTTACAGATCTCTCTTTATTACAAACCAACTATCTAAACATGTTTTAAAACAAATTTCATTTTATTCAAACACACACAACAACTATCCAAACTAAACTTGTTCTGGTAGTTCAAATCTCTCTTCCTGAATCGGGATTAGCACCCTTGGTGCCAGAGGGTCCCGCCTGTTCACTCGCTACTTCACCACCCTTGTATGAATAGGCTTCATTCTCAGATTTTACTGAAAGATAATATGAGTAACAACAAAAGGTGAGCCATAATTGCTCAGTAAGTCCACAATATATATATAATATCATAAGAAAGTCAAGTGAATCTGATATGGAATAGGTAATCAGATTCTATAAGTATTTATGTATTTCTGTAATAAATAAATAAGGCCGCTATCGGCGATTATCAATAAACTAAACTGGACACAAAAACCAACATATGCACTGTAATCTGCTGATCAGTCAGGATACGGTACAGATCTATACCCATATGTATAGACCCACAATCATATCGGGTACCCAGGCCCATTTTGGCCACATATCAAAGGGTCCAACCATCTTTGGCCCTAATCGTAACCATCAAGTCCATAAGATAAATATCTAGAACAATCGGTATGCTTCAATGTTATCCCAACATCATAATATATATCAGGATATAGATAGTGTGTAATCTATTAGAATATGAATAGAGTATTCAACATCTCAAGAATAATCAAAAGCAAAATAAAAGTATGATCAAAGAATAGTAATTGTGTTTCATTGAATTTGAATAAAGGTTATCAATATTCAGTGTATCAGGAATTTAAATCAGATATAGAATTACGTATAACAATTTACTATTCTGAATTTAGAATAGGGGAAAAACTTTCCCGATATTTGATCTATTCTGAATCTATCACTGGCTTGAACTTCCTCGCTGGATTCATATCTATCAAGGAAAAATATCAATTTAATTGACTTATACCTCAATCGTATATCAATCTGAATCAACTTAATCCTTATCGTCTACCCGTATGATAATAATTGACTCGTATAATAAATAACTAACATTTAAGACTCAATTAACCACATAAATCATATAGCACATAAGTCAGATAGTCATTCTAGTCTTTAAATCATTTTTAGAATTGAAATTGAGTCATTATTTGCATTATCGAACAATATCTGACTTGCTCCCTAATTTTTTTAGAATTTATCAGACACGTGTTCCTAATTAATCGGGCCTATAAATAAATAAATATCAAAAGCCAACTCATTTCCAAAAAAAATTAAGATTTAAAACTATTTTTATCGAATACAGATAATTTTCCGAATTTAGGAGCGCCTGTTTCATTTAAAATGAACAAACAGTTCAATTAATATTCAATTAATAAGAATAATTCAATTATTATATAAAATAATTAATTATTAAAAATAATTAAATATTCATTTTATTTTTAAATAATTATTTAGGAAAAATCCCAATTAGAAATGATTTTTCCATAATTTTTGGAATTAAAATGAAATTAATGTAAATTGTTTAAATAAACTGATTAATTATCAAAATAATTAATCAATTTAAATAAATAATAGATAAATAATAAATAAATAAAATTTTGTATTTTGGAAAATATTTAAAACAATTCATTTTATTTATAAAATAAATCAATTAATTAATTAAATTAATCAATCAATTTATTTAAATAAATAAAACTGATTTTTAGAATTTTGAAAAATAAAAGTAAAAATAATTTTCAGAAATAGTTTTGGAAACTGAATTCGGATTGGATAGGATTAAAGTCGGGTTTTTATCATTGGGTTAACGGGTTGAATTCGGGTAGTGAAGAATAGGGTTGACCTCTCAGAATCTGAAAAAAATCTGGCGGCCATCCCCTTATTCTGGCGAGTCCCAGTTCAAGCCCAACCGTGATCGTTTCTTCATGGTTTTGCTTCGATTTGATTCCCCAACAACGCAGCAACCCAACCGTCGCGTCAAAGCTGTCCGACCACCATCCAAACGCCATCTCCGGCCAAAATTTAAGCTTTTCCGATGGGTTAATCGGAAAAATGACTTCCCTCAAAATTGAATCGAAACTCGTTGAATCTTATGTTAATTTAAAGCCTAAGACTCCTAGAATCAATCCCCATCATCCATATCATTCCCAAATTAACAACAAGTCCAGAAAATGAAAATCAAAATTACAAAATTGAAAATTCGATTATCCTTAACTAGCAATCGTTTGGTGCAAGTAGGTATATAATTTGATTGTAATCATCAAAAGGAAGCTAATCCAAGCATAAAAAACATTCAATAACCCCTAGAGCTAAAAGCCCTAATTCGAGGTATAAGCCCTAAAATTAAAAATTAAAATCCGTGAATCTGGGCATGAAATCGATGGTATAATCATGCAGTACAGATCAAGAGCATCGATTTGGATACTTACATGATGGTATTTCGATTTCAGAAGCTCCCAAAATCATAGTTTGATTCTCACATTGTCAAGAACCATAATCCCCAATTATGCAGAGAATTTTTATTATTTTTCTAATTTTTAATGATTTTTATATAATTAATTAATAAAAAATAGGATATTTATAATTATAAGATAATACCCCTAATTAAAATTTAGGCCATAATTATATCTCTTAATAAAATTAATTGGCCCTTAATTAATAAATTATGGGAAATAATTTGTAAATTTTTAATTCTAAATAAATATAAAATATATCCAAAAATTTCCCAAAAAATATGAATAATTCAAAAATGCAAAGATATGAAATATTTGAAAGTCCCATGCCTTTATAAAAATAAAAATATGATTTTTGTGGGGATTTGAGCACCCGTAGGGGCCCGGAAAAATCTTTCACGAAATAATATATATTCTAAATTAACTGGATGTTCGGAAAATCAATATGGTATATGCCATATTAGGAAAAATAAGGCCAATCATTTTATATGAAATATCAGCTATTAAAATAAAGTTTGGGTCGTATAACTTATGATATAAAAGCATTTAACATGTAATAAAATACCCGAAAAATACCCCGAACTACACGGAACACATACAACACATAACAGCTATTATTTTATGACTAATTACACATAATGATATAATTAAACATATTACTCATTTATTATGATATTAAACAATCATAATTTCTCAGCCGTTACACATACACTCCTTGAAAACCTCTGTTGTGAAAAGTATAAACAGAGTTTTAACACCCAATGATTTTGGAAGGAAGGAAACTTTGGCATAAAATCGATACCTTGCTGATCAGGCAAAGATATCAATCAAGTCACTTTTTCTACTAGTAGATAGATGAATTCCTCGCCGGTCATCACCCTAGCCGCATTAGGACCTTGTGTTGGACCGTCACCCGGCCTCTTACGAGTTGATGGACTGTCACCCAGTCTCTTACACTTTGATAGACCGTACCCCGGTCCATCGCCTATGTTGACGCATTTAGATGGACTTACTTTCTGAATGTTGACAAGTAATCAAAAACTCCTTAATCAAATCAGCAACTTCGTTGCGTCAAAAATACACCACAGAGCCGGATCCTTTAGGTTTTGAGAAATTATTTAAATACCTCCACGAAAGGAAAGATTTAAGTTAAAAGCGAGTTTTGGGATCCGCTCTAACTTTTAAAATCATTTTGAAGATTTGAAAACATTTTTGAAAATGTTTAGAGTAAGAATGATTTAATAAAATAAATCAGTTACTATATATTAGAAAAATATTTGAATAATATTATTTAACTAATATTCCCATAAAGAATAGTTTTTATATAAATAAATGAAGTAGAAGTTTAACTAATACTTGAAACGAATAATAAATAACAAAAGATATACTTATACGAAATAAGATCTTTATTTGAATAATCGAAAATAATGTTTGATTATTATTCAAAACTATCGAATATACCTTACTCGATTAATAGTTATAGATAACTATATAAAATATGCTCGGGAACCTTGCCTCCCGGTTTTAGGAAAAATGTTCAACTTTGGGTCCCCTATACAAAGGGTATACGCAACTACTGCTTATCTCCAACATAGGGTATTATGCGGTTTATAAAAAATTGAGTTGACAATGAAATATCAAGATTTCAAAAAAGCAAGCATATATATATATATATCATAAACATGCTTCAATATATCACAAGATATGCTAATAACAATCATGCACTCATCTCAAGATAATGCATATATATACATAACACCACAACAACAGTTATACGGGTAGAAAACTTGCTTGAGCGATCTGGGGTGGAAATGGGTCTGGGATGAGTCCGGTAACCTATAAACAACACATAAGCCGGAATTAATCCTTGGTTGCTTAAGAAACTAGAATCTAACAATTCATACCCTAACGCTCACTTCTACGCTTAAGGATTTACATTAGTCGCTCGAGTACCCTCGACTCCACCATTTTTATAAAATTAACCGTTAAACTTTTTAAGGAGAATCTTTAGCAAGGACTTGACCAACTGTCTAATCCACTTTAAATAATTGGTTCGTGATCCGATTAGTATTTTAAGGCCTTAAACATGGTCTCAAGTTACGCGAGGGGTAAGGGTTTGTTCACAAAACTGCATTACTTAAAATGGTCGTTTTTCCTAAACTGTAAATCGGATCTAAGCGAACCACATATCAAAACGAAGCTTAAATCATAACCTATATTAGAATAGCAATGGTAAGGTTTAAAAGTTGGGGTTTCGAGTATAAATGTTATTCACAAAACAGAGGATTAAAAAATCAGACATTATAACTTTATGGTCACTATAGTTCCAAGATTTTCAGTCTTTGACATCCATTCAAATAACAACCCAAGCATCATCAACTCTAGTTTATCTTCAAAACTATCTCAAGAACATCATTTAATACTCAATTTTCATCAACTCAAGGTTTCTCCCATTAAAACATGCTTAATCATGGTTCGAGGTGATAGATCTAAACATACATGTACTAAAACATAACTATCATCAAACCCAATAATAAACATCAAGCTAAACTAATAGGGATAGGTGATTATACCTTAATTGGATCCTTGAACACACTAAAAAGAGATTTTAATCCTTAAGAGAGCCTTGATCTATGTTTATCAAGTTCAAACTTGCAAAGGAGTTCAAGATATAAGTTAGAACTTTCGGAATTACCATTAATCCGCTTGAAAGAACTAGAAAAATGAGGGCCTTACCATGATTATCTAGATGAGGTTAGTGAAAATTAGTTGTAGGCCATCTCAATACCTTTCCTAAGAGATATAGAACATAATGTTAGAGTGAGAATCGAAGGAGATAGAGCAGTTTTAAGTTTATGTCTCTGTTTCGGCCGAGGGCAAAGTGGTGGGGGAAGAAGAATAAAGCTCTTGCTTGTTGCCTTGGTAATTGTGATAGCTTTACTTGGTTGCAATAATTCAAGTAATTCAAGGGTTTAAAACACTTGGTTGTGGTTTAATCTTGCAAAAATATCTACTAAATCATGCATGCATCACTTGCTTACATCACTAGGGAGACACTTGTCCCTTCCCTATGGTTGGATGATGTCACCTTGTTTCTAGTCCACTTGTTTAATCCCTCTTTCTTCTTGTGCAAGCTTGTTTCTTGGTCGATTATTTATTTTACGGTTCTCTTAACTCTCAATCTCGTTAATCGTTTGAGGGATCATATCCGGGATCTTATTACTTGGGCTTCCCTGAACTTTTCTTAATATTATATTACTTTAATGATCCTCTGTTAAAATCCTTGAATTGAATTTCTTTTAATCACGTTACCTTATACTTTAATTCCTTCAGAATTTGGTGAATTTTCGGGAAAAATCAAAGTGTTCAAATTCAAATTCTGACGACCTTTATATACACTCATTTACTTTATGTAATAATAATACGATCTCAGAATTTCCATAACAGAACTCCTATATAGTGTTGTCAAATAATTTTCGTAATCATGAAAATCAGAAAAAGTTACTATTCATCAGTGTTTCAAAAATTCCAAAAATTGGGGTTATTACAGCATGTGTAAAAAACTTGTGACGTATTTAAATGAGAGGACGCGTCCTACGTAAATGACGCACCCTTATGGAAATCCATGAGGCACAAATTTTTGATAGTATCATTTTTTAACAATTCCAATTTTGTCTTTAATTTCATATTCAATTTGGGGGGTGTTGTTATATCCAAAATTTCATATTGGATCATTTCGGGTTGAATACGGGTCAATTGGAATCAATTAAGGGAAAAAGATGGAGAATGAGGTTAACAAAAGCTGTAATGCACAAGGGGAGGATTCGTCCTGCACCTAGGACATGCCCTCATATGTTTCTAGTAAAACCCCAACAATAAAACCTCAGATGTATTTCCCCAAATATTCAACGAGATTGAGCGATAAATGAGACATAAAATAATTAAATGATCAAGGATGAACACGCGCAAGTGACATGAGAAGGAAGCATCCTTTACAAGCTTAAACAAGTCGCTAGAGTTTAATTTTACCATCCCACCACAATGAGCCAGCACATGGCACTTAAGTGAGGTTATTAGGGTGATGTAAGCATTAATCAAGTGGCTAACCAATATAATATCTATATTATCACTTCACTTTACCAAAAACCAAGCAAAAGATCACTTCTTCACTTTTTTGTAGAAAAACCCGAAGAGGAAAAGGGAATAAAAATGGAGGAGAAAGAAATGCTTGTATCTTGAGTTTCCTTTGGCCGATTCGCGCGTTCTACCAGTAAAATCGAAGCCCTCAAGAAGCTCTACGCATATAGGGTAACCACTCTCCTCACTTCCTTGAGTCACATACTCGTTTTACATGATTTATAGTTAGGAGAATAGTAACCATGTTTGTGTTCTTGGTTTTGTTTTGAAGTTCGTAGCATATGAAGGTTGTTTAAGGATCAGCCAAGGATACATATGCCTTTTTAAGAGCATTAAAATCTCCAAGGAAGGTATAAACGCCTCTCCCTCTTAGTTAAGTTTGATGTTTATGATTGGGTTTGATGATAGTTATGTTTTAGTACATGTATACTTAGACCTATTACCTTGAACCATGATTAAGCATGTTTTAACGGTGGAAACCTTGAGTTGATAAAATATGAGTACTAGATGATGTTCTTAAGATAGTTTTGAAGATAAAATAGAGTTGATGATATTTGGGTTGATTATTGAATGGATGTCAAACATTGAAAATCTTGGAATCTTAGTAAACATAAAGTTATAATGTTTGATTTTTCAATCCCCTGTTTTGTGGGTAACATTTGGATTCAAAACCCCAAATGATGAACATAACCATTGCCATGATTAGTTATTTCATGTTTTAAGCTTCATTTTGGTATAAAGATAATGTTGATAGGATTTACGGTTTAGAGGAAAAGTTCATTTTAGTAAACTGCTTTTAGCGAAACCAAATTATGCATTGAATAAAACATGAGGTTTTTTTTTGAATCCCTTAAAAGACTTTTAAAAATGTAAAACTTTGGTATATCATGTTAATGAAAGTTAGGAAGATCCTTCAAAAGTTTTTGTGTAAAAACAATGATTTTTCAATGTTACCAAAATGTCGGAACCAAAATTGCGCGACGACACCTTTCATCGAAAAGCCTACTACTTGACACTGTCCCTTAGGGATTTTTCACCCCTGAACCAAAATAATAATTTTTGAACATTTTTTTCTAAATGGTCTCTAGATCGTCCACGCGAAAACGGTGCGTCGATTGAGTTAATGGTTTGAGAAAAAAATGTTGTTTCAGTGAAAGCGGTTTGAATAGTAAAACTTTGTAGTTGACTGAACTTTTAAAATGATTTTCACCTATTTAAATTCATGTTTTGAAATCGAAGCTTTTATAATAAATACTACTGATACTCAGAAAGATCTTGAGACGGTGTAAAATATTAATGTTTTGATTTATTAAAAATGATTGAGTGCGAGTCGCGTAATAGTAACTCTAAGGAAAGTCAACTCGAGAGGCACTACTTTGACCATCCGTTCTAAACAAGATAAAAGGATCGTTTCGAATCGGTTAAAACATGGAAATTGTTGAGTATTATCATGAATACCTATTAGTGTGGAGAATGAGAGTAAATACCATGGATTAAGTATACGTTGTACTTATCTTTACCGGACTCGATATAGGTTTGTGGATTAGTATTAAAGTCTTGGCAAGTAATGAGTTAATGGAGTTGGTAATATTTCTTAGTTGTATTTTAGATATTGAAGATAATTTAGATTATTATATATGTTGATAGAACCAGTCGGAGGGAGTGGAGCTCTGAGGACATTAAGGAGTGTGAGAACCCTTGAGACTATATAGATGAACTTCAGGCAAGTTTTCCAACCCCATATTTTAGATAATAAAACTTAATATTGTTGTTTATATTAATTCCTTGAAAACTATATCTTACTTATCAAAGAATAATTTATTCTTATGAAGAAAGTTTTTGAACCCTAATTATTGTTGTTGTGATAATTAGAAGTATATGCAATTTAAAGAGATATAAATGCATGTATGTTTTGAAAACATGATCTTACGATTTAGATATATGCATGTTTTGAAATCATGATATTTTGATATTGAAATACGATTGTTTAAAGTTGATCTTACGAGTTATATAATACCTATGCTAGCGATAAGCTATGCTTTACAAATACCCTTATTATAGGGCATACGATTTGAACATTTTACTTCGAACCGGGAGACGATGTTCCCGAGTATGTTACATATAGTTTTCGATAACTAGTACTCCCTCCATCCCATTTTAAGTGTCCACTTTGCCAAAAAAAATTCCCAAAATATGTGTCATACTCCTTAACCCGTGCAAAATTTATACTAGTTCTAATATATATTTAATAAACCAACAAGCCCCTCATAAATACATTAATGCAGAGAAACCGAAGAGCCTGTACACTCAGTTTACACTACTTCTATTACTAGTACTACTTCTGTATATATTCTCCTCTAACTAGACATCTACACGTACTTACAATTATTTTACTTAAAGTATTACTTATAATAACAAAAATATGAGGAAGTCGGATTTAAATGAGTTGGCTGAGGAGGATGATGACATAACTCTCCATGCTAACGAAGCGGGTAATAGGGTGTAGCATGGGCTTAGCATAATGGGAGAATTAAGTTAATTCCTTGGTCTTTAAGTTATCCAAAGAAGTTATGGAATCTTTATCGATCAAACCAAGTATGTCAAAGATTTATTGAAGAAATTTGGAATGATTGACTGTTCACCTGCATCAACACCTATGTCTACAACTACCAAGTTGGATGAAGATAAGAAAGGAAAAAGTGTAGAAATTTCAAGTTATAGAGGAATGATTGAATGTTTGTTGTAATAACTACTATTAGACCAAACATCATGTTTGCAACATGTCTGTATGCTAGATTTCAAGAAAATCCTAAAGAATCACATTTTATGGCTATCAAAAGGATTTTCAGATATTTTAAGGGACGCCAAACTTGGGATTGTGGTATCCTAAGGGAACTGGTTTTGAAACTGTTGGATACACATATGCAGATTTTGCTGGATGCAGGGTAGAAAGAAAAAGTACAAGTGGAAGTTGTCAATTCCTTGGTCAAATGGACGCCTCACAAAGACTACTCAGAGTGTATCCAGGTATAGTAAGAAACAACAATTTATGTCAACTTCCACAACTGAGGCTGAATACATAACTGCTAGAAGTTGTTGTGCTCAAGTGCTTTGGATTAGAAATCAATTAATAGACTATGGCCTAGTGTTACATAAAATTCCAATTATGTGTCACAATACTAGTGCCATATCTACTGTTTCTAATCTAGTTAATCATTCTAGAACTAGGCACATTGATGTAAGGTATAATTTTATTAGAGAACATGCTGCAAATGGTACCATTGAACTTATTTTTATTTCAACATAAAAACAATTAGCTGATATTTTTACTAAACATTTGGATGAAGCAACTTTCACTAGACTTGAAAGTAAAATTGGTATGTTGAATTCTTAATCGTAAAGGCAAGAACTCAGCTAATGTGTTGTCGCAGATTAATTTCTGATAAATCAAAATTAATTTGATTTAATTGGAAATTAATTGGAATATGATCTATAAATATTTCAGGATTCTCTGTATATTTATTTTTCAAAATTCAAAATTAAATTAGAATTTTTCAAATTCTAAGAAAAGTTGTCAAATTGTTAATTCACATTCTTAATATGTGAAACTAATATAAGACAAGACTGTAAAAGAATAAAAGTATGTGGAGAACTGAGTTCTCGAGAAGTCATCAAGTCATTTTGAGACTTCTCGACAAGGTTCTCGATAAGTCTTTTTATGACTTTTTGATGGACTTCTCGACAAGCCTTTTTCTGACTTCTCGATAAGTCTAAATGACTTCTCGACAAGTTATTTTGAGACTTCTCGACAAAGTTCTCGATATATCTTTTTTATGACTTCTCGATGGATTTCTCGACAAGTTTCTATATGACTTCTCGATAAGTATTGTAGAGATCTCGACATACATATTTATACAGAGTTCTCTACAAGTATAAATTTTAGACTTATCAATAGCTCTGAACTGGAATTATTTATTTCAATAAATTATTTCAGTAAAATACTTTTGATATAAAATCAATTATGATATTATGTTGACTTACTTAATATAAATTATAATAATTCAGTCCAGTTAGGACAAACTGGGTATTTATTTCACATCTCGATAAGTCACTATCTAGTTCGATAAGAGACAGGATAATGACGTCTCGACGTGAGTTTTCTAATTCACGTGACTTCTCGATAAGCAAATATCAACTATATATTTATACTCCTCGACAGGTGACAGCTCTAGCATATAAATACCCAGACAACTCGACATAAACCCTCTTTACACTTCGAGATCTCAATTGACCTAGCTTTTGAAACTCTTCACCGCTCTCACTCATTTCAAATTTTTTTTTCAAATCTCTTACCCATTCAAAATCAAACACTTACGAAACCCACTTCAAACATTTGCCCCTGATAGAGTTTTCGTATAGCAATAACTTTCATGCCAGTATTAGAATGCCCCTGTATGAAGCTCTTTATGGAAGGAAGTGTAGATCACCTCTGTATTGGAATGAAGTTGGAGAGCGAAAGGTAATTGGCCCTAAACTGATTCAACAAATGAAAGAAGTGGTAGATTTGATTCGAAATCGATTGATCGCGGCTCGATAGACAACAAAAGTATGCTGATCCATGTAAAAAAGATGTAGAGTATGAAATAAGAGAAACAGTTCTATTGAAAGTGTCACCCTGGAAAGGGAAAGCTAGATTTGGAAAGAAAGGAAAGTTAAGTCCAAGATTTGTCGGACCTTTTGAGATTTTGGGTAAAGTTGGAAAAGTGGCTTACGAGTTGGCCTTACCGCCTCAAATGCAGCACATTCACAATGTTTTTCACATATCATTGCTTAAGAAGTTCAACCTCGACACCAAATATATCATAGAGAATGAACCGGTGGAGATTGAGCCAGATTTGTCTTATGTCGAGCAGCCGGTTAACATTCTAGATAGAAAGGATAAAGTGCTAAGGTTGTAACGCCTGTAAATATTTGATATGATTGTAATAAGATATTCTGTTTTGTGCTATAAAATTTTGTGTATTAGATGTCATAAATTATGTGAATTCAATTTGTTCATGTATATTCTTCATTTTATGGCATTACGAATATCATTAGATTATTTATAAGCGTATAATTAAATGAACACGAGCAAATTTCGTTACACAAGTAAATAATATTTGAGTTTTTGTAATTGCGATTAATATTAGAATCAAATTATTTGCATTTTCTTATGTGGCTTAGAATATTTATTATATTTTGTTTAATAGAGTATTGACCTTAGAAAAAAATTCTTTTAAAATATATATTCCTGTTCAAAATTTTTCAAAACACTTTTATAAAACTTCTAAAATATCATAGTATTTATGGTATTAATTCTGTGATTTATGAAACTATATATTATTTACTAAAATTCATTCTTTTAATCATACTTTTATTAATTATTGAATTACTAGTATACCCTTGCATGCATTTAAGCTTATAAGAGAGTCCAAGGCTAGTATTGTCCATTCCAACCCCACTAACTTGCAAATTTACCCCTTTAACCTTGCATGTAATTTGTTACAACTAGCAAGAAGGGAATTCATGTACATTCCTCATTCCACTATCTCTTTAATCAAATTAAAGAGACAAAAACCAAGTGAGTGCCTCATTTTCATCACACACACCCACTCAAACTCCCTCTCCCCCTCTCGGCCGAACTCCCTCCCCATCCCCATTCTTGCCATTTTATTCACTTTTTCTTCATCTTCTTTCACTTCTCAAGTTATTCAAGCCAATATCTTCATCATTTAGTGGAGTATCATCATTTTAAAGTGAGTTTTGTGTGTGCATATTGTTAAAGCCGAGGTTGAGGCCTTGATTCGTATGAACTCAAGGTTGCAACCATGCTGGCTTATAGAAGTGAGCAAGATATGATACTTGAGAGGTATTAAACTTCTATTTTTTCCAAGTCATAATCTTGTTCATAAATATTTGGCAATGATTTCTTAAGAGCCGAATGTTTAGAGTGTTGAACTTGGATAATTCTTATAAAGAATGATCATGCATGTTGATTTTGAAAATAGTGTTCTTTAAAAATGTTGTTTTGTTAAGTTTAAACTCTTGCATGCTACTTTTCTTTCAAGTTACCTTAATTTTAGTACTTGCATGTGAATTTTCGCACTTGCATGTTGGATATAGTGCTTGCATGTCGATTTACAAGTGATTTTCAAAGTAGAAACCATATTTGTTGATTTTGTGTTTTGGTACTTGAGTTGTGTGAGATACATGATGTGGTTTTTGGTTATAAAATGCTAGATAAAGTACTCCATGATGATAAGTTATTATATTCAGTAGATATCAAGTGATTATTTTGGATATATAGTTCAAATTTTTGCTTAAAACTCGAGGACATGATATTGCTAATATAGTTATTCTTTTAACCTCTTGATACTTGATTTTTGTGAGTTTCATGCCATGTTTCTTTTGATAAAATTCTAGTTTAGAACATATATGATGATAGGAGCTTAAGGTCAGTAGGTGTCATGATGGTATCATGCATGTTTACTTCAAATTTTTGCTTTTAAATGTTAAGTGATGGTTTGTCTTGTGATGTGTTACTTTGCTTGTCCTCATAATTGATTGAATTTTAAAAATATTGTAAATGAACCTTATATATTATTAGTCAGTAGGTATTAGTGTATGTTAGAACTTGCCTTGGTTGGTTTCTTTTTGGTTTTGGTGTAATGAAGGGAGTTAAGATGGAAGGAGTTGCATTAGTTATATTTGGTCAGATTTTTGTACTAGAAGTTTGGGTCATTTTAGGTGAGTTTTAGCAAGGCCTTGGTAGGCCTGAGTACAAGAAAGTTGATACTTAGTTCATACATGAGTCCAGTAGCTTTAGATTGCATAAAAACTTGCATTTGGTTAAGTACACTAACACAAACCCGAGAGCAACTTAGAACATGCCATATTTGGGAAAGCTTGACTTTTGGTTGATTATTATCATGTCATAGGTTAGGCCTTCATGGGGAATTGGTCTAAATAGATAGAATGAAGTCTTCGGAAGCTTAACAAGTCATTAAAACCAGTAATTAAACTAGATAAATGTGTTTTAAGTTGTTAAAAACAAGGCAGTTTGGAAATCAGGGAAGGCAGTTTTGTGTCAACTTCCACTGGAGACCTAGGGAGGCCTGAGTGAGGCCTTTGAGTCATTCCAACTTTGGGAGTCATTTTATAGTCTTAATAACCTTTGAGATTTGGTTTGGAGTGAAGACCCAAGGTGGAGATACCTTATTTCCACCAAAGCACCCGAGAGTCACCATTAGAGTTGCCTTTATGATATTAGAGAAGTGCATTACCCGAGAGTCACCATTAGAGTTACCAATTGCTAAAGTTAGATTAAGGTCATAAGAAGTCATAGGAGTCAGATTATAGCAAAGGCCCAAGGTAGAAATTCATAATTTTGCTAAGGCACACAATTGGTGCCAAGGTATGCATTCGGGTAAGCTAAGTAGGGTGCATTGCATTTGTAAGTCTTGTGAGGTGAGGTACAAGCGTGCCTTACTAAATCTAGGTTGTGTTGAGGTCTGTAAAGGAGGATTAGGATTAATAGTCTTGATAATTATTTGTTAAATGGATAATTGCTTGAGTAATTAGGACTTAAGTGTACTATTGTCATGCCATTCCTTACGATGTGTTATGTGGATTATGTGAAGCATATATTACTTGAAATTAATTATGTTTAAATGTATATATATATGTGTGTATATATATAGTATACACGAAAGGGTAGTTAGCAAGAGTTGTGACGAGGATACTATTTATTATAGGTTCAAGTAGGAGGCCAGGAAAGGAGCCCTTAGACGATTTCATTCAAGTACTCAGTAAGCGTAGTCCAGGCAAGTGAACTCTCAATTTACCTCTATAATTTTGTTGCTTGTGGTTAAAAACCCTGTGAATGCATGATTATAGTTTCAATAAGATTAATTAGTCCCTGACATCACCCAATAATTAAGTCTTGAATCTAGTTAATCTCTTTCATACTTGAATTGATTCATTTTCCTCATATATTACCTCATATCCATGTGAATACCCTACAATAGTTCCTTAATAAATCATGTGAATCCTATTACCCTCAAAACCTAGAATCATTTCCTTTGGAAATCCAAACACTAGTATCATTTCCTTCATTTGAACTTTGACAATACCAACCCTTGTTATCTTGTCCTTGATCAAGAACCCTTTTTAAATTAAAATGAATTGATTAAAAGGAATTGGATGGTATGTTTTGATAAGACTGAGGCGCCAATCACTGTTAAAACTTCAGTAGTAGGGTGCCTTATGGTTTTTATATGTCCAATGTGTGCCGAGGATCCTCAAAGGTTGTGAATCATTTATTATGTGGTTCGGAGTTTTGATGTGGGCTGATCACCCCTCATTTCTCATAGCGCTGTGTGATTTCCAATTTCATTCACTTATTATAACTTGATCTTCTATTTGAGATTTCATATTGCTGATTTATCTTCTGTTATCGTTTTATCACAATTATGATGCATTCTGATATACTGTTATTCACTTGCTGTGCGTTTTGCTCATTAATATTTTTATTGACGTTATCCCTTCAGTGAAATCTGAAGATGGTTCTTTTCAAGCAAACCGCGCGTAAGAATTTTGTGTACTCCGGGTATGCCTACCGTCAGATGTTGGAGCAGGTAGGGAACTAGTAGCTCCCTAAGGGTTTTAAACTTTGGGTTTAAAATTTGGTAGTAATTTGGCTTAAGATGTTTTTGGTCTGTAATAATTAAGATGTTAGATGTTGTTCAAACTCATTCCTGTGGATTCGGGGATTGTGGTTAAGGGTTGTAGCCTTAATAATCTATCTTTTGCAGTACTTTACTATTTAATTTATATTATGCATATTTCTGCTAGTTAGTATTGTGGGTCCATCACAGGTTGGTATTAGAGCTACATGTTTGAGTCATTGAACAACATAGGATAAATGAATATAAGATAGGAATTTAGAGAATAGGATGAACTTAGATCATTTGGGTTTTGGGGCGTTACGATCTATAGGTTTTCTGACCCTTTTATTTATAATCACGTATATATATAACTGTTGACAGGCATCATCCTTATCGACTCCCGGATTCCTTTCTACTGTGCCATTCCCTCTTTACGAGTAGATGGTATTGACGGTTGATCGAATGGAGGGCGAGAACACGAATCTTCGACGTAGGGTGGACCAGTTGTACCGCGAGAACTCGAATGATGAGCCAGACCGACCCTGACTGATAGCCAGACTTGAGGAGATCATCCAGATGGTTGAGGACCGATTGGCATTGATGATTCCCCACCGCGAGAGAGAGAGAGTCAGATCATTCTTACCACCATTTCCGACTAGCTCCGCTGAGTGATTAGCCATCTCCGTGCCCATGTTCCCCTACCACCATCCTTTTAGACTATCATATAGTCCACTTGTTTCCAGCATTGTTGTTGATTAGTACTTTGATTTCCATTTGTACCTTGTACCAGGATTGTTTCGGGAAGACTTTATTTGTACTTTATTTCCTGTTCGTACTTCATTCACACTTTTCATTCAAACTAATGTTAAATTCGCACCTTGATTATCTATATGATATTGCCATCTCATTGCCATGCTATATACTTGCTTAAATAAAAATTGTTGTTTAAATTCTATCGATTCCTTTAGAACTTGATCATGTCAAATCTTTCCCTAAAATATTCCTTGAATGAGACCTTATTACTTGATATTTACCCTTGTTATAACTTGTTCATGCAAATATTGAACTGTGAATAAACCTTTCTTGTCTATATTTAGAACCATGCCTCCTCGTAGAGCCGGCAACACCAATACCGGGGATCATGAAGATCCACCACCCAACTTGGCTCAACTTATGCCAATACTTCACCAACAATCTGTTACTGTTGCTCAACAACAACAACTCCTTCAGAAACAACTTCAACAACCACTTCCACCACCACCAACCCCTACAACTTTCAAATCATTCCAAGCTGTGAAACCACCGGAGTTCTGTGGAACTCAAGACCCTGTAGAAGACCAATCTTGGCTTAATGAGATGGAGAAAGCTTTCACGCTAACTGTTGTTAGGGAAGAAATAAAGGTCGATTATGTGTCTTATTTTCTGAAAGGCGAAGCGAACTATTGGTGGGAGTCAGCTCGTGCTTTAGAAGAAGGAGAAGTTATCCCTTGGGATATATTCAAGAAGATTTTCTTAGAGAAGTATTTCCCGAGGTATATGCAGACTCAAATTGAATTGAAGTTCTTTGATTTGAAACAAGAAGGAATGACTGTGGGAGAGTACGAGAAGAAATTCACTGAATTGGCTAGGTTTGTTGGAGATTACGTGGACACGGATGAGAAGAGAACGAAGAGATTTCAGCAAGGATTGAAGCCTTGGCTACGAAGCAGAGTGGCTGCTTTTGAATTGGCCACCTATGCTGAAGTGGTCCAGAAGGCGATGGTGATAGAAGGAGAAAAGGATCAAAACTCGAAGGAGAAAGATAGTAAGAAAAGGAAGTTTGGAAGTAGTGGAGGAGGATCGGCTCATGGAAGCCAAGGTGGGAAGAATTTCAAGAAGTTTGGATTCCAGAACCAAGGAGGACCCCGAAGCTTTAAGCAAGGTGATAATAAGAGTCAGAGGAATAGGATTCAAGGGCCCAGTGGTCAGAGATTCCAGCAAGCAGCAAATCTAGAGTGTAACTTCTGCAACAAGAGACACACGGGTAACTGCAATAAGGCTGACAAGTGCAATTCGAAAGGTCATTATGCTAATGAGTGCCGAAACCCGAAGCCTCATGTCACATGCTTCAACTGTGGAAAGACTGGTCACATGTCGAGGGATCGCAAGACCCCCGGAAATAACAAGTTGATGCAATTGACAGCCGCTCCTTACAATCAAGCAATGACATCTTATGTTCCAATTCTTCAACTTGCTTCAAATCAACCTTCTGAATCTGCAACTCCAGTATTTCCTCCCTCCTATCCTGCTCAGGCCCGAACATTCAACATGAATATCAAGGATGCTGTTCAGAGTTCTGAAGTTATGGCAGGTACGCTTTCTGTCAACAACATCAATGCTAAAGTGCTATTTGATTCTGGAGCCACTAGATCTTTCATATCTGAATCTTTTGTTGGAAAGTTAAATTGTGAAATTGAAGTGTTAGTAGAACCCTTATCTATCATTTTGGCTAATCAAGAGCAAGTATCTGTTAAAAGTGTTTGCTTCCATTATACCTTTTCGACTAGGAGAATTTGATGTTATATTAGGAATGGATTGGCTAGAAGAGTATAGTGCTCAAATAGATTGTAAGAAGAAGAAAGTGGTTCTTAAGTCCCCTCAAGGAAAGAAAGTAGAGATCAAAGGACAGAAACAAGTTAAAGCATTTTTTACACTGATTCTAGCTAAAAGATTGTTAAGACAAGGGTGTGAAGGGTATTTGGCCCATGTAATTGATAGATCTAAGGAGACGCCGAATATAGAAAATATCCCGATAGTTAGCGAATTTCCCGATGTATTTCCGGATGAACTTCCTGGATTTCCGAATGACCGTCAAATCGAGTTTTCTATCGACTTAGCGCCCGGCGTGGAACCTGTATCGAAGGCACCTTATCATATGGCACCAGCAAAAATGAAGGAATTGGCCAAGAAACTACAAGAGTTATTGGATAAAGGAGTTATAAGGTCGAGTGTATCTCCATGGGGTGCTCCAGTTCTATTTATGAAATAGAAGAACGGAAGTATGAGATTGTGCATCGACTATAGAGAGTTTAACAAATTGACCATCAAGAATAGGTACCCGTTACCTCGTATTAATGACTTGTTTGATCAACTTAAGGGAGCGACTAATTTCTCGAAGATTGACTTATGATCAGGATATCATCAGTTGAAGATTAAGCCGGGAGACATACCAAAGACTACTTTCAGAACCAGATACGGACATTACGAGTTTCTAGTTATGGCATTCGGATTGACAAATGCGCCAGCCGCTTTTA
Source organism: Apium graveolens (assembly GCF_009905375.1). Classification (NCBI taxonomy): domain Eukaryota; kingdom Viridiplantae; phylum Streptophyta; class Magnoliopsida; order Apiales; family Apiaceae; genus Apium; species Apium graveolens. Next base: position 208,180,846 of record NC_133654.1, read on the forward strand.
TAGATTTGATGAACCGAGTATTTAATGAGTATTTGGATAAGTTTGTCATTGTGTTTATCGATGACATTCTAATATACTCAAAGACCGAGGAAGAACATGCTGAACATCTGAGAATAGCTTTGGAGACTTTAATAAAGGAGAAATTATATACAAAGTATTCTAAGTGTGAGTTCTTGATGTGAGAAGTTCAATTTTTAGGGCATATTGGCGGAAGTGAAGGTATTCGAGTTGATTCAGCGAAGATAGAAGCTGTAATAATTTGGGAAAGGCCGAAGACCCTGACTAAAGTTAGAAGTTTCATGGGATTGGTAGGATATTATCGAAGATTTGTGAAGGAATTCTCAAAGATTGCAGTACCATTGACATAATTGACCTGAAAGAATGAGAAGTTTTAATGGACGGAGAAATATGAAAAGAGTTTTCAAGAGTTGAAGTAGAAGTTAGTCACCACTCCAGTATTATCCCTACCAGATGAGCAAGGAGACTTTGTAATATTTAGTGATGAATCACACAAAGGACTGGGTTGTGTTTTAATGCAACACGGGAAGGTGATAGCCTACGTGCCAAGACAACTTAAGCCTCACGAGCAAAGGTACCCAAATCATGACTTGGAACTGGCTGCAATTGTATTTGCTTTGAAGCTGTGGAGACATTATCTATATGGAGAGAAATGCGAGATATATACGGATCACAAGAGCCTGAAGTATATTTTCACTCAGAAGAAATTAAACATGAGGCAACGAAGATGGTTGGAGTTTATTGAGGACTACAATTGCTTAATTAATTATCATCCCGGTAAAGCGAACATGGTAGTGGATGCTTTAAGTCGCAAAGAGATATTAAATATGTTGACTATGGTCGAAGAGTTATCAAAGGAATTTGAGAAGATGGGAATTGAGATTCGAGCTCCAAGTGCGCCTACAGAAATGATTTGTAAGATGACTTTTCAACCAAAATTATTAGGAAAGATTAAGAAGTGTCAAGAAGAAGTGATGAATCAAAGGATGAATGAGTTGACTGGAGAAGAGATTTGAACCCAAAAAGACAACCAAGGAATTCTAAGATTCTCATCAAGGATTTGGATACCGAATGTGGAAAAATTGAAGAGTGAGATTTTGAAGGATGCTCATAACTCAGACTTTTCTATTCACCCAGGAAGCACGAAAATGTACCAAGATTTAAAACAGAACTTTTGGTGGCCGGATATGAAGAAGGAGATTGCTCAATGGATTAGTAGATGTTACACTTGCCAAAGGGTATAAGCTGAACATCAGAAACCTAGTGGACTAATTCAACCCTTAGAGATAACTGAATGGAAGTGGGAGCACATTGCAATGGACTTTATAGTTGGATTACCAAGGACAAAATCTAATCACAACGCTATTTGGGGAATAATTGATCGATTGACTAAGTCAACCATTTTCTACCGATTAACGAGAGATTCTCAATGGATAAGCTGATTCATATGTATCTAAAGGAAATTGTTACTCGTCATGGAGTTCCAGTATCTATTATATCAGATAGAGACCCTCGTTTCAACTCCAAATTTTGGAAGCAATTTCAAGAACATTTGGGAACTCGACTCAAGATGATCACTTCCTATCACCCACAGACAGATGGACAGTGTGAGCGTACGATTCAGACCATGGAAGATATGTTGAGATCTTGTGCTTTGGACTTCAAAGGAAATTGGGATGAACATTTTCCCCTAGTAGAGTTTTCGTATAATAATAGCTTTCATGCCAGTATTGGAATGCCCCCGTATAAAGCTCTTTATGGAAGGAAGTGTAGATCACCTCTATATTGGGATAAAGTTGGAGAGCGAAAGGTAATTGGCCCCAAACTGATTTAACAAACGAAACAAGTGGTAGATTTGATTCGAAATTGATTGATCGCGGCTCAGGATAGACTACGAAAGTATGTTGATCCATGCAGAAAGGACGTAGAGTATAAAATAGGAGAAATCGTTCTGTTGAAAGTGTCGCCCTAGAAAGGGATAGCTAGATTTGGAAAGAAAAGAAAGTTGAGTCCAAGATTTGTCAGACCTTTTGAGATTTTGGGTAAAGTTGGAAAAGTGTCTTACGAGTTGGCCTTACCGCCTCAAATGCAACACATTCACAATGTTTTTCACGTATCATTGCTTAAGAAGTTCAACCTCGACACCAAATGTATCATAGAGCCAGATTTGTCTTATGTCGAGCAGACGGTTAGCATTCTAGATAGAAAGGATAAAGTGCTAAGGAATAGAGTAGTTCCTTTAGTGAAACTTTTATGGAGAAATCCCAAAGTTGAAGAGTCAAAATATGAATTAGAAAGTGATATGTTAGATAAGTATCCTCATCTGTTTGCTTAGATTCTGGGGACAGAATTCTTAAAGGGGGAAGGTTGTAACGCCTGTAAATATTTGATATAATTGTAATATGATATTCTGTTTTGTGCTATAAAATTTTGTGTATTAGATGTCAGAAATTATGTGAATTCAACGTGTTCGTGTATATTCTTCATTGTATGGCATTACGAATATCGTTAGATTATTTATAAGCTTATAATTAAATAAACGCGAGCAAATTTCGTTATGCGAGTAAATAATATTTGAGTTGTTGTAGTTGTGATTAAGCGATAGATTATTATTCAGCTTAGAATCAAATTATTTGCATTTTCTTATGTGGCTTAGAATATTTATTATAGTTTGTTTAATAGAGTATTGACCTTAGAAAAAAATTCTTTTAAAATATATATTCCTGTTCAAAATTTTTCAAAACACTTTTATAAAACTTCTAAAATTTCATAGTATTTATGGTATTAATTCTGTGATTTATGAACTATATTTTATTTACTAAAATTTATTCTTTTAATCATACTTTTATTAAATATTGAATTACTAGTATACCCTTGCATGCATTTAAGCTTATAAGAGGGTCCAAGGCTAGTATTGTCCATTCCAACCCCACTAACTTGCAAATTTACCCCTTTAACCTTGCATGCAATTTTGTTACAACTGGCAAGAAGGGCATTCATGTACATTCCTCATTCCACTATCTATTTAATCAAATTAAAGAGACAAAAACCAAGTGAGTGTCTTATTTTCATCACACACACCCACTCAAACTCCCTCTCCTCTCCTCTTCTCTCTCCCTCTCGGCCGAACTCCATCCCCACCCCTATTCTTGCCATTTTCTTCACATTTTCTTCATCTTCTTTCACTTCTCAAGTTAGTCAAGCCAATATCTTCATCATTTAGTGGAGTATCATCATTTTAAGGCGAGTTTTGTGTGTGCATGTTGTTAAAGCCGAGGTTGAGGCCTTAGTTCGTTTGAACTCAAGGTTGCAACCATGGTGGCTTATAGAAGTGAGTAAGATATGATCTTGGAGAGGTGTTAAACTTCTATTTTTTCCAAGTCATAATCTTGTTCATAAATATTTGGCAATGATAGGGATAAATAAATTATGCTTGTATAATTTATACTGCATTAATTGTACAAGCTGTGGGCTGCTAGGCCCAATAAAAAGATATATGATACTCAGACCAGAAAGGTTAAGCCTGATGGACCAGATCAGGCCTGATGGAATAAAAAAGGCCCAAAAGCCCTGATTATTAATTAATTTCGTAATTAATTAATAAGGGACAAATCAGATGTTAAAAAGAGTCCCGATAAGGATATAAATCCTTGGAGATTAGCCTCAAGGGAACCTAAAAGGATAAGGAATCAGTTTCCTACTATCTAGGACTCCAAAGTCCATTCTAATTATGAGACTTGCCCACCAAGTCTCCTATACCAAGTCCAATTCAAGGACTCCCAACATCTATATAAGGGGTCTCACCCCCACCAATCAGAACTACGTTTTTTGGCTTGATTCTCTAATTCACAGAGATACGTAGGCATCTCGTAAAGGCAGATCGAGTCACGAAACACGAGAGCAGCCATTAAAGGCCTTGAGCTCCCGAATCTTAATATTAAATACAGCAAGTAATAACCTTAGTTTTTTATATGATACTCAGACCAGAAAGGTTAAGCCTGATGGACCAGATGAGGCCTGATGGAATAAAAAAGGCCCAAAAGCCCTGATTATTAATTAATTTCGTAATTAATTAATAAGGGACAAATCAGATGTTGAAAAGAGTCCCGATAAGGATATAAATCCTTGGAGATTAGCCTCAAGGGAACCTAAAAGGATAAGGAATCAGTTTCCTACTATCTAGGACTCCAAAGTCCATTCTAATTATGAGACTTGCCCATCAAGTCTCCTATACCAAGTCCAATTCAAGGACTCCCAACATCTATATAAGGGGTCTCACCCCCACCAATCAGAACTACGTTTTTTGGCTTGATTCTCTAATTCACAGAGATACGTAGGCATCTCGTAAAGGCAGATCGAGTCACGAAACACGAGAGCAGCCATTAAAGGCCTTGAGCTCCTGAATCTTAATATTAAATACAGCAAGTAATAACCTTAGTTTTTTATATGATACTCTGACCAGAAAGGTTAAGCCTGATGGACCAGATGAGGCCTGATGGAATAAAAAAGGCCCAAAAGCCCTGATTATTAATTAATTTCGTAATTAATTAATAAGGGACAAATCAGATGTTGAAAAGAGTCCCGATAAGGATATAAATCCTTGGAGATTAGCCTCAAGGGAACTTAAAAGGATAAGGAATCAGTTTCCTACTATCTAGGACTCCAAAGTCCATTCTAATTATGAGACTTGCCCACCAAGTCTCCTATACCAAGTCCAATTCAAGGACTCCCAACATCTATATAAGGGGTCTCACCCCCACCAATCAGAACTACGTTTTTTGGCTTGATTCTCTAATTCACAGAGATACGTAGGCATCTCGTAAAGGCAGATCGAGTCACGAAACACGAGAGCAGCCATTAAAGGCCTTGAGCTCCCGAATCTTAATATTAAATACAGCAAGTAATAACCTTAGTTTTTTATCCACAACAGGCAATTATTTCTTAAGAGCCGAATGTTTAGAGTGTTGATCTTGGATAATTCTTATAAAGAATGATCATGCATGTTGATTTTGAAAATATTGTTCTATAAAAATGTTTTTTTGTTAAGTTTAAACTCTTGCATGCTATTTTTACTTCATGATACCTTAAGTTTAGTACTTGCATGTTGGATATAGTGCTTGCATGTTGATTTACAAGTGATTTTCAAAGTGGAAACCATACTTGTTGATTTTGTGTTTTGGTACTTGAGTTGTGTGAGATGCATGCTGTGGTTTTTGGTTATAAAATGCTAGATGAAGTACTCCATGATGATAAGTGATTATATTCAGTAGATATCAAGTGATTATTTTGGATATATATTACGAATATTTGCTTAAAACTCGAGGACATGATATTTCTAATATAGTTGTTCATTTAACCTCTTCATACTTGATTTTTGTGAGTTGCATGCCATGTTTCTTTTGATAAAATGCTAGTTTAAAATGTATATTATGATAGGAGCTTAAGGTCAGTAGGTGTCATGATGTTATCATGCATGTTTACTTCAAATTTTTGCTTTTAAATGCTAAGTGATGGTTTGTCTTGTGATGTGTTAGTTTGCTGGTCCATATAATTGACTGCATGCTAAAAATATTGTAAATGAAACTTATATGTTGTTAATCAGTAGGTATTAGTGTATGTTAGGACTTGCCTTGGTTGCTTTATGTTTGGTTTTGGTGTAATGAAGGGAGTTAAGATGGAGGGAGTTGTGTGACGGCCTCAACCCCGGGGTCAGGAGTTGACGTCACCAACAACAATAATAATAAACATAATATAATTTAAATCACTAATTATACATAACCACGACCCCCTTTACCAAGACCTTTTCCAGGTTTAAGTATGATTTAGGTTACATCTATTAAACAACCAACTTACTACAAACAATCTGAACAATACTATCTTAGTACAACAACTCAACAAACCATCTTTGGTCCGACATAACTCCCTTAGAGGAGCCTGACATGGAAGGAACTGGAACTCTGCCCTGACTACCACGGATGAATCCCATAGGTATCTGCAATACATATATAAAACATTCTGCAAGGGTGAACAATCAATTGCTCAGCAGTACCACTATATGAATAACAAGTAAAAATGATTTAAAGTAAAGCAATTATAGGAACAAAATTCATAACTTGTTAGAAACATGTAAAACAGGTATAAACTGGATATCAAAACTAGCATACTCTGTAAAATAAAATCAACAGTCGTGTGCTGTGTATAAATACTATAGTTCAATTTTAGCATGCTATTTTCATTTTCAAACCTTCCGTTCCATTACAGGAACCATAAAACCATTTTTTCCGTTACGGGGACCCAAAACCATTTGTTCCGTTACTGGAACCTCAATCACTTGTTCCGTTACTGGAACCACAAAATCATCTATTTCGTTACTAGAACCACAAAATCATCTGTTCCGTTACAGGAACCACAAGATCACAATCAGATATGTATTAGATGTTATCTAGGGACGGCTGATCAGGCCTCCACACAAATTATCTTGGATAGTTGGCCGGGCTATCACACAAAATGTCTAGGAAAGCTGATCGGGCTTTAACACAAAATCACCGGATCCGCAGAGACTAGTTAGGTCTCTGATTATCTATGCTGGACTAATCGGTTATGTAATGCGTGCAACCGAATTAGCCACTTACGCAACATTATCTAATATCTGATTCGTTTTATCCATTTTCAAAATCACTTTTACCCATTTCTTGTTAAAATCAATTCTGTCATAGCACACTATTCAAAACCTCTTTTCCATTTTTAATCACACTTTAGAGATAGGTATTTTTAGAAGTTAATTTACCTCAAAAACATATATTTAATAACATTTTTAAAACATAGGGGATACGTGACGTAAAACGTTTATGTTCCTGTTCGAAAGTAAAATAACATTTCATTCATATGTACTGAACCATAAAAGAATGGTCAGGGGTACTTTCCTTATAGAGCTTTACAACTAATATCGATTGACCTTGGACTGACTTGGATGCTCGGCTTTATCGCCTTACTATCAGACTATTCTGGATCCGACTTCAACGTTCAGGTCCTTCGCTTGGAACCTCGCTACGCTTGTCGGCTGATCACTAGGTTATCTTTAGTTCGATATCACTTCTGGAGTCCTTCAACTAGAACCTACAGAGGCGAAATACCCTACGTTAACATATCCTCGCTAACAAACCTACTCGTTCGATATCAAATCCCGACTCGTAATTATATATATTATAATAACACACGCAACAATTAGGGTTCACATTCTCGAAAATCAGTTCGGTGTTCATTTCCGTAAAATAGGTATACTCGTCATTTTATGATATTAGGGTTGCTGGTTTTTGCAAAATATTTCACCACAACGTACAATCAAGTTTCGTATAATATATATATTCGCTCGACGTCCCGATAATTACCGGATACGCTCCTGTATTTTCGTAGTTTTGGTTTCCTGGAAATCGGGTAGCGTCTCCTCTATTTATCGGACTACCCGTCGAAACATAAATCGACGTCATTTCAACAACAACAACTAATCAATCCCACAATCCAGACTTTCACAAATCCCAATCGCAATCACAATTTAATTCAAGCACAAACCAAGAATTACAACTCACAATCTAATAACCTCGAATACAAATATTCAACTATTATCTCGCATCGAACTTACAAATAAAATCAATATATTTATTATTTATTTATTTTTAAATATTAGGACTCAGAACAAATCATCACAGTCTACTGTCGGCTCGCCGAGGCTCATCGCCGACGGCGGTAAAACCTGCGGGTACCCAAATAATTTTGGGTTTCCAACGCAAACTCCACCGATTAATTTTTGGAATAATCAAAAAACCAAGAATTTTTCATTCAAAATTTCATCAAAATTATGCTGATAATTCGAATTAACACTTCGAATTCTTCAGAGATATTCGAAAAAATCAAGATACAACAATCATAGCATCACCCAACTGATTCACACACATATACGTAAGTATATATGTATATATCAATAAAGCAAATAGTAAATCGAAGCAACGACTAAGGAACAGAGATGGCAACCGGAATTTCAGGAGGTGAACGGAGTACAAACGGCGAACGGAGTACAGGCGGCGGCGCAACCGCAGGAAACATCCATGGGAAGAAAAGAGGGAGCAACAACGAAGGGGTACAGAGGAATCACGGGAAGTGAATACCCCGAGCAAAGAGTAAATCGATCGAGACCTGAGAGAGAGACTGAGGTGGGATGTTCGGGTCAGAAAAAAAGAAATCGGGCATAAGCTTTATCCTGTCACAGCAATTCAAGACATGTGTCCACTAAAAATGATATGTGTCCTCTTTATTTTAGCGGAAAAAAATCGTAATTCTGACACCGAACTGCAAATATAACGACACATACCACTATTAACATTAATTGAAATAATTCCAAAATAATCTTAAAATTTTATAAATATCCCGAAATTTATAAAATACAAATTTTGAAATTTTTAACCCATTTTTGGAATGCAACTTATATCCGCTTTTAACAATTAAACGAATCAACGCACGGGTGAAATTAATCCCAAAAATTTCAAAAATAATTTTAAGATTCTCAGAATATTCCAAACCTAAATAAATATGAGTTTCATAATTTTTGAAGAATTTCTGAATTCAATATTGATTTTACTAATAAATACAATCAGAAAATCACTCAGGATTAAATAATTAATAAAATATTGATTTCGAAATTTTATAAAATCCCAAAATAAAATATTGTAATTATAAAACCATAAAAACAATTTTAGAGACATTCCAAATATTTATGCAAATAAATTTGCATTAATTCCACTTTTAAAAGTGAAACAAAAATAATACAACTCAATAATTAGTTGCGCGAACAACCCTGTACACCAAAAATCACACATTGGTAATAATAAAAGCACACTTAGCGATCAAAACTAATACACTTATTTTTTTAATTAATTATTTAATAATTACACTTTAAAAAAATAATATAAAAGTATACTAGTCGTTACATCCTTCCCCCCGTAAAAAGATTCTATCCTCAGAATCTGATCTAACTAAACAAGTGAGGATATTTGTCAAGCATATCTGACTGTAACTTCCAGGTAGACTCTTCTACTCGAGGATTTATTTAGAGCATACTCACTATGGATATAAACTCATTCCTAAGGACTCGCTCTTAACAATCCAGGACTAGGATCGATCATTCCACGCAGAATAAATTTGGATAAGAGCCCATTGGCTCCCAATCAATGACTTGGTTCGAATCAGATGCATATCACCTCAATATTGGCACACAAAACACATTATATATATATACTGTTGTAATGATAACATCAACTCATGAGCAACTTTATCTATATTTATCAATACCTCAAATGGTTCACTAAATTTAGGACTCAACTTGTCCCTTCTATTTAAACTTAATTAATCTCTTTCAAGGTGAACTTTTGTCAATACCAATGATCTTACTTCGATATCCACACTTTTTAGTGCAAGTTCGCTTTCTTTCATTGTCTATCCCGAGTTGTTCCAATTCTTTTCCGAATCAACACCACTACATCCTTGGTGCGCTAAATTAACTCAGGATCTAATATCATTCCTACTTCCACTTTCTCTTAATAGAGGGGAACCCACACTTGTGTCCACACAGGGCTTCGCATGGTAACATTCCCCTGCTGACATAATAACTATTAACATGGAAAACCTCAAATAATGATAGGTGATTACCTCAATTTCCTTTTAGATCCAAAATGTATACACCCTACATATCTTATATCTTTTGAATCATTCTCTCAGTTTGACCTTTTGCCTACGGATTATAAATGGTACTCACTTTCAACTTAATTCCCAAACATTCGAATACTTTTTACTCATTCCCATCAATTAAAGCTGGAAAGTAATCTCATATATTCACTTCTTACCACCTTTAGGTATTTGAACTTCACATTCCACTCTTTCCAATTCTTTTATTAACTCCTCAGTGGTCTTAGTTACATCCAATCTTTTCTTTCTGCACAAGGCATCTGTTACCATACCGGCTTTTCTTAGGTAGTTGCTAATGGATTAATCAGAATCTTTTATTAACCTTGGCCAAAATTTCATATTTAAAAACTCAACGTATAGTTGCTTCCCTTCTAAACTTCGGAGGAATATCCTTAGGCATTACACACAGATTTTTTTTAAATAGCTGAGGATATTATCAATAAATACAATTTGCTTATCCAAGTACTCCTCATACACCATGTTCTTTGAATCCTTAGAGGCGACTCATACACTTATTATTCTACATGATATCACCACACTTGCAACGCTCATAACCTTTTCAAATTGCAATCTTTGACATGTCTGTTAGGTCACACTTTCACTATAGAGGGGGTGAATACAGTGTTTATTACAATCAAATCAAACTTCAAGAACTTATGTAACAGAAAACAAACTTTATTTAATCAATAAACTCTGTTACAATCTGGAACTGTTATCTCTCAGTGATGAACAAAATATCACGAGAGCTGCTAGGGTTATAGTAAATAATATTCTCGATAATGATAACACTTATAGTGTAAACCCTATGTCTGTGTTTATATACTACACAGTTACAAGATAATCGCTAATTGATATGGAATATAATTCTGCTTCCTAAAATATATCAATCAGATATCTTCTATTCCAAGTATTCCATTCTTCACGGAATTCCTTCTTCATGCATATCTCTTCTTATGTTTATCTTGATCTTCTTAACTTTAATCAGCTACTGTCCTTATCTGATCGTCCTTCAGCACTTAAGTTCTGATATCTATCTCCTGATAACATAAGTACTAATATCCCTTAAGTTCTGACTTCCAGTATAAGTACTGATCAGTTAAGTACTGATTTGTTCTGTTCAAATAAGATCTGAAATCTAAACATAAAACATATTAGCCATGACATTATCAAATATATCTAACAATCTCCCCCAACTTGTAAATTAGCAAAATATACAAGTTTAACAGATATTTGATGATGTCAAAAACATTAAGTACAAATGCATGAGAAATAGACAAGATAACTACAACTTACAGTCCTTAAAGTTTTTACCAATTCAACTTCTGATAACAACTTCAATCTGTATAAATATCAGAATTTAAGCAGTTGTAGATCTTCGACTTGGCTTCATCATTTTCTGATCTCTCTGATGTCAGGAATTGTTCTGAGATAATTCTTCAACAAACATTTCTCAGCATATCTGAGTTCATCAATCATTCTCCGTTTGACATCTTTAAGCTCTGCAGTATCTTCACCAGTTTGAAATATTGCAGCTCTGAGATCATTAATCTTTGCTTTTCTCAACTCCCGATCTAGTCTTATGACATAAGCTTTGTTAGACTCTAGATTGAATTCAAGCCCCTTAATACCAAGATATGTTCTGATCTGTGCAGTATTAGGCTTCATATCAACAATATCACCATTGTGATCTCTGTACTTTGGAACATATCTGCTGTCAGACTTAACAGAATAAAGTCTTTTCTGTCTCTGAATCTGTTCTTTTAAGTAGTTTGCAGCAGTCTCTGTTATTCTGTTATCCACTTGAAGTAAGAAAAGTACATGCTCCAATTCTTCAAAATACTTCAAAGGAATAGCATTTTGTCTTATATGATAAACCCTACCATCTGTCATGAAATACAACATAATGTATTCTTTCAAGTAGGTATGGTAAACCATCTGTACAGATTCTAGTTGATTCAATCTCTCAGGAGTTGCTCCAATACCTGGTTCACTCAAGGAAGTTGGATCATCGGTAGTGTTGTGTACTCTTCTTTCATCAGCACTTCCCAATCCAGTTTTATCTCTAGCTTCCTTTCCAGTAACTACTCTTGCTTCAAAACCACTTGAAGTAGTCTTCAAATATTGAGTCTGTTTTGCTTTAGTGAATCCTGGTAGGAGTGTTTTAGATTTATTTTCTGATATCAAGTTAACTTGAGCACTGTCAGAGGTTACTTGCTTCTTTTGAATATCAGAACTTACAATTTCTTGACTCTGAACAACTTGAGCCATGTCAGAGGTTGTTTTAAGAACTTTTCTTGAAGTCAGAGCAAGATTATCTTTTCCATCAGTAATTTCTTCTTCCTCAGGAGGTACATAAGGCTTGATAGGTTCACCAACCTTTTCTTTACCCTTGGATCTTGGATCTATCTGTGGTTGTGATCTAGCCAAAGTTTCTTCAGTATGTATCCTTTCTTTGATCACAATGCCTTTAGATTTTGGAAGTAATTTTTTACCAGAAGCTTCAGATTTATATGTGACTTTCTCTGATTTAAGTCTGGCTTCTTCTTCCTTTAAACTTTCCAAGTCCATCCCTGGAGTTTCTTGAAGAAATAACTGTCTTGACATTTCCTCATCAAGATCTAGAAGTTCATCAAAACTTATCCTTTTACCAGCAGCAGAACTTATTCTTTTCCCAGTATCAGAACTTGTTCTGTGACTAGCTTGTCTTGATGTAAACCTTCTACCTTGACTATGACCACTACCCATTCCAGAGTTTCCTTGGTCATCTTTTCCATCATCCTTTCCTTGCAGTGACTTGTTGGTTTTGCATTTGGACTTAATTACCTTCTCCCCCTTTTTGGCATCAGCAGGTAATAAAAGAGAGATAAGTAGTTCCACTGAGGTCTGGATTTCAGTAAGTTGCGATTGCTGAGAAGCTTGATTTGTCAGAATTTGATCAATCTGAGCTTGTTGCTTCTCTTGAGTTTTCTCAATATAAGCAACCCTGTCAATGGTAGGTTGGAAGAACTTTTTCTTATCAAGTTTCCAAACTTGTTCCTGTTTAATAAAGTTCTCCTGAATCTTGTGTAGCTCTGCATGAGTGTTGGAATGAAGACCTTGTAGATGTTTAGTACTCAATGCAGTGACTCTAAGCTGGATTTTAAAATCATCAGAATGTAACATTTCATCAGCTTTAGTCAAGTGCTCAGCAAGATGGAAAGCATTTGGAACACATGAAACTGAGTTCCATTCCTTAGTCCACTCCTGACCTGCAGGAGTTTCACTCCAAGGTACTGGTGCATCCCTGATAACAAACTCCTTTAGCAGTTCAGACTTAGGAAGAGTCAGTGGAGGAGTATGTTCTGAAGGACCTGCTTCATCAGCATCTACAGTTGTAGCAGCTTCACCAGTATCTCCAACATTCGCAGCATCAGAACTTAAAGAATCAGTATATTCTGATAAGACAACTGTGTGAGTAGCAATGGAGGCTTCAACATCCTCTAATTGCTGATCTGATACTAAGTTCTGATCAACAGCCATATCCTGATGCTCACCTAAAATCTGATCATCAGCATCTTGATGCAGAGAAGGTGTTAGTGATAACTCAGGAGTTTGAACAGCATCAGTAACAGGTGTTGTGGAAGGATTATTTGCTGTTGGAGCTTCTAAGAAAAGTATTTCAGGCATAACCAAGTTCTGAATATCAATTTCAGCACTTGTGCCTGGATCAACAAGAGACCTAGAAGGTGAATTAGCCTTGTCAGATACAGGTTCCTGAGATGGAGTTGATGGAGAAGAAGTGACTGGAGCAAATTCCTTGTCTTGTGAGATCAGAGATTCCTGATCCCCTTCCTTAGCTGCTTCCTCCTCATCATCTGAAACTGGCCTCTGTGCCCTCTGTTTCTTGTACTTCCTTGTTGATTTGGATTCCTTGGGAGTTTCAGGAACCGTCATACGTCTAAGCCTCTTGAGAAGCCTAGAACCCCCAATTGCAGAATCCTTCTGAGAAGGTGCCTTCTCAGCTTCATCTACCACAGGTTCTGAAGAGGGAATCTGATCCTCAGAATCTGATTCATCTCTCAAAGTAATCCTCCTCTTCTTCTGAGATGTTTGAGGAACAGTCTTTGTTCTCTTTGGCTTAGAGGATGTAGGCTTCACAGTAGGTGCTGAAGAAGAAGGTTGAGCAGTCTGTGAAGTGGAGAGATAGGATTTGAGATAAGTTCTGAGGGTAGGTTGAGTAGAATGAGAGGTAGGGACTGAGGTTGATGGATTTTGGTTATGGTGAGTTGGTTGAACATTTGAGTAAACAGATTTGTAAGTAGCAGGATCAATATTTACCAGAATCTGTTTCACAGACTGAGGAATCTGTAATTGTCTCACCATTGTTTTCTTTGTGTCAGCATTTATCAGGTCGTTAAAGTACCTTTTTGCAACCTGAAAAGGTGGGGTTTGAGTGCTGACTAACTGGGGTTCAGCAGTACAATACGTATAAATAAGTTGACAGAATCTAGCAAAATAAACAACATCTCGATCCTCTGTCATCCTATCCCCAATAAAACCAATTATTCCAGTTGCAAAATCAAAATGAGTTTGATGGATAATGGCATACCCGATGTGCTGACTCAGAATTGGGATAGCATCAAAATTTGAACACTTGTTGCCAAAAGCCTTGGTGATGCAATCGAAGAAGAAACTCCATTCTCTTCTGATATTAGCCCGTTTCAACTGTCCAAGTTTCGTCAGACTTTTTTCATATCCCAAATCAGTCATTAACCCTCGAAGTTCTGATTCCTCTGGTATAGAGAAGGTACAATCTTCTGGAAGATGTAATGCTCTTCGTACTGTACCAGGAGTGACTACATAGGAAGAATCACCCACTTGGAAGATAATACTGGGAGTTCCTTGTTTACCACCATCATCATAAACTCCAGTCCTCCAGAACCGCAGAACTTGTTGACTTGAAAATAATTCAGGCTGAGTTAAGGCGTACCCAACCTCACTATGTGCAAGAAGATCTTGCACAAAATGCAATTCAGATGGAGCTTCAGCATGATCAAGAATTGCAGCATAGTTGTTTGGAACAAACTTTGCTCCATCAATGATTAAATCCTTTGGTGCCATGTGAAAAAATATTGAAATTCAAGTATGCCTGTTAGGTGTTTGAGATAATGTCTGTATGAAAAACCAACGTGAGAAAGAATGAGAAAGAGAGTAAAAGTAAGAAGAGAGATAAAGTATAAAGAAAGTAAAAGATTAAAGAAATCTTCTCTCTGTTGTTCTTATACTCAAAAAAAATGTTACCGTTGGACACCTGTCAGACATGCAGTAATAACGGATAGTTACTGGGCTCGAGAAAACAGGAATGATTACTTACCCAGTTGCCTTGTTTCAAGGAAAAACCATTTCAGTTATCAAGAGACACAGGTTTAATTCAAAATTGAAACCGTTAGCACTGATTGAATTGTTTTTCACTGCAACATTAATATTCTGAAAATGAATCATGTTAAAAATGACCGAGATAATTTCGATGAATAAGTGCTGATAAAGAATCAGAACTTAAAAAAAAACAAAATTTAAAAGGTCATCAGAATATCAAGCAGGATTTAACAACACAAGATAAAATAACTCAGAGACAAAATCTTGAAGTAAAAACAGTTTTCATTAATATATCAAGTCAATACATATATGAAATAGAGATTACATCAATACAAGATTTGCCATAAGCTTCTAATCCTAACGTCAACAGCTTTAGTCCTAGCTAAGAAGCCTGACAAAGCTGAGGATGAAGAAGAACAGGAAGAAGATGAGATTAAGTCATCTTCCTCTTTCTATCTTCGACAAACAAGATAGCGAGTCGAATGATTCGCTCTTGCTGACGGATAGCTTCCCGCCTTTCCTCCTCCAGGCGCTCCAGATGGCGATGATAATCCATCTCGAAGAATAGAAGGTGAACCAGCACCTCCTGTGGGACAGAGTCCCAGATCTCCTCAGGAATGGCTGTTATATGCCACTCCTGCTGCCACTCGGCACAACTGAGCTCCATTGTGAAGGTTTGTGTGTTCAAAAACATGTTGTATCGAACCATTGTGTTTTTGACAGAAGAAGGAGGATAAGTGTGTGTGATGGAAAGACTAATGTGAAGTGGCTGTGTATATAGGCAAGAGAATGCCAAGAGACGCAAAGATATTTAATGCTGACAGGTAGAATTAATTCTACCTCGCCTCCCTAGACTTTGAAAAAGAATATCAGTCATTGGAAAAGGAATGTGCACATGTAACAAGAGTGAACTGTTCAAGGACGAGTGCCATTATGTTTTAACCATAGACTATTAATCTTCCACTTCAACATTTCGAAATTGAGCTGAGACTGTTACCAAATTTTACTCACAGATAAGTCAAGTAAAGGGTTAGACTGAAAAATCAGAACTTAGACCTATACCAGAACTTAACAGTCATCAGAACATAATGTCTTAACTCGAACAAGGAATATCTATCTTAGTAAATACTCATCCAAGTTCTTAGTTATGAACGTCAGAACTTAATCATCAGAACGTATAACTAGAACTTGTCCTCAGAATTTGTGCAAAAGTGACACAATGACTGTTTATCTAAAATAACATAGACCACCACAGAAATTTCATCATTCATATGGAGTGATGTGTGTGTGCTATAAGCTAAATAACAGACAAAGAGTAAAGTCTGATCTACTTCAGTACATCTTAGAAATAAGTCATAATTAAAATTTTGCTAAATAGCTGTCATTATCCTGAAACCTACTGATAAATGAGTTCATGCATGAGTCCACCTCAACTGTTTTTGTGCTAATTTTATGCATCTTTTGAAATTCTATTTTACAGAGGCTTCTCAGTGTAAGTGAGTCACGACTGCTTATCAGAATTTATGCTATTATCAGAGTATTTCTCCAGTAATCATAGAGTGTGAAAAGTCACCAAGAAAAAATATTTTGCTTTTCTAATGCATATTTACTTAATACCAGCAATGCACTTGGGTCGTCCCATTCACATTTTTACTCTAGATCTCAAAGGAGTACCTGATATTATTCTTTGACTCTTTTTCTTTTTCTTTTGATAAGTGAGGTTTATCAGCACTTAGTACATTCAGCAGTTTTACTAGAATCAGAACTTAAACAGATGAGTAGCATTATTCTAATTTGGGACTTAGTAGTAAGATGAATAAAGTAAACTAAACTAAGCTCAAGTATCAGAATTTGCTTGTGTCATAAGATTTCCACAGAAATAATTACTTCTTTCATGGGATCATTTGTTTATTGAAGACTAGTAGGTCAGTATCTAGCACAATTATCCTCATAGGGTAGAATAGTTACTGAAACAGACATATCACTTATCAGAGTTTAGAAATATGTATCAGACAACAATCAGTACTTAAAAACATTTATCAATTAATGCACAGAATATACAAAGAGATTAATTCTGTAAATACTGATCATAAAGTCTGATAACATAGAACAAGTTTAAGCAGATTTAGAGAAAGAACCTGAAATCATTCCAAGTTCATTTACCAATTTTGTAAAGGTAGCTTCACACAGTGGTTTTGTGAAGATATCTGCTACTTGTTGATCTGTGGGAACAAAATGCAATTCCACTGTACCTTCATCCACATGTTCCCTGATGAAATGGTACCTGATGCTGATGTGCTTTGTCATAGAGTGTTGAACTGGATTACCTGTCATAGCAATAGCACTTTGATTATCACAGTAAATAGGGATTTTGAAATACGTTAACCCATAATCCAGTAACTGATTCTTCATCCAGAGAATCTGTGCACAGCAGCTTCCTGCAGCAATATACTCTGCTTCTGCAGTTGATGTGGAAATTGACTTTTGTTTCTTGCTATACCAAGAAACCAACCTGCCTCCAAGAAATTGGCAGCTACCACTGGTGCTTTTCCTGTCAATTTTGCAACCTGCAAAATCTGCATCTGAGTAACCTATTAATTTAAAATCTGATTCTCTAGGATACCATAATCCTAGATCAGCTGTTCCTTTAAGATACTTAAAGATTCTTTTTACAGCTGTTAAGTGAGGTTCTCTTGGATCTGCTTGAAATCTTGCACAAAGACAGGTAGCAAACATGATATCTGGTCTACTAGCAGTTAGATAGAGAAGTGAGCCAATCATACCTCTGTAATCAGTAATATCTACCGAATTACCAGTATCCTTATCCAGTTTTGTTGCAGTGGCCATGGGAGTGGATGCACTTGAACAGTCTTGCATTCCAAATTTTTTCAGCAAGTTTCTGGTGTACTTAGATTGACAAATAAAAGTTCCTTCTTCACTCTGCTTGACTTGAAGGCCCAGAAAATAACTAAGTTCTCCCATCATACTCATCTGATATCTTGACTACATTAGGTTGGCAAACTTTTTGTAAAGTTTGTCATTTGGAGACCCAAAAATAATATCATCAACATAAATCTGGATCAAAAGTAAGTCCTTGCCATGGTTGAGATAGAACAGTGTTTTGTCAATAGTTCCTCTGTTGAATCCACTTTCCAGAAGAAACTGAGCTAAAGTCTCATACCATGCTCTAGGAGCTTGCTTAAGTCCATAAAGTGCTTTATCAAGCCTGTAGACATAATCTGGATGTTTGGAATCTACAAAGCCTGGAGGTTGTTCAACATATACTTCCTCTTCCAATTCTCCATTGAGAAAAGCACTTTTCACATCCATTTGAAAGACAGTAAACTTTTTGTGAGCAGCATAAGCCATGAATATCCTTATGGCTTCTAACCTAGCAACTGGAGCAAATGTTTCATCATAGTCAATTCCCTCCTGTTGAGAATATCCTTTTGCAACCAGCCTTGCCTTGTTCCTTACAATTATGCCATCACTGTCAGTTTTGTTTCTGAATACCCACTTTGTACCAACAACCGATCTATTCTTGGGTCTTGGCACTAAGGTCCAGACTTTGTTTCTTTCAAATTCATTCAACTCTTCTTGCATTGCTTGCACCCAATCAGCATCTTGAAGAGCTTCTTCCACTTTCTTTGGCTCAGACTGAGAGAGAAAAGAATTGTAAAGACATTCATTCGAAGTACCTGTTCTAGTTCTGTCACCTGCCTTAGGATTTCCAATTATCAAATCAGGTGTATGTGATTTTGTCCACTTCCTTGCAGATGGAAGATTTTCTCTAGAACTGGATGCTCCCCCATGATTCATGCTGTCTTCGGTTTCATTTTCTGATGCTCCCCCTGAAACTATGCTCTCTGAGTTGGATCCTTCAGTATTTAGATTTTCAGTACTGTCAGTACTTGGCTTATCAGAACTTGACGAATCAGAATTTGAAGAGCCAGATGTATGTTCTGATGCTTCTTGAGATGTGATAATATCTTGAGTATGCTCCCCCTGCATTGGTGCATCTTCCTTTGACGTAGTCACCACAGTTTCAATAACATCAGAGTTTAATCCATCAGAATTTACAGTATCAGGACTTAGACTGTCAGGACTTGAGGTATCAGAATATGAATCTTCATTTTCAAATCTCAGCTGATCATGATCAATGCAATCTTCAAGTCCAGTGATCTTCTTGTCATCAAAAGAGACATTGATAGATTCCATGACCACTTTTGTTCTCAAATTATAGACTCTGAAGGCTTTTGTAGAAAGTGGATATCCCACAAAGATTCCCTCATCAGCTTTTAGATCAAACTTGGATAGCTGTTCAGGATGAGTCTTGAGAACAAAACACTTACATCCAAATACATGAAAGTATTTGAGATTTGGCTTCTTGTTCTTCACCATCTCATATGGTGTTTTTCCATGCTTGTTAATGAGTGTTGCATTTTGAGTAAAACAAGCAGTCTGCACTGCTTCAGCCCAGAAATAGGTTGGAAACTTTGCTTCTTCAAGCATTGTTCGTGCAGCTTCAATTAGAGTTCTATTCTTCCTTTCAACAACTCCATTTTGCTGTGAAGTTCCAGGAGCAGAAAATTCCTGCTTTATTCCATGATTTTTGCAGAACTCTTCCATTATCAAATTCTTGAATTCAGTGCCATTATCACTCCTCAAAATTTTCACAGAATTTTTGATCAATTTATCCAGATGTTTGACATGATCAATCAGGATAGATGCAGTTTCACTTTTTGTGTGCAAGTAATACACCCATGTGTATCTGGTGAACTCATCTACTATGACCAACGCATATTTCTTCTTTGCAATAGACATGACATTCACTGGACCAAATAGATCAACATGAAGCAGATAATAAGGCTCAAGATTTGATGATTCAGTCTTGCTCTTGAACGAAGATTTTCTTTGTTTAGCCTTCTGACATGAGTCACAAAGACCATCAGGAACAAACACTAATTTTGGCAGTCCTCTCACAAGATCTTTCTTGATCAGTTCATTTATCTTGTTGAAGTTTAAATGAGTGAGTTTCTTGTGCCAATTCCAGCTTTCTTCAGTTGAGGCTCTACTCACTAAACAGATTGCAGAACCATCAGAACTTGTTGAAAGCTTAGCTTCATAAATGTTACCACGCCTGAATCCCTTCAGAACAATTTTTCCTTTAGATTTACTAACTATTTCACAATGTTCTGCAAAGAAATCAACATGATAACCTCTGTCACAGATTTGACTTATACTCAGTAAGTTGTGTTTAAGTCCTGAGACCAGAGCTACATCTTTAATGATGACATTCCCAAGATTGATATTGCCATATCCCAAAGTTTTTCCAATGTTGCCATCTCCATAAGAAACTCTTGGGCCAGCTTTCTCCACAAAGTCTGATAGCAGGGCCTTATTTCCAGTCATATGTCCTGAACATCCACTGTCCAGAACTAAAATATTTTTCCTGTTGCCCTGCAATCAAAAGGACCACTAATTATTAGTTTTAAGGACCCAGACTTGCTTGGATCCTTTGGCCTTTTTAGGTTTGTTAACATTTGCAGCGGATTTAGCATCAGATTTTATGTTAACAGTTTTCTTATCAGAACTTATACTACCAGACTTTGAATCAGAACTTACACTAGAAGGAACAACAGAAACTTTCTTTAAAGAAGGTTTTATTTGATAATAATCATAGTACAAACTATGATATTCCTTACAAGTATAAATGGAATGCCATAAACTACCACAATGAAAACAAGGATTTTGTGGTTTGTATCTAACAGACTGACTCTTAACTCCTGACTTTGTAGATAAGGAGTTAATATTCTTATTCTTCCTGCAAAAAGAAGCCAGATGGTTAGAACTTCCACAGTTATGACATGCTTTCCTAGGAGCATCAGGAACAGATTTATAGTTATTGCTTTTATTCACACCTTCCTTTCCATTCCTGTTTTTCCTAGGTGATTTTACCTTGTTTGCATTCTTAACATTTTTCAGCTTATGCTTAAGCTGCTTCTTTGTCATTAAGCCTATGTTAACTTCAGCTGTCTTTTCCTGTTTTAGTTTGTCAGAAGATAATTCCTTTTTAACTTCTGATTTCTCATTTTCAGATTTTTTAGTTACAAACTTAACAGGTTTTAACTTCGGCTTTTGCTTATCAACAGGCTTAATTTCTACAGTTCCTTTTTCATTTTTATTTTCTCCATAGCCTAAGCCCTCTTTCCAGTTTCCACTGCTTAGCAAATTTTGAGTTGTTTTGCCAGAGTTAGTCCAAGTTCTTATAATCTCTCTCTCCTTTTCTAACTCAGTTTTTAGAGATTCATTCATTTTAAGTACTTCATCCCTAACATAGAAAGCATCATCTCTATCTTTCTGAGTTTGATGGAACATGGCTAACTCTTTTTCTAAGAAATCATTTCTTTTCCTAAAAGCAAGATTTTCAGAAGTTAATCTTTCACATGTTAAAGTTTGATCTCTATAACTAACAAACATGGTTTTAAGATATCTTCTCAACTCATTAATATCATCAGTATGAAAAGCATAAGTAGTCTGAGGTACCTTTGTTTCAGCAGCTTCAGAACTGCTCTCAGAACTTGATTTATCAGCATTTGCCATCAATGCATAGTTCTCCTCACTTTCAGAGTCTGAGGTGTCTGTCCAGCTTTTCTGCTTTGTGACAAGAGCTTTGCCTTTGTCACTCTTGGTCTTCTTGCAATCAGGAGATATGTGGCCTTTCTCACCACAATTATAACATTTAACATTAGCGTAATCTCCTCTGTCAGACTTTCCTACTCTTCCTTCAGATCTTCTGAAATTCTTCTTATCAGAACTTATGCCTTTTCTGGAAAACTTCTTTCCCTTCCTGAACTTCCTGTATGCAATCTTTGTGATTCCTTTCACCATAAGAGCACACAGCTTCATCATCTCCTCATCAGCATCAGTTTCAGGCAAGCTTTCAGAATCTGAGTCATCATCACTCTCAGAACTTGATGACTCAGTATCAGACTTTATGATAAGAGCTTTACCCTTGTCTTTCTTTGAGGAAGGTGGTTTGGGGGATTCCTCTTCAGCCTTGAGAGCAACTGTCCTTGACTTTCCTCCTTTCCTCTTGCTTCTTTGTTCCATCTCAAGTTCATGAGTCTTGAGCATTCCATAGATTTCATCAAGAGTTGTTTCATCAAGATTGTAGTTGTCTCTTATTGTTGTTGCCTTCAAATCCCAACATTCAGGAAGAGCTAACAGGAATTTAAGGTTTGTATCTTCAAGATCATACTCCTTATTTACTAATGACAAGTCATTCAAGAGTTTGACAAATCTATCATATACATCAGTCAATGACTCATTAGTCCTAGAGTCAAAGTGTTCATACTCTTGAGTGAGTATTGTCTTCCTGTTCTTCTTAACTATTTCAGTTCCTTGACACCTTGTCTCCAGTACATCCCATATCTCCTTAGCAGTCTTGCAGTTGATTACCCTGTTTGACATTACATTATCAATGGCACTATGCAATAAGTGTCGTACCTTGGCATCCTTAGCAATAGATGCTATATCTTCAGCAGTGTAATCACTCTTTTCCTTTGGTACGGTCATTGCTGCTTCACCTGCAACTACAACAGCGAGCTTGGTAGGTTTGTGAGGCCCTTCCTTGATTCTATCAAGGTATTCTGGATCTGTTGCTTCCAGAAACATGGTCATCCTTACCTTCCATATGGGATATTCAGATGGTCTCAATATGGGAACTCTGATAGTCTCATATCGACTCTGAGTTGATGTCTTTGATGATTCCTCAGTTTTGGTAGGCTTAGTTGGAGTTTCTGTGTCAGACATGATTGTTTTTGGATCTTTAACTGTATGTGTGTTAACAGAAGGCTCTGATACCACTTGTTAGGTCACACTTTCACTGTAGAGGGGGTGAATACAGTGTTTATTACAATCAAATCAAACTTCAAGAACTTATGTAACAGAAAACAAACTTTATTTAATCAATAAACTCTGTTACAATCTGGAACTGTTATCTCTCAGTGATGAACAAAATATCACGAGAGCTGCTAGGGTTATAGTAAATAATATTCTCGATAATGATAACACTTATAGTGTAAACCCTATGTCTGTGTTTATATACTACACAGTTACAAGATAATCGCTAATTGATATGGAATATAATTCTGCTTCCTAAAATATATCAATCAGATATCTTCTATTCCAAGTATTCCATTCTTCACGGAATTCCTTCTTCATGCATATCTCTTCTTATGTTTATCTTGATCTTCTTAACTTTAATCAGCTACTGTCCTTATCTGATCGTCCTTCAGCACTTAAGTTCTGATATCTATCTCCTGATAACATAAGTACTGATATCCCTTAAGTTCTGACTTCCTGTATAAGTACTGATCAGTTAAGTACTGAATTGTTCTGTTCAAATAAGATCTGAAATCTAAACATAAAACATATTAGCCATGACATTATCAAATATATCTAACAATGTCCTCAGGCTGGATCTTAAGTAAATCCCATAGAAATTACACATTCCTTGAATCAGGTCACGTAAGTAGTCAATTCTTAATAAAGGTTATTTATTCTTACTCATCGCTTTGTTAAATTCCCGATAATCGGTACACAATCTCATGATTCCATTCCTTTTCTTCAAAAATATTATTTGCTTATTTCTCCTTTTTCTTGCATGATTGAAATATCTTCTTATATTGCTTCTGCACCTAGAAACTTACCTTACTATTGGCTTCTGTACACTAACAATTCGCTTCTTCTAAAAACTACTCCTTGCCTTACTACAGGACAACCAACTCGATCCTAAAATCACATCGAACTCTTCTAGCTCGAAGGGTGTCAAATCAAATGCTACTACGTCTAAATTTTAAACGCTCGATCTCTTGGTCCTTTTGAAAGTTCTGCCTCTAGCTGTGCTGGATGTTGGCCCTTGGGATGTAGTATCTTGAATAACCGTTCTACAACTCCTTGCAATATGCCCAACCTTTCCACAATTGTGACACGTAACTCCTGGATTTTCTTGATTGCATTCCGACGCATAATGACCCTTATGACCATATTTGAAATATTGTACATTCTTTTTGCATAAACCACTGTGTATCCTGTCACAGGTTTTGTAATCCAGTGCTGACTTGATTGACTGAGCTGGAGTAGAAGCAACTGAAATAGTATCAGACTTAGTCTGGGAGAAATTCTGTCTCCTAAATCTTTTACTTCTGTTTCGGCTAAACCGATTCTGAAATTCTTGACTAGATTCTCCTTGGTCTGCCTTGTCCATAACACCTTTAGACTTTCTTTTATTATCACTCTCTTCCTTAACAGCCAACTTCTGGTCACTTTCTATTACCAGCGCGGCCTGAACCGCAAAGGAGTATGTCTTGAGTTGCAATGCCACAACTCCTCTGCGAATTTCAGGCCTCAACCCTTGTTGAAACCTCCTTGCTTTCTGAATCTCTGTACTTACATACTCAGGAACTAATCGGGCCAATTCTGTAAATTTGGCCTCATACTCCAACACACTTCTTTCACCTTATTTCAGTTCTAGAAACTCGACTTCCAACTGATTCCTTAGACCATCGGGAAAATACTTTTCCAAGAATAATTCTATAAATCTCGTCCAAGAAACAGGGCCTTCTCCTTCCAACGCACGAGTGGATTCCCACCAATAATTTGCTGTCTTAAGCTCATCACTTACATGCGTGAGGGTAAATGCCTTTTCCATATCTTTAAGCCAATTTCTGGAAATAACAGGATCCACCTCACCTTTGAACTCTGGGGGCTTAACAGACTGAAAGGATTTAAAACTAGTAGTTTGGTTTAGCTCTCCTTGTTGATGTTATTGCTGCTGAATCTGTTGGATTAACTGCAACTGTTATTGCTGTTGCTGGCACAATAAATCTAGAATTTCATTTATAACTGAACCATCAGACAAACTACTACTATTTTCTTTAGACTAGGTAGCTTTCTTGGGTGGCATTTTCCTAAAATATAACAGGGAATTTATTCAATATCATAACAAGATTGTATAACAAAAATGTCACCGTTCAAATGGTGCACCTGTGTCAGAGAAATGTTGTCCAATCAATATA
This sequence comes from Apium graveolens, assembly GCF_009905375.1. NCBI lineage: Eukaryota > Viridiplantae > Streptophyta > Magnoliopsida > Apiales > Apiaceae > Apium > Apium graveolens. Next base: position 208,206,036 of record NC_133654.1, read on the forward strand.
CCCATGTCTTTATTCTTAGGATCTATTTATAAAAGATATCTAGATTAGCAACACTAGCAACAATAGCAATGATAACAGTAGAAGAATCAACAAAAGCGCAGAAAACTGGAATATAAAGTACTAAACATTATAGTGTGCCCTCTCAATACAACAACCGACCAACCTTCCAACACCATTAAAAATACAACATTAACAAATTTCATATACTGCAAAGCTAGATGGGCTATACTAGGCACCACCCAAAAAGGGTAAACTGGTAAGTGAAGTTAATCTTAAGAACCACAGACTGGGCTAATGCACTAGTCCGAGTTTCAATCAATCATCCTTCTCAAGGCGACTTTTTATTTCTTACAATTGACCCATCTTCCACGGAGTTAACTTTTCTAAAGCTGCAACCCGATATAAAACTTTTATTCCTCCAGACAAGCAATTCTTGTTTACTTTCAATAACCAGGACTGTCTAATTACAAAAGCTACCGATAACTCATTGCCTCGAGATTTCAATTAAAATTTCAAAGTCAAGGAATCAAGGGAATCGAATAAGAAGGAACAGTGAAGAAGACGTAGGTATGACTGAGAGCAACCATACAAGTACATAAGATGGCCAGTCTTAGTACTGTATAGCTCATAACACATACATCGGTGGCGTCCCACCAGACCCTTTGTCACACAGATAAACAGTCAAATTATATGCATTATTTACCCTAAATCAACTGACTGAATCACCGAGGAATGAAACAATGTTTAAATAATAATTTACAAATAAGGAGGGAAAAATCTGATTTATAATGGAATCAACAGAATCCTAAGTTGCTTACTTCGAGTTCTCAACTTTCTCACAGGAAAAGTAAGCATTTTATAGGTTAGGAAACAATGACTATGGAAATAAAATATGTTTCAAGAAAGAAGTATAAGGGTTCAAAGATACCACCTTCCATACTAATCCACATTCATAATGAAACTTGGCTGTCATAGCAGCCACTGACTATTATCATACTATCCGAACTCACCGAGGTTACACACTCGGTCCGACAAAATCACTTGACATAGGAAATGCAATATTTAGAAGTAACATTGGTGTCTCTTTAGCTAACACATCCAGGGTCCACTCAAAAGCTGAGCTGTCGAAATTAGACTCGGATTCTCAAGAGGGAACTAGAAATCTCTATCGGTCATTACTAGTGATACTTATATGAAAATGACGCACTCTAGGCTAGGGCAGTTCCAGCCAATTCTCAATAGACGTCAGGGTTACGCCCTCGAAACCCTCGACTAAACTTTTAGACTCGCTCCTCTGATTGAGTTGCTGACTTCTACCTTTATATAAACCTTCCTATATTCTTTTAACTCTACTCCTAACCTAAATCAGGGACTCAAACCTGTAGCTCTGATTAGGACTTGCCTTGGTTGGTTGTTGTTTGGTTTTTGGTGTAATGAAGGGAGTTAAGATGGAAGGAGTTGTGTGACGGCCTCAACCCCGGGGTCAGGAGTTGACGTCACCAACAACAATAATAATAAACATAATATAATTCAAATCACTAATTATACATAACCACGACCCCCTTTATCAAGACCTTTTCTAGGTTTAAGTATGATTTAGGTTACATCTATTAAACAACCAACTTACTACAAACAATCTGAACAATACTATCTTAGTACATCAACTCAACAGACCATCTTTGATCCGACACAACTACCTCAGAGGAGCCTGACATGGAAGGAACTGGAACTCTGCCCTGACTACCACGGATTAATCCCATAGGTCTCTACAATACATATATAAAATATTCTACAAGGGTGAGCAATCAATTGCTCAGCAGTACCACTATATGAATAACAAGTAAAAACGATTTAAAGTATAGCAGTTATAGGAACAAAATTCATAACTTCTTGGAAACATGTAAAACATGTATAAACTGGATATCAAAAATACCATGCTCTGTAAAACAAAATCAACAATCGTGCGTTGTGCATAAATACCAGAGTTCAATTTTAGCATGATATTTTCATTTTCAAACCTTACGTTCCATTACAGGAACAATACAACCATTTGTCCCGTTACAGGGACCCAAAACCATTTGTTCCGTTACTGGAACCTCAATCACTTGTTCCGTTACTGGAACCACAAAATCATGTGTTCAGTTACTGGAACCACAAAATCATCTGTTCCGTTACAGGAACCACTAGATCACAATCAGATATGTATTGGATGTTATCTAGGGATGGCTGATCAGGCCTCCACATAAATTATCTCGGATAGTTGGCCGGTCTATCCCACAAAATGTCTAGGAAAACTAATCGAGATTTCACATAAAATCACCGGATCCGCAGAGACTAGCTAGGTCTCTGATTATCTATGTCGGACTAATTGATTATGTAATGCGCGCAACCGAATTAGCCACTTACGCAACGTTATCCAATATCTGATTCATTTTATCCAGTTTCAAAATCACTTTTACCTATCTCTTTTTAAAATCAATTCTGTCATAGCACACTATTCAAAACCACTTTTCTATATTTAATCACACTTTAGAGATAGGTATCTTCAGAAGTTACTTTTCCCTAAAAACACATATTTAACAACATTTTCAAACATAGGGGATATGTGACTTAAAACGTTTACGTTCCTGTTCGAAAGTAAAACAACATTTCATTCATATATACTGAACCATAAAAGAATGGTCAGGGGTACTAGCCTTGCAGAGCTTTACAACTAATACCGATTGACCTTGGACTGACTTGGATGCTCGGCTTTATCGCCTTACTATCAGACTATCCTGGATCTGACTTCAACGTTTAGATCCTTCGCTTGGAACCTCGCTACGCTTGTCGACTGATCACTAGGTTATCTTTAGTTCGATATCACTTCTGGAGTCCTTCAACTAGAACCTACAGAGTCGAAATACCCTACGTTAGACGACAAGATATGCTTGACATATCCTCGCTAACAAACCTACCCATTCGATATCAAATCCCGACTCGTAATTATACATATTATAATAACACACGCAACAATTAGGGTTCACATTCTCGAAAATCGGTTCGGTGTTCATTTCTGTAAAATAGGTATACTCGTTATTTTATGATATTAGGGTTGCTGGTTTTGGCAAAATATTTCACCACAACATACAATCAAGTTTCGTATAATATATATATTCGCTCGACGTCCCGATAATTACCGGATACGCTCCTGTATTTTTGTAGTTTTGGTTTCCTGGAAATCGGGTTGCGTCTCCTCTATTTATCGGACTACCCGTCGAAACATAAATCGACGTCATTTCAACAATAACAACCAATCAATCCCACAATCCAGACTTTCACAAATCCCAATCGCAATCACAATTTAATTCAAGCACAAATCAACAATTACAACTCACAATCTAATAACCTCGAATACAAATATTCAACTATTATCTCGCATCGAACTTACAAATAAAATCAATATATTTATTATTTATTTATTTTTAAATATTAGGACTCAGAACAAATCATCACAGTCCACCGTCGGCTCGCCGAGGCTCATCGCCTACGGCGGTAAAACTTGCGGGTACCCGAATAATTTTGGGTTTCCAATGCAAACTCTACCAAGAATTTCAGAATAATCGAAAAACCAAGAATTTTTCATTCAAAATTTCATCAAAATTATGCTATTAATTCGAATTAACACTTCGAATTCTTCAGAGATATTTGAAAAAATTAAGATACAACAATCATAGCATCACCCAACTGATTCACACACATATACGTAAGTATATATATATATCAATTAAGCAAACAGTAAATCAAAGCAACGACCAAGGAACAGTGATGGCAACCGGAATTTCAGGAGGTGAACGGAGTACAAACGGCGAACGGAGTACAGGCGGTGGCACAACCGCAGGAAACAGCCACGGGAAGAAAAGAAAGAGCAACAGGGGAGGCGTACAGAGGAATCACGGGAAGTGAATACCCCGAGCAAAGAGTAAATCGATCGAGACCTGAGAGAGAGAGAGACTGAGGTGGGATGTCCGGGTCAGAAAAAAAAAATCGGGCATACGTTTTATCCTGTCACAGCAATTCAAGACACGTGTCCACTATAAAGGATACGAGTCATCATTATTTTAGCGGGAAAAAATCATAATTCTGACACCGAACTACAAATATAACGATACATACCACTATTAACATTAATTGAAATAATTGCAAAATAATCTTAAAATTTTATTAATATCCCGAAATTTATAAAATACAAATTTCGAAATTTTTAACCCATTTTTGGAATGCAACTTATATTCGCTTTTAACGATTAAATGATTCAACGCACAAGTGAAATTAATCCCAAAAATTTCAAAAATAATTTTAAGATTTTCAGAATATTCCAAACCTAAATAAATATGAGTTTCATAATTTTTGAAGAATTTCTGAATTCAATATTGATTTTACTAATAAATACAATCAGAAAATTAGTCAGGGATAAATAATCAATAAAATATTAATTTCTAAATTTTATAAAATCCCAAAACTAAATATTATAATTATAAAACCATAAAAACAATTTTAGAGACATTCCAAATATTTATGCAAATAAATTTGATTTAAATCCACTTTTAAAAGTGAAACAAAAATAATACAACTCAATAATTAGTTGCGCGAACAACCCTGTACACCAAAAATCACACAAAGGTAATAATAAAACCACACTTAGCGATCAAAACCAATACACGTATTTTTTTTAATTAATTATTTAATAATTACACTTTAAAAAATAATATAAAAGTATACTAGTCGTTACAAGTTGCATTGGTTATAATTGGTCAAATTTTTGTACTAGAAGTTTGGGTCATTTTAGGTGAGTTTTAGCAAGGCCTTGGTAGGCCTTTGTACAAGAGAGTTGGGACTTGGTTCATACTTGACTCCAGTAGCTTTAGATTGCATAAAAACTTGCATTTGGTTAAGCACACACACACAAACCCGAGAGCAACTCAGAACAGGGCAGATTTGAGAAAGCTTGACTTTTGGTTGATTATTATCATGTCATAGGTTTGGAAATTAGGGAAGGCAGTTTTGTGTCAACTTCCACTCGAGGCCTAGGGAGGCCTGAGTGAGGCCTTTGAGTCATTCCAACTTTGAGAGCCAGTTTAGAATCTTAATAACCTTTGAGTGAGGCCTTGAAGTCAAACCAATTGCTAAAGTTATATTAACGTCATAAGAAGTCATAGGAGTCAGATTATAGCAAAGGCCCAAGGTAGAAATTCATAATTTTTCCAAGGCTCACAATTGGTGCCAAGGTATGCATTCGGGTAAGCTAAGTAGGGTGCATTACATTTGTAAGTCTTGTGAGGTGAGGCACAAGTGTACCTTACTAAATCTAGGTTGTGTTGAGGTCTGTAAAGGAGGATTAGGAGAAATAGTCTTGATAATTATTTGTTAAATGGATAATTGCTTGAGTAATGAGGACCTAAGTGTACTATTTCCATGCCATTCCTTACTATGTGTTATGTGGATTATGTGAAGCATATATTACTTGAAATTAATTGTGTTTAAATGTATATATATATGTGTGTGTGTGTGTGTATATATATATAGTATACATGAAAAGGTAGTTAGTAAGAGTTGTGACGAGGATACTATTTATTATAGGTTCAAGTAGGAGGTCAGGAAAGGAGCACTTAGACGATTCCATTCAAGTACTCAGTAAGCGTAGTCCAGGCAAGTGAACTCTCAACTTACCTCTATAATTCTGTTTCTTATGGTTAAAAACCCTATGAATGCATGATTATAGTTTCAATAATATTAATTAGTCCCTGACATCACCTAATGATTAAGTCTTGAATCTAGTTAATCTCTTTCATACTTGAATTGATTCCTTTTCCTCATATATTACCTCATATCCATGTGAATACCCTACAATAGTTCCTTAATAAATCATGTGAATCCTATTACCCTTAAAACCTAGAATCATTTCCTTTGGAAACCCAAACACTAGTATCATTTCCTTCATTTGAACTTTGACAATACCAACCCTTGTTATCTTGTCCTTGATCAAAAACCCTTTTTAAATTAAAATGAATTGATAAAAGGAATTGGATGGTATGTTTTGCTAAAACTAAGGCGCCAGTCACTGTTAAAACCTCAGTAGCAGGGAGCCTGATGGTTTATATATGGCCAATATGTGCCGAGGATCCTCAAAGGTTGTGAATCATTTATTATGTGGTTCGGAGCTTTAATGTGGGCTGATCACCCCTCATTGCTCATTGCGCTTTGTGATTTCCAATTCCATTCACTTATTATAACTTGATCTTCTATTTGAGATTTCATATTGCTGATTTATCTTTTGTTATCGGTTCATCACGGTTATGATGCATTGTTATATACTGTTATTCACTTGCTGAGCGTTTTGCTCATTAATATTGTTATTGATGTTATCCCTTCAGTGAAACCCGAAGATGTTTCATTTCAAGCAAACCGCGCATAAGACTTCTGGGGACTCGGGGTATGCCTACCATCAGATGTTGGAGCAGGTAGGGAACTAGTAGTTCCCTAAGGGTTGTAAACTTTGGGTTTAAAATTTGGTAGTAATTTGGCTTAAGATGTTTTTGGTCTGTAATAATTAAGATGTTAGATGTTGTTCAAACTCATTCATGTGGATTCGGGGATTGTGGTTAAGGGTTGTAGCCTTAATAATCTATCTTTTGTAGTACTTTACTGTTTAATCTATATTATGCATATTTCTGCTAGTTAGTATTGTGGGTCCATCACATGATAAATAATGAAAGTTAGGAAATATTACACTTATTAGTATTATAAGTGGGTGATGGGATTAATAATACTAATTAAGATTATGATTTATGTTGATTAAAAAACTCGGAACGAGTGGAAGTCGGAGAACGTATCTTGGACTCCAAGTAAGTTTACAAACCTACCTTTTTAAAACCGTTGTGTTGTGTTTTTTTTCAAATAATTGTGATATATATATGATGTTGTTATACAAACTATTTTGCAAGTTACAATATATTGATTTATGAGTTTAGATAAATTGCTTTACTTGATTGTTGATGATTTGGCATAAGTATTGTACTTGTATAAAATGATAACGCTCGCGTAGCGTACCATGATTTATTTTAGACCGAGAGTCGGTCGGTATAGTTATTTAAAAACCAGGAAATATTTTGGAGGTAATTATATTTTGTATTTACTTATTTTAAATAATAATATAAATATTTTCAAGGACACGACGTTCCTTTCGATGTGATAAACCTACTATGTTATTTAGTAACCGAGAAACATTATTTGAAGTAACAAATATCATTTATTATTAAATATTATTTAACTGATAAATATTATTTTTAATATTCATTTAAAAATGATTTATTCAAGGTTTACTAATTAATAATAATTTTAATTATTAAAAATTTATTAAAGGTGTTAAAGGATTTTAGATTCATAAAATTCTATTTTAAAATATTTCCTGACTTTGAGAAAATCATTTAAGTACTTTCAAATATTCTAGAAAATATTATTTTGACTTATTTTCAATAATTTTACTAAAGTGTCAAAAGAAACTCCCCATCAATTACATATTTGTTGACAACGGTCAAATCACATTACTTATAGTACTTCCCCAAAAATTTCTGGAAGTGTGTGTAAATATATACATAATGAGATGTGCCTATTAACAAGCATTACACTTGGAGAACTCTGATATAATTCAAGTTCCAAATATGTGATAGGATTCTTTGAAAGGACTGAAAAGGGTAGACTCTAGTACTACGGTACTAGGGAAACTAGCAAGAGACGGTACCATGTGTACTGAAGGACCTACGAAGTGTGGTATACCCAGAATGGGACACATAGCCTGAATACAAAAATGGTGATAACCGGGATAGAAAAGGTATCGTCCTTCTACCAGTAAAAAAGGTTACAGCTTTTCCGATATACGACTGATCATCATATAACGGTGGCTCCGGTGAATGTCATATTTTTCCAATTGGAATTGTTATGCAATATTGTAACTAAAGCCAATGTGTTTAAATACCGAGAGTATTAGGAATATATTTTGATATAAATAAATTCTTATGTGAATTAAAATGAGAAGGTGTATATCATCAAGAAAGCTATTCTCCTGAGTATATAATACTATCGAGAGTTTTGGTAAGATATTTTTATATACATAAAATATTTGAATTGATTTAAAGAGAAAAAGGTGTATATCACAGAGATTTCAATCTTCTTATTATACCAAAAAGTATAGAAGTATTATTTTACATTAATAGACACTTTCAACTATTTTATATTATTGCTGAGCATTATTGCTCACTCTTGCTTTCTTTTATATGTCACAATACAATAGAGGACCAGTATGCTGGTGTGTTAGGTCACACACACTTTCCTTTCCATTCCTATTTTTCCTAGGTGATTTTACCTTGTTTGCATTCTTAACTTCTTTCAGCTTATGCTTAAGCTTCTTCTTTGTCATTAAGCCTACGTTTACTTAAGTTGTCTTTTCCTGTTTTAGTTTGTCAGAAGTTAATTCCTTTTTAACTTCTGATTTCTCAGTTTCAGACTTTACAGCTACAAACTTAACAGGTTTTAACTTTGGCTTTTGTTTAACAACTATAGGCTTAATATCTACAGTTCCTTTATCATTCTTATCATCTCCATAACATAAGCCCTCTTTCCAGTTTCCACTACTTAAGAAATTCTGAGTTGTTCTGCCAGAATTAGTCCAAGTCCTGATAATCTCTCTTTCCTTTTCTAACTCAGTTTTTAGAGATTCATTCATTTTAAGTACTTCATCCCTAACATAGAAAGCATCATCTCTATCTTTCTGAGTTTGATGGAACATGGCTAACTCTTTTTCTAAATAATCATTCCTCTTTTTACAAGCAAGATTTTCAGAAGTTAATCTTTCACATGTTAAAGTTTGATCTCTATAGCTAATGAACATGGTTTTAAGATATCTTCTCAACTCATTAATATCATCAGTATGAAAGGCATAAGTAGTTTGAGGTACCTTTAACTCAGCAGCTTCAGGACTGTTATCAGCATTTGCCATCAAGGCATAGTTCTTCTCACTTTCAGAATCTGGAGTGTCTGTCCAGCTTTTCTTCTTTGTGACAAGAGCCTTGCCTTTGTCACTCTTCATTTTCCTGCAATCAGGAGATATGTGGCCTTTCTCACCACTGTTGTAGCATTTGACATTTATGTAATCTCCTCTGTCAGACTTCCCTCCTTTGCCTTCAGATTTTCTGAAATTCTTCTTACCAGAACTTGCACCTTTCCTGGAAACTTCTTTCCCTTCCTGAACTTCCTGTATGCAATCCTTGTGATTCCTTTCACCATAAGAGCACACAACTTCATCATCTCTTCATCAGCATCCATCTCTGGCGAGCTTTCAGTTTCTGAGTCACCATCACTATCAGAACTTGTGAAGAGCGCTTTACCATTTCCTTTCCTTGATGTAGCTGCCTTGGGGGATTCTTCCTCAGCCTTCAGAGCAACTGTTCTTGACTTTCCTCATTTCCTCTTGCTTCTTTGTTCCATCTCAAGTTCATGAGTCTTGAGCATCCCATAGATTTCATCAAGAGTTGTTTCTTCAAGACTATAGTTATCTCTTATGATTATGGCCTTCAAATCCCAGTTTTCAGGAAGAGCTAACAGGAATTTAAGGTTTGAATCTTCAAGATCATACTCCTTATCAACCAGTAACAAATCATTCAAGAGTTTGAAAAATCTATCATATAAATCAGTCAATGACTCATTAGCCTTTGAGTCAAAGTGTTCATACTCTTGAGTGAGTATTGTCTTCCTGTTCTTCTTAATTGAATCAGTTCCCTGACATCTTGTTTCCAAGGCATCCCATATCTCCTTTGTAGTTTTACAGTTTGTTACCCTGTTTGACATTACATTATCAATGGCACTATGCAGTAAGTGCCGTACCTTAGCATCCTTAGCAATTGATGCGATATCTTCAGCAGTGTAATCACTCTTCTCTTTTGGTACAGACTTTGCTGCTTCACCTGCAACTACAACATTGAGTTTTGTTGGATTGTGAGGTCCTTCCTTGATTCTATCAAGATATTCTGGATCTGTAGCTTCCAGAAACATAGTCATCCTCACCTTCCATATGGGATATTCAGATGGTTTCAATATGGAAACTCTAATAGCCTCATATCGACTATGGATTTGTGTCTTTGGAGATTCTTCAGTTTTGGTGGGCTTAGTTGGAGTTTCTACTTTAGACATGATTGTTTTTGGATTTTAAACTTTTTGTGTGTTAACAAATAGGCTCTGATACCACTTGTTAGGTCACACACACTATAGGAGGGGGTTGAATATAGTGTATAGCATAATCAAATAGAATTTTAATAACACAAGTAACAGAAAACAGACTTTATTCAAAACAATAAATTCTGTTACAATATGGAACTGTCCTCTCTCAGTGATGAACAAATATCACGAGTGCTGCTAGGGTTACAATGAATAATATTCTCGATAATGATAACACTTATAGTGTAAACCCTATGTCTGTGTTTATATACTACACAGTTACAAGATAATCGCTAATTGATATGGAATATAATTCTGCTTCCTAAAATATATCAATCAGATATCTTTTCTTCCAAGTATTCTATTCTTCATAGAATTCCTTCTTCATGCATATCTCTTCTTACATTTGTCTCGATCTTCTCTTTCTTCAATCAGCCACCTTCTCTGAACGTTTCCTTTAAGTCCTGATATTATCTTCTGATAAATATCTCCTGAACCTTAAGTACTGATGACTTAAGTTCTGACTTCAGTATAAGTGCTGATTTGAGGTAAGTACTGATTTGTCATGTTTAAGTAAGATCTAAAAACTAAACATAAATCATATTATTCATGACATTATCAAATATATCTAACATGGTGAGTGAGTTAACATACTACAACATGTGGAAAACACATAGGTTTTCTATAAACTCCTCGCAGCTTTGTCTCAGGTGGGCCAGAATATTTACATAGGTTCAAGTTATTATTAAAAAATACTACAACTTTATATAGAGGTTGTGAGTAGTTGTGTAAGGTCCTGGAATGTACATTTAGTTTCTAATAACAAATGTTACATATTGTATATCATTTTTTAGGCTATAACTTGTGTGTGTGAGAGAGAGAGAGTTGGGGGCTATGATGTGGTTTATTGGATTATCGAGTTAATACATGTTTCAGATGATTGGATGATTTTGTGACGACCCAGATTCCTGACCTCAGATTTGGGGGCGTTACAAAAATGGTATTAGAGTTATAAGTTATAGTACTCAGAGACGAGAGTGTTAAAAGTTTTGTCTAGATGCGAGATTGCATAAGAGCTCTTATAGAGTTCATTGTCGGACTATTTGATGTAATACGAATTAGTAGGTTAGGATAAATGTATATTTGAGGTATTAAACTATGACTAATAGAATCATTGGAGATTATCAGAATGATGAGAAAAAAATTATAATCGTATCTGATTCGGAAAAGATTTTGATGTAGAACTAGGAGTTGAGTCTCCAGAGCATTTGATGTAAAGACGATATTACCAACATCATATGATGATTTGGATAACACAAACCTTGTTACTCATTGTTATTTATAGGTTTCCCATGAGGGGGCATCACTTGTGAGAACCAGGAAGTCTAACTATAATTACACAGTTAAGGTCAATGAATTACCTAAACTAGTTGAAGGTATCATTTTCCCTATGAAGTTTCAAATACCCTATGAACAATGAGTTAACCATAAATAGTGTCTAACACACCCTTAAGGATTTATTTCTGTCAAGAAATATTTAAACATATTATAAGAACGTTATCGTAATATGAGCATACTATATGATATTATAAGTGTGCTTAATGTGTAAGGCTATGAGGGTTTAGCTCAGAGATCAAGAGCGTCGAGAATCGATGGCATATATACAATTAAATGGCGTATGATTACAACGAGCGATGGTTTGATCTTAGAACTTACTACAAGGACTATGAAGAGGCTAGTGAATCTAGGGTGGAATTTTCCAATAGAAATGTTATTGGAGGATACATATATATACTCATAGACCTCTATATAATCAATAACATATGTTCACTTACACACACATGCCACTGAACTTATGGACTGTATTGAGATCTATGAGAGATCTCTTTGATCTGTTCCCAAGGGGAACTGACCATTGGTAATTCATGATGAATACATGTTATAGGATCTTATCGGATTATATTGAGTGGCATTTATGACACTTTATAACCCTCCGTAAAGATTTGAATTGATGTTTTTGTGTTCAAGTTAGTGTTTTTAACGTGTTTTGTAGTGTTTTTGCATTTCAGGCATTTATCAGGAATACGGGTGAATTAGCATTGTTTTGATTCTAATATGGTGTTAGGATGATGTCTAGAATAAAAGATCATGAAAAGAGCAACTCAAATCAGCAAGAAAAGAAGAAGTTAGAAAATTCTTCAGAGAGTCAGCGCGCCCGCGCCCAAAGAATAGAAACTTAGCGCACCCGTGCTGGTCAAGCGCGTGCCCGCGCCAGGTCGAGATAAAAGAAACCCGATTCTCTTGTGATTCTGATTGATAGACTTCTACTCTGCATGGGCTGCTATATATTCATAACTTAAGGTCATTTTTCATAACGAAATGTACCAGAGCTTAAGGAGAAGGCGTAAGAAAATCGTAGAGCATAATTCAACCAAGGAGAAGAGGATCTAGTTTACACTTCTGATTCTTTGTTTTAAGTTATAACTTTGGATGCTAGTTTTCTTATTCATGAACCTATACTCTTGTTTCATACTTGGTTTATAATTTATTTAGTATAAATACTACATTTATTATACCATGCTTTCATCGGAACCCACGTTGATGATGAGTCTGATAATGGGCTAATCGTTATTGTGGGGTCCTAACGGATTTATTTATGGATTTCTTTAGTTAATTTGTTTCGATGCCTTAGTGTGTGGTGATTGTATGATAACCTAGTATTGGTTGTGCTTATTCATTTTATGAGCGTCGCGAACTTATAAGTTAGCGGGTTAATCTTTAATGAAGCGAAAGTGAATTAAAGGGTTTAGAACTTGTCATGCTAGCATAGGTTACCATCTTACTTTCCCTATGTAATCACGATAGATAACTTGTTCATTAAACTGTTATTTGTCAAATTCTAGAGACATATAGGGTCTCAATATAATTAGTATCTATTCAGCTTTTATCTCTTTTGAGGATATCTGGTAGTATGGTAATCATATAATGAAAGTTGGCTTTTATCAATTTCGTGTTATATAATTAGTGTCATCACCATTACATGCTAAGTTTTAGAATGAAAAGGCTATTAAATGAAGTATTTAATGAAGTTAGAATCCCGTGTTTGCGTTATATAGTATTCAATTCTCTTTACTCTCGTAGTTAATGCTCTTTAGTATAATCTCTTAGTTAATCTTAGTCATAAACAACCTCAATTTCTTATTCATCTTAGCATTGGATAATAGCCATACCACTGTTGCATAAATACATTGATTGAAATTAACCTAAACCAGTCCCTATGGGAACGAACTAGAATTTATTCTATATTACTTGCGATCATGTATACTTGTATGAATATTAGCGCGTGTTTCAGCCCTAACAAGTTTTTGACACTTTCAACTTCAATGGAGTTTCTGAAGATGCTATTAAGTTGAGGCATTTCCCATTCTCTCTGCGGGATAAAGCTAAGTGCTGGTTACATTGTAATATTTGGGATATATCGTGTAATTATTTTTCAAATAAATAAATATTATGCATGTTCCGTATTTATTCTATGAAGTATTTGTTAAGTGGTATATATGTTTGGATGTTCAAAAATAATATAAATTGAGTATTTTAATTTTTAAATGTCCAAAATAAAATATAGATAATTGTCATATCTTCCTGTTTATTTTTATGTTGATTTATGATCTTCTAGGAAATTTATGGATTTTATAAATTCTTTTTCCGAGTAATTATAAACTATTTTATATAATCGGGAACCAGCCGACTTCACTCGTTTTTACGTTTTTATAACCCGAAACTCTTCCGAGAACTCCTTCCTAACCTAATTGCAATATTCTGAGCATTTTCCATGTTTCGACTTTTTCGATCTGGCGTACAGTTTGTCCTGTGCGGGTCCCGGCGCAATATTTTCGATACATTATTCGTTTCGGTAAATCAATAAAACTCGTATTTTCGATAAACGGGATCTTTTTATTAAACTATTATAATTATCACCTCATAATACGTGTAACCAGGCGCTCAGACCAAGACCGCAGTACAAATTGTACTGATTTGGATAATTATCCCAAAAACCGATACCGTTTGGATCCGTTTTTATAAATAAACGTACTATTTTATATCCGGAATGATCCAACGAGATACTAATTTTCCGTAATTATAAATAGCCATTACCGTATTTTATTTCGTACCGAAAATTATTTGCAAACAATAATTATATAATTTTACAGAGAAAATACTTATATTCATATAACCTTTCAAGAATCAAACTGCAAATCGGAGGTGTTATTGATCTTTGTTTGGAAAGCTCGAGTAACCAAATCGAAGGGTTTAAGGAGTACTATCAGAATCTGTGATTCATATCACTACAGAATCAAAGGTTTATTTTCTATAATTTTTATTAATTTCGAATTATTTTGATTAAAAATATGATTTTTTGTACGGATGATTATTTGAATGATTTGATGCTTGCATGTTGTAGAGCTTGTTTTCCTGATGATTTTGATATGTCATATGGCTGATTTGGAGTTCAATAACATGTTCAAAATTGAGTTTGATTTTTGAATTTTGAAATTAGGGTTTATAACCCGTATGAATGTTCTTAATTGAAATTTATGGCTTTTTGTTCCAGGGGTTATTAGATGTTCTAGATGGCTGGGTTTTGTTCCCCTTGAAATTTACAATCGATTGGTATATAGTATATTAACAGACGATCCCTGGTTTGAAGGGAGTTGTGTTTTGAAGTTTCTTCGAGTTCGCCGGAAACCGGCGAACTTCTCGGCCAATTATTTAAAAAATTATATTTCCTATTTATTTTAATTATAAAAACTCATTTTTAATTACTGAAAATTCCAAAAATTATTATTTTAATTCCAAAAATTATTTTTAATTCAAAAATAAATATGAATTAATTAGTTAATTAATTTTAGTTGATAATTAATTGATTAATTGGTCAATTAATTCAAAAATTAATTGATTAATGGATTTAATTAATTATTAATTAATTATTTAATTAGATTTAATTATTTATAAATGATTTAAAAATTCTAAAAATAGTTTTGAGCTTTAAAATATTATTTTAAATTGTTTTCAAGGCTCTATAATTATTATAAAATTATTTTGAAGCCAGATTTGGCCAACCGAACCTTGTTTATTGCTTTAAAATTTACCCAACGACCCGTTTTAATTCCGAAAAATATTTTAAAAATCATATTAAATACCCGAAAGCCTGTTTATGACCCGAGACTTCTTTATAAATGGAATGTCATTGATTGTTTGACGTGTTACGTGTTATATGTGACTTGTTGTTTGACTGTCGGTCTATATGTTCAGTGTTTACTTATTTTTAGCGTAACTTTCAATCCGTTAGTCAGATTTGGGTAAAACGAAGGGTAGATAGAAGTGTATACCGAATATAATCGTATGAGTTGAGTATTGATAGATGCTAATGATATGTGAGCAGAAGAGGCAAAGCTTAGGAAAGGAAAGTAAATAGTCGAGGAGTAAGACGGTTGTGATTGGAAGTTAGTGAAGTATAGCAATCTAGTACCAGCCAAGTGTTCTGAACTTTCTCGAGATATATTGTAGATTATTGATAGTCCTATATTGCAAGTGCTTTGAAGCACTGAACCCTAAACCTTGATTCCAGCTATTGATCTTTGAGCCGTAAACCTTATTCTTTCTGAACCATTGATTGTTGAATACCTGAATACAAACCACAGATATACGATACTGCTCCCCAAATACATGCAAACTAAATACCAGACACTGAATCAGATTGCTTACATATTCAAACCATTGTACCTTACGCTCTAAAAGACCAAATCCTTATAACCTTGAAACTTTGATTCTTTTGTTATCCATTTCTTTCACCATTTGATAGATGATTTTGTTACTGATTTACATTATTTATTCTATTATTATGTTAGAATTGGATTGTTTTATAAAATTGTGGACCACATTCATGGTCAGACTAGATTGGTGGTCAAGTTAGGCCAATGTGTGCCTTGGATCCAGTAATTAGAGTAGAGCTGTGTACCTTGCTCGGGGTTAGTGTGTGATTGATCAACAGCCTAACCTTGGTTATTAAAATAAAAAATATTAAATCCAATTCTAAATTATTAATCATTGTTCACTTGATACCTTAACTCTTTTCACTTAATGATCATTATTTTCAGTCTTGTCATTGTGACTTGCTGAGCTAGTTAGCTCATTTGTGCAATATTGTTTATGTTCTTTTCCAGTTAAGAAGAAGCCGGTTGGTAGCGAGGATCCCTAATCTAGTGCGAGAGCTAGGGGTCCAGGTTGATTGAGTTAAACTAGCTGACAACTTTTGGAATAGTTTAAGTTAATGAAGTTTGTAATAATATTTAATATTCAGTTGTAAGTTTGAATAGTTGGGATTTGGGCATTTATAATATAAGTGTGTGTGTGTGGCTTGTGTGCATACTTTAACCTATTATGATCCGTGGTAGTTGGTAAGTTGGGTCACTACATATTATTATCATCTTTATTATTGTTATAAGCAGGTTATAAATAAGTTATGTGTGTGTGTGAACCCCAAACTTCTGACTCGGGTTTGGCGGGCGCCACAAACATTCTCTACCACAAGGGTCTCTCACCAAATGGGAGGATATTGCTCAAAAGTTCTTAATTAAATTCTTTCCTATGGCAAAGACTGCTGCAATCAGAAACGCACTTACTCAATTTGCTCAGCAATCTGGAGAATCTTAATGTGAAGCTTGGGAATCTTATAAGGAGATGCTTAGAAAGTGTCCTCGCCATGGGATGCCCGACTAGATGATCATTAATTGTTTCTATAATGGATTGGGTGCTACTTCTAGACACATGCTTGATGTAGCATCAGGAGGAGCCTTGTGGGCTAAAAGCAATGATGAAGCTTATGAATTGATAGAACTGATGGCTGCTAATTAATACCAGAATCCTACTCAGAGACTATCTCAGGGAAAGGTAGCGGGAATTTTGGAGTTAGATGCAGCTACTGCTATAGCTGCTCAGCTTAAGGCTTTAACGATTAAGGCGGATTCTTTGGCTAATTATGAAGTTAATCAGATCACTAGTGTTTGTGAGCTTTGTGCTGGTGCCCAAGAGATGGAGCAGTCGGCTATTTCTAGTGAATCAGCTCAGTTCGTGAGCAACTTTTACAAGTCGCAGAAACCTGTGCCATCCACCTAATATCCTAACAATCGCAATCATCCTAACTTCAGTTGGAGCAACACTCAGAATGCGGTTCAGCAGCCTTATCAGCAGTATCCAACAAAGCAGTACAACCCCCCTAGTTTTTAGAAACCGCAATATGCACCAAGATAATAACTCCAGCTGCAACAGTCTAATCAAAAAATCTGAATTGGAGGAGTTGAGGCTCATGTGCAAGAGCCAAGAGGTTTCTATCAAGACCTTGGAAAATCAAATTGGGCAAATTTCCAATGTCTTGATAAATCGTCAACCTGGTACACTCCCTAGTGATACTCAAGTACCAGGAAAGAGGGAAGATAAGGAGCAGGTTAAGGCAATTATATTGAGGTCTGGGAAGGTTGCGAATCCCGAAAAATCTCAAGTTTTAAATGAAGAAGCTGTAGCTGAAGATGAAGTGCAGAAGGAAGCAGAAGTGGAACCAAGGAAGACTACTGTTGAACATACTCCTCCTCAGGGTAATACAGGGGAGATGCATATCTATCCTCCACCTCCATTTCCTAAGAGGCTACAGAACAAAAAGCTAGATAAGCAGTTTGGGAAGTTGCTGGAGGTATTCAAGAAACTTCATATCAACATACCTTTCGCTGAAGCTCTTGAACAGATGCCTAGTTATGCGAACTTTATGAAAGGTATACTTTCTTGGAAAGTTAAGCTTGATTACTTAGAGACAGTTGCTCTCACAAAGGAATGCAGTATTGTGCTGTAACGGAAGTTGCCTCCGAAGCTTAAAGATCCTGGTAGCTTAACTATTCCTTGCACCATTGGAAAAGTGTCTTTTGACAAATGCTTATTTGACTTGGGAGCTAGCATCAATCTGATGCCTTTGTCAATCTTCAAGAAGTTGGAATTACCTGATCCAAAGCCTATTTATATGATCTAGCAGTTGGCCAATCATTTTATTACATATCCATGAGGCATTGTTGATGATGTTTTGGTCAAGTTGGATAAACTCATCTTTCTTACTAATTTTGTAATTCTTGATTTTGAGGAGGATAAGAAGATTCCCATAATCTTGGGAAGACCTTTCTTGGCTACTGGCCGAGCTTTGAAAGATGTGCAGAAGGGTGAGCTCACCATGCGAGTGCTGGATCAGGATATAACTTTTAATGTGTTCAATTCCATGAAATTCCCTACGGAAAATGAGGAGTGCTTAAAGGTGGAGTTGGTCGATTATGTGGTTACTTCAGAACTTGATCAATTGCCAAGGTATGATGCCTTAAAAAAGGCCTTGTTGGGGAATTCAGATAGTGAAGATGATGAAGGTGATGAGCAATTGCAATATCTAAATGTTGCTCCATGGAAGCGGCAGATGGATATGCCTTTTGAATCTCTTGGAATGGAAGAGCTGAACAAATCTCCAAAGCGCCTCAAGCCATCTATTGAGGAAGCTCCTACACTTGAGCTAAAACCATTGCCTGAACACTAAAGGTATGCTTTTTTAGGTGATGTATCTACTTTGCCTGTGATTATTGCATCTGACCTTTCAGGTAGTGATGAGGAAAATCTCTTAAGAATTCTGAGATAGTTTAAATCAGCAATTGGATGGATGATAACAGATATTAAGGGAATCAGCCCTTCTTATTGCATGCATAAAATTATGCTAGAGGAAGGTAGCAAGCCTACTATTGAGCAACAAAGATGGCTTAATCCAATCATGAAGGAAGTGGTGAAGAAGGAAATTCTCAAGTGGTTGGATGCAGGGATCATCTATCCCATTTCTGACAGTTCTTGGGTGAGTCCATTTCAGTGTGTACCGAAGAAAGGTGGTATCACCGTTGTTGCTAATGAGAAGAATGAGCTCATCCCTACTCGAACAATCATGGGGTGGAGAGTTTGTATAGACTACAGGAAGCTGAACAAGTCCACGAGAAAGGATCACTTCCCTCTACCTTTTATTGATCAGATGTTTGACATATTGGTTGGGCATGAGTACTACTGTGTTCTGGATGGCTACTCGGGCTATAATCAGATTTGTATCGCTCCATAAGATCAGGAAAACACTACCTTCACTTGTCTATTTGGTACTTTCGCCTTCAAAAGAGTTTCTTTTGGGTTGTGTGGAGCACCGGCCACATTTCAAAGATGCATGATGACTATTTTCTCTGACATGATTGGTCAAAATATGGAGGTCTTCATGGATGATATCTCTGTGTTTGGTGATTTATTTGATGAGTGCTTGCTGAATCTTGGTGAAGTTCTTAAAAGGTGTGTTGAAACCAATCTGGTTCTCAACTAGGAGAAATGTCACTTTATGGTATGACAGGGCATTATTCTTGGGCACAAGGTCTCTAGTAAAGGTCTTGAGGTGGAAAAAGCCAAGGTGGGGGTAATTGAAAATCTTCATCTACCAATTTATGTCAAGGGAGTTCGCAGCTTTCTTGGTTATGCGGGTTTCTATAGGGGTTCATCAAGGACTTCTCAAAAATCTCTAAACCTTTGTGCAATCTTCTGGAAAAAGATGTCCCATTTAAGTTTGATGACGAGTGCCTAGTTGCTTTTGAGTTCTTGAAGAAGAGTTTGATCATGACACCTGTCATAACTGCACCTGATTGGAATGAACCTTTTGAGATGATGTGCGATGCAAGTGACTATGCAGTTGGAGCAGCTCTTGGGCAGAGGAAGAACAACATATTTTATATGGTATACTATGCTAGTAAGACCCTAAATGGTGTTCAACTGAATTATACAACTACTGAGCAAGAACTGTTGGCCATTGTCTACGGGTTTGAGAAGTTTCGATCTTATTTGCTTAGAACGAAGGTGACAGTTTTCACTGATCATGCTGCAATTCGTTATCGCCTCGAAGAAAGACTCAAAGCCTAGATTGATTAGATGGGTTCTTTTGCTTCAGGAGTTTGAATTAGAGATCAAGGACAAAAAAGGTACTGAGAATCAAGTCGCTGATCATCTTTCTCGTTTCGAAGATCCAAGTGCAACTTCAAAGGACAAGAGGAAGAACCATGGTTTGCAGACATTGTGAACTACCTTGTGAGTAATATCATGCCTCCAGACTTGTTGTACGCTCAAAGGAAGAAGTTTCTTCATGTGGTGAAGTGGTACATGTGGGATGAGCCATATTTGTTTAGGCAAGGAGCTGACCAAATCATCAGGAGATGTATTCCGTACAGTGAAACGGGGGGGATCTTGCGAGATTGTCATTCGACTGTTTATGGAGGCCACTATGGTGGAGAGAAGACAGAAGCTCATGTACTTTAAGCGGGATTCTTCCGGCCTACTTTGTTTAAGGATGCGCATCACTTTGTTCTGAAATGTGATCGATGCCAGTGTGTGGGTAATATGTCCAAGAGGGATGAGATGCCTCTTAATATGCTTCTCGAGGTTAAAGTTTTCGATGTTTGGGGAATCGAATTCATGGGGCCGTTTGTCTCATCTTGAAATAATCAGTACATCTTGCTGGCGGTCAATTATGTGTTAAAATGGGTTGAAGTCAAGGCTTTGCCGACAAATGATGTGAAGGTAGTGCTTAATTTTCTTCATAAGCAGATATTCACACAATTTGTGACTCTAAGAGTCATAATCAGTGACGAGGGATCGTATTTCTGTAATCACAAGTTCACTGTCATGATGCAAAGGTATAATGTGAATCATCGCATTGCTACAGCCTACCATCCTCAGACTAATGGGCAAGCTGAGGTGTCTAATAGAGAGATCAAGCGTATTCTAGAGAAAGTTGTGTGTCCATCAAGGAAGGGTTGGCCTTTGAAGCTTGATGAAGTTGTTTGGGCATATAGAACAGCATACAAGACTCCGTTAGGAATGTCACCATTTCAGTTGGTTTATGGTAAGGGGTGTCATTTGCCTATGGAGCTTGAACACAAACTGTTAGGTAACACACACTGTAGAGGGGGTGAATACAGTGTAAAGTACAATCAAATCGAACTTTAATATCTCAAGTAACAGAAAACAAACTTTATTGAAACAATAAACTCTGTTACAGTATGGAACTGTTACCTCTCAGTGATGAACAAATATCACGAGAGCTGCTAGGGTTACAATGAATAATCTTATCGAATATGATAACACTTATAGTGTAAACCCTATGTCTGTGTTTATATACTACACAGTTACAAAATAATCGCTAATTGATATGGAATTTAATTATGCTTCCTAAAATATATCAATCAGATATCTTTTCTTCCAAGTATTCTATTCTTCATAGAATTCCTTCTTCATGCATATCTCTTCTTATATTTATCTCGATCTTCTTTCCTTTAAACAGCTACTGCCATTATCTGAACATCCTTCAACACTTAAGTTCTGATATCCATCTTCTGATGATTATCTCCTGATAATATAAGTACTGATATCCTTAAATCCTGACTTCCAGTAAGTACTAATTTATCCTGTTTAAGTAAGATCTAAAAACTAAACATAAATCATATTAGCCATGACATTATCAAATATATATCTAACAATCTCCCCCAACTTGTAAATTAGCATAATATATAAGTTTAACAGATATTTGATGATGTCAAAAACATTAAGTACAAATGCATGAGAATTAGACTAGATAACTAGAACTTACAGTCCTTAAAGCTTTACCAATATTTAGCTTCTGATAACAGCTTCAGTCTGTACAAATATCAGAATTAAATCAGTTGTAGATCTTGACTTGGCTTCATCTTCTGATCTCTCTGATGTCAGGAGTTGTTCTGAGATAGTTCTTCAACAAACATCTCTCTACATATCTAAGTTCATCAATCATCCTCATTTTAGCATCTTTAAGCTCTGCATTATCTTCACCAATTTGAAAAATTGCAGCCCTGAGATCATTAATCTTTGCTTTTCTTATATCCTGATCCAGTCTGATCAAATAAGTTTTATCAGACTCAAGATTGAATTCCACAGCCCTGTAACCCAGAAAGGTAGTTATAATCTTAGCAGTATTGGGCTTCATTTCAACTATATCATCCTTGTGATCTCTGTACTTTGGAACATATGTCCTGTCAGACTTAACAGAATAAAGCCTTCTCTGTCTCTGAATCTGATCCTTCAAATAGTTTGCAGCATTTCCTGTCAATCTGTCATCCACTTGAAGTAAGAATAGTACATGCTCCAATTCTTCAAAATACTCAAAGGTTGAGTCTGTTTTGCTTTAGTGAATCCTGGTAGGAGTGTCTTTGGTCTAACTTCTGATATCAAGTTAACTTGAGCTATGTCAGAGGTTACTTGCTTCTTTGGAATATCAGAACTTATTGTCTCTTGACTCTGAACAACTTGAGCCATGTCAGAGGTTGTTTTAATAACTTTTCTTGAAGTCAGAGCAAGATCATCCTTTTCATCAGTGATTTCTTCATTCTCAGGAGGCACATAAACCTTGATAGGTTCACCAGCCTTTTCTTTACCCTTGGATCTTGGATCTATCTGCGGTTGTGATTTAGCCAATGTTACTTCAGTATTTGTCCTTTCTTTTATCACAATGCCTTTGATTTTTGGAAGTGTCTTTTTACCAGAAGCTTCAGATTTAGATATGACTTTTTCTGATTTAAGTCTGGCTTCTTCTTCCATTAAACTCTCCAAGTCCATTCCTGGATTTTCCTGAAGAAATAACTGTCTTGATATTTCTTCATCAAGATCTAAAAGTTCATCAGAACTTATCCTTTTACCAGTAGCAGAACTAATTCATTTCCCAGTATCAGAACTTGTCATGTGACTTGTGATTTCAGCTTTTCTTGATGAGAAACCTCTATCTTGACTATGACCTCTACCCATTCCAGAGTTTCCTTAATCATTTTTTTCATCATCCTTCCCTTTCAGTGTCTTGCCAGTCTTGCATTTGGACTTAATTACTTTCTCCCGCTTTTTGGCATCAGCAGGTAGTAGAAGAGAGACAAGCAATTCGACTGAGGCTTGGATTTCAGGAAGTTGAGATTGCTGAGAAGCTTGATTTTTCAGAATATCATCAATCTGAGCTTGTTGTTTCTCTTGAGTCTTCTCAATATAAGCAATCCTGTCAAAGGTAGGTTGGAAAAACTTTTTCTTGTCAATTTTCTGAATTTGGTCATGTTTGATGAATTCTTCCTGAATCTTGTGTAGCTCTGCATGAGTAGTTGAATGGAGACCTTGTAGATGTTTAGTACTCAATGCAGTGACTCTAAGCTGGGTTTTGAAATCATCAGAATTTAACATTTCATCAGCTTTTGTCAAGTGCTCAGCAAGATGCTTTGCATTTGGAACACAGGAAACTGAGTTCCATTCCTTAGTCCACTCCTGTCCTGCAGGAGTGTCACTCCAAGGCACTGGTGCTTCTCTGGTAACAAACTTCTTAACAAGTTCAAATTTAAGAATAGTTTGTTGAGGAGCATGTCCTGAAGGACCTGCTTCATCAGCATCTGTATTTGGAGCAGTATCACCAGTATCTCCAGCATTTGCAGCATCAGAACTTACAGAATCAGTATCTCCTGATAAAACAACAGTGTGAGTAGCAATGGAGGCTTCGGCATCCTCTAATTGCTGATCTGGTTCTAAGTTCTGATCAACAGCCATATCCTGATGCTCACCTATATTCTGATCATCAACATCTAGATGCAGAGAAGGTGTGGACGAGAAGTTTGGATTTTGAGCAGCATCAGTAACAGGTGTTGTTGATGGATTAGTTGCTGTTGGAGCTTCTAAGAGAATCACTTCAGGCACAACCAAGGTCTGGATATCAATATCATCACTTGTGCCTGTATTAACAGGAGATACAGACTTTTGAACATGAGACACGGATGGTGTGTTGGCCAGTTCAGGAACAGCGTCCTGAGTTGGAGTTGATGGAGAAGTAGTGACTTTAGCAGATTCCTTTTCTTGTGAGATCAGAGATTCCTGATCTCCTTCCTTAGCTGCTGCTTCTTCATCATCTGAAACTGGCCTTTTTGCCCTCTGTTTCTTGTATCTCTTTGTAGATATGTATTCCTTGGGAGTGTCAGGAATAGTCATTCTTCTAAGCCTCTTGAGAAGCCTAGATCCCCAATTCCAGAATCCTTCTGAGAAGTCACTTTCTCAGCTTCGTTGATAACAGGTTCTGATGTAGAAACCTGTTCCTCACTGTCAGACTCATCTCTCAAAGAAATCCTCCTTCTCTTTTGAGGTGTGTGAGGAACAGTTTTTGTCCTCTTAGGCTTGGAAGATGAAGGCTTCACAGTAGGTGCTGAGGATGAGGGTTGAACTGTCTGTGAAGTGGAGAGATAGGATTTGATATATTGCCTGAGGGTTGGGTGAGTAGTATGAGTGGTATGTTCTGATGGTTGTTGTGGAGTTTGGGAGGTGGTGTTTGGTTGAACATCAGGATAAACAGATCTATAGGAATCAGGATCAGCATTTACTAAGATCTGTTTTACATACTGAGGAATCTGTAAAGGTCTAACCACTGGTTTCTTAGTGTCAGCATTTATCAGGTCATTAAAGTAACGTTTTGCAACTTTGAAAGGTGGAGTTAAGGTATTGGTTAGTCGAGGTTCATCAGTACAAAAAGTATATATAAGTTGACAGAATCTAGCAAAGTAAACAACATTCCTATCCTCTGTCATCCTATCCCCAATAAAACCTATTATAGCAGTTGCAAAATCAAAATGAGTTTGGTTTATAATGGCATACCCGATGTGCTGACTCATTATGGGGATGTCATCAAAATTCGAACACTTGTTCCCAAAAGCTTTAGTGATGCAGTCGAAGAAGAAACTCCATTCCCTTCTGATATGAGCCCGTTTCAACTGCCCAAGCTTGGCCAAACTCTGTTCATACCCCAAACTGGCCATTAACTCCAGAAGAGTTGATTCCTCTGGAATTTAAAAAGTACATCCTTCTGGGAGATGTAGAGCCTTGCGTATTGTACCAGGAGTGACTGCATATGAAGAATCACCCACTTCGAAAACAATGCTAGGAGTACCATTTTGACCACCATTATCAATGTTTCCAGTCCTACAAAGTGTCAGAACTTGTTGGCTTGAGAATACTGAAGGTTGGGTCAATGCATACCCGATTTCACTGTGTGCAAGAAGATCTTGCACAAAATGCAATTCAGACGGAGCTTCAGCATTATCAAGAATTGCAGCATAGTTGTTTGAAACAAATTTAGCTCCATCAATGATTAAATCCTTAGGTTCCATGAAATTAATCGAGATGTATAAGTGCCTGTTAGGTGTTTGATAGAATGTATATATGAAAAACCAACGTTAGAAGAAGAAAGAGAGTAAAAGCAAATAGAGAGAAAAAGTGTGAAAGGAAATAAAAGATTAAAAAATCCTCTCTCTGTCTTATACTTTTGAAAAAATGTAACCGTTGGACACCTGTCAGACATGCAGTAAAAACGAATAGTTAATGGGCACGAGAAAACAGTAATCATTACTTACCCACTTGCAGTTTTTCAAGGAAAAAACTGTTCCACTTACCCAGTTATTCCATTAATCAAGGTGAATCAGTTTTAATTCAAAATTGAAAATGTTCCCACTTATTTAATTATTTTTCACTGCAACATCAGTATTCTGAAAAAAAATTCAAGTGAAAATGACCATAATATATCAGACGAGCAAGTACTGATAAAATAAAATCAGAACTTAAGTTAAAACAGAGTTTATATGGTCATCAGAATATGAATATATATCAGGATTTATCAATGCATTACAAAATATCTCAGAGACAAGATCTTGAAACAAAAACAAATTTCATTAATATATCAAGAGAATACATTCATGAAATTTAAATTACATCTGAACTTGTACAAGATTTCCCTAAGCTGCTAAACCTAACGTCAACAGCCTTTGTCCTAGCTCAAGAAGCAGGGCAAGGCTGATGATGAAGAAAAACAGGAAGAAGAAAATAAATCATTTCTTCTTCCTACTCTCGACAAACAGAATAGCGAGTCGAATGATTCGCTCTTGCTGGCGGAGAGCTTCCAGCCTTTCCTCCTCCAATCGCTCCAGATGGCGATGGTAGTCCATGTAGAAGAACAGGAGGTGGGTAAGTACCTCCTGGGGAACGGAGTCCCATATCTCATCATGAATGGCAGTAACATGCCATTCCTGCTGCCAATCGGCACAACTCAGCTCCATGTTGAATGTTTCGTAGTTCAAAAACATATTGTAATTGACCATGGTATTTTTGATATAAAGATTATGAAGGTGAGTTTGTGATAAAAGATTTGATGGGAAGGCTGATGTGAAGTGGTTGCTTATATAGGCAAGTGAATGCCAGGAGACGCAAATAAATTTAATGCTGACATATAGAATTAATTCTACCTCGTCTCCCCAGACTTGGAAAAAGAAAAACATTCATTGGAAAGAGAAAACATGGTTTAATGCGCACAAGAAGCAAGTAAAAGTTGACTGTTCATGTACGAGTACCACTATCCCTAACTATAGTGACTATTAATCTTCCACTTTAACATTATTCTGGTTTAAACTGAGAGTGTTGTCAAATTTTATCCACAAATAAGTCAAGTAAAGAATCAGACTGTAATATCAGAACATAGACTTATATCAGAACTTAACAGTCATCAGAACATAATTTCTTAACTCGAAAAAGGAATGCTTATTTTAGTAAGTCCTCACACAAATTTTGATTTATATTCTTCAGAACTTAATCATCAGAACATGCAATCAGAACTTGTCCTCAGAATTTGTGCAATGTGACACAATGACTGTTCGTCTAAAAC
Organism: Apium graveolens; assembly: GCF_009905375.1. NCBI lineage: Eukaryota > Viridiplantae > Streptophyta > Magnoliopsida > Apiales > Apiaceae > Apium > Apium graveolens. The sequence continues at coordinate 208,233,136 of NC_133654.1, forward strand.
AACATAGATCACCACAATGATTTTCATCATTCATATGGAGTGGTTAGTGTGTGCATTAAGCTAAATATCAGACAAAGAGTAAAGTCTGATTCACTTCAGTACATCTTAGAAATAAGGCATAACTAAAACTTTACTAAAAACCTGTTATTATTCTGAAACCTACTATTGAATGAATTCATGCTTGAGTCCACCTCAACTATTTTGTGCTAATTTTGTGCATCTTTTTAAATTCTATTTTACAGCGGCTTCTCAGTGTAAGTGAGTCATGACTGCTTATCAGAATTTATGCTATTATTAGAGTATTTCTCCAGTAATCATAGAGTGTGAAAAGTCACCAAGAAAATATTTTGCTTTTCTAATGCATATTTACTTAATACCAGCAATGCACTTGGGTCTTCCCTTCCATATTTTTACTCTAGATCTCAAAGGAGTACCTGATTTTTAAACCTTGTTTCTCTTTCTTTTTCTTTTGATAAGTGAGGTTTATCAGCACTTAGTACATTAAACAGATTTACTTGCATCAGAACTTAACAGATGAGTAGCATTATTCTAGTTTGTGACTTAATAATAAGATAGAAAAAGTAAATTCAACTAAGCTCAATATCAGAATTTGCTTGTGTCAATAGATTTCCACAGAAATAATTACTTCTTACATGGGATCCCTTATTTATTGAAGACTACTAGGTCAGCATCTAGCACAGTTATCCTCATAGGATTGAATAGTTACCTAAACAGACATATCACTATCAGAGTTTAGAAACATTGATCAGACAACAGTCAGTACTTAAACATATTTTTCAATTAAGCACATAATACACAAAGAGATTAAATTCTGTAAATACTGATCATAAAGTCTGATGCAACAGAACAAAACTAAGCAGATTTAGAGAAAGAACCTGAAACCATTCCAAGTTCATTTACCAATCTTGTAAAAGTAGCTTCACACAATGGTTTTGTGAAGATATCTGCTAGTTGTTGATCTGTTGGAACAAAGTGCAATTCCACTGTACCTTCATCTACATGTTCCCTGATGAAGTGGTACCTGATGCTGATGTGCTTTGTCATAGAGTGTTGAACTGGATTACCTGTCATAGCAATAGCACTTTGATTATCACAGTAAATAGGGATTTTGAAATATGTTAACCCATAATCCAGTAACTGATTCTTCATCCAAAGAATTTGTGCACAACAGCTTCCTGCAGCAATATATTCTGCTTCTGCAGTTGATATGGAAATTGACTTTTGTTTCTTGCTAAACCAAGAAACCAATCTGCCTCCAAGAAATTGGCAGCTTCCACTTGTGCTTTTCCTATCAATTTTGCAACCTGCAAAATCTGCATCTGAGTAACCTATTAGTTTAAAATCTGATTCTCTGGGATACCACAATCCCAGATCAGCTGTTCCCTTAAGATACTTGAAAATTCTTTTCACAACTGTTAAGTGAGGTTCTCTTGGATCTGCTTGAAATCTTGCACAAAGACAGGTAGCATACATGATATCAGGTCTACTAGCAGTTAGATAGAGTAGAGAGCCAATCATACCTCTGTAATCAGTAATATCTACTGATTTACCAGTATCCTTATCCAGTTTTGTTGCAGTGGCCATGAGAGTGGATGCACTTGAACAATCTTGCATTCCAAATTTCTTCAGCAAGTTTCTGGTGTACTTAGTTTGACAAATAAAAGTGCCTTCTTCATTCTGCTTGACTTGAAGGCCCAGAAAATAGCTTAGTTCCCCCATCATACTCATCTGATACCTTGATTGCATCAGTTTGGCAAACTTTTTGCAAAGTCTGTCATTTGTAGACCCAAAAATGATATCATCAACATAAATCTGGACCAGAAGTAAGTCCTTTCCATGGTTGAGGTAGAACAGTGTTTTGTCTATAGTTCGTTTGTTAAATCCACTTTCCAGAAGAAACTGAGCTAAAGTCTCATACCATGCTCTAGGAGCTAGCTTAAGTCCATAAAGTGCTTTATCAAGCCTGTAGACATAATCTGGATGTTTGGAATCTACAAAGCCTGGAGGTTGTTCAACATATACTTCCTCCTCCAATTCTCCATTGAGAAAAGCACTTTTCACATCCATTTGAAAAATAGTAAACTTTTTGTGAGCAGCATAAGTCAAAAATATTCTTTTGGCTTCTAACCTAGCAACTGGTGCAAATGTTTCATCATAATCAATTCCCTCCTGTTGAGAATATTCTTTTGCAACCAGCCTTGCCTTATTCCTTGTAATTATGCCATCACTGTCAGTTTTGTTTCTGAATACCCACTTTGTACCAACAACAGATCTATTCTTGGTCTTGGCACTAGGGTCCAGACTTTGTTTCTTTCATATTCATTTAACTCTTCCTGCATTGCTTGCACCCAATCAGCATCTTGAAGAGCTTCTTCCACTTTCTTTGGCTCAGTCTGAGAGAGAAAAGAATTGTAAAGACATTCGTTTAAAGTACCTGTTCTAGTTCTGACACCTGCATCAGGATTTCCAATTATCAAATCAGGTGTATGTGATTTCGTCCACTTCCTTGCAGATGGAAGGTTTTCTCTAGAACTGGATGCTCCTTCATGATCCATGTTGTCTTCATTTTCATTTTCTGATGCTCCCCCTGAAACTATGCTCTCTGAGTTGGATTCTTCAGAATTTAGATTTTCAGAACTATCAGAACTTGGCTTATCAGAACTTGACGGATCAGAACTTGAAGAGCCAGATGTATGTTCTGATGCTTCTTGAGATGTGATATGTTCTTGAGTATGTTCCCCCTGCATAGGTGCATCTTCCTTTGGCGTAGTCACCACAGCTTCAATAATATCAGAGTTTAATCCATCAGAGTTTACAGTATCAGGACTTAGACTGTCAGGATTTTCAGTATCAGAATTTGAGTCTCCATTTTCAAATCTCAGCTGATCATGATCAATAAAATCTTCAAGACCAGTAATCTTCTTGTCATCAAAAGAGACATTGATAGATTCCATGACCACTCTTGTTCTCAAATTATAGACTCTGAAGGCTTTTGGGGAAAGTGGATATCCAACAAAGATTCCTTCATCAGCTTTTAGATCAAACTTGGATAGCTGTTTAGGATGAGTCTTGAGAACAAAACACTTGCATCCAAATACATGAAAGTACTTCAGATTTGGCTTCTTTTTCTTCACCATGTCATATGGTGTTTTTCCTTGCTTGTTAATGAGTTACATTTTGAGTAAAACAAGCAGTCTGCACAGCTTCAGCCCAGAAATAGGTTGGAAGTTTTGCTTCTTCAAGCATTGTACGTGCAGTTTCAATGAGAGTTCTATTCTTCCTTTCAACAACTCCATTTTGCTGTGGAGTTCCAGGAGCAGAAAGTTCCTGCTTAATTCCATGGTTTTTGCAGAACTCTTCCATTATCAAATTCTTGAAAACTCAGTGCCATTATCACTCCTTATGGTTTTCACAAAACCTTTGACCAATTTATCCAGATGTTTGACATGATCAATCAAGATAGATGCAGTTTCACTTTTTGTGTGCAAGAAATACACCCATGTGTATCTGGTGAGCTTATCCACTATGACCAACGCATATTTCTTCTTTGCAATAGACATGACATTCACTGGACCAAATAGATCAACATGTAGTAGATGATAAGGCTCAAGAATTGATGATTCAGTCTTGCTCTTGAATAAAGATTTTGTTATTCCCAGTGGACTAACAATGAGATTTACAGAAGGGGGGGGGGGTTGAATGTAAATCTCAAAACTTTTTCAAGTTTTGAGCAATTTGTAAGACTAAGTGTTTGAGTGATCAAATATGTGTGAATTGCTTGGAGCTGATGCAGACAGATATATATTTAAACACAAATGTAATGAACACAAAGAACTTAAAAACTTTTCTGGTGGATTTGTTGTTCCACCAGAGATGTGTTATTTCAGAAAATCTGTGATTCAAAATTAAATCACAGCTGCTTCCTAGTACAAACTAGATGATTTTCTCTCTTGATATTTTTAAACAGCTCAGGGAAAATTCACATCTAATTACTAGCTACTACTTGGTTTATATATCACCAAGTTTACAAGTGAAGACAAAGATAAAGTATAATAAGATAATAGTTCTCCACTTGTTTCTGTTCCATTTTTATCCAGTGTAATATGGAATTATCTGTTGACTTTCCATTATGAACCAGACTAAAAACGGCTGCTTTTTCTGCTGTTCCTGAAATAGGCTACCAGATCTCTGTCAATCCATGTGCCTCTGTCAGCTTTGTTAACTGTCATTATCAACTGCTATGAGACTGAGCATCCGTTGAAGCTTTCATCCGTTGATGACTTTATCCGTTGATGCTCTAGCAGTGCATCCGTTGAAGCTTTCATCCGTTGATGGCTTTATTCGTTGATGCTCTAGCAGTTGAAGCTTTATCCGTTGAAGCACTTATCCGTTGATGGATATTATCCGTTGAAGCATTAGAGACATCCGTTGAAGCTTAGTTTCTTATCCGTTGAAGGTCTTCAATATCCGTTGACACTTCTTCACTTATACAAAATTACAAGGCATGAAATATTTACAATTAGCCCTCCTATTTGTACATCCATTAGCAGTCAACATGACTGATTATCTCCTAACAACATCTAAGAATTACAGCTTGAAATCAGAAAGTGAGATGTGCTACAATACCAAACTTATTGCTAAGTAAGGCTACTCCTTCAACGGATAGACAAGATGGTCTTATCCGTTGAGGCTACAAACACTAGATTTCTACTTAAGTGTTTTGCTGAACTATCATCAAACTAATATACATATTCCTAACAATCTCCCCCTATTTATGTCTACTGGAACTGTAGGCATAAATTTGGGTTTAGCTTGATGATAACAAAACACTTAACAAATATATAAACTGTAACAAAGCAGAAATTCAAAAGTGCTGCAAAAGTGTATATGCTGAGATGAAATTGAAGAAATACATTGTTTCCAAGGGTGCTCCTTTAGCCTGAGCAAATTACTTTCTTTTCCTTTGATCCCTGGTTTTCTTTCCTAGCCTCCTGTCATTCTCCTCTATTTGAAGTTGAAGTTGTCTGTAGAATTCAGCTTCATCTTCTTCATTGATATCTAACTTAGATTGCATATCCTTGAGAGTTTCATTACTGGCAATCTTTAGCTGATCTTCAATTCTGAAAAATCTTCTGACTCCTTTGTTGTCTCTGAACTTCATCAACCAATGAGGTGATTTGTGAATTGTAATACCTCTCTCTTGAATGAGTAAAGTTCTAGGCAAGGCATTGGGCTCCCTCCAAGTTTTCCTTATATTGGCAATCTTGTTGAGAATCTCAGTCCTGGCAGTTCTGGTAAAGTCAGAATCCATATGTATGGCTGAGTAGACTCTAATCAAGGTAGAGTAGCCTTCATTCAGAATTCTGTGAAGAGGCCATGTTCTTTCCCCAGCTCCTTTGTATTTGAACACTAGTCTTTCTGGTAGCTGTCTGTAGGCAGCTATTCCCCTTACATCCTCCAGCTCATCCAGATAGAGTTCAATGTCTGAAAATTCTTTTATGTCACAGATGTGAACATGATCATCTTTAGAGGTTTGAGGTTTAGGCTTAGGTTTCTGTGTGAATTTGATTGAGGCTTTAGAGGGTGTTGATTTGATTCTTCTTTTCTGCTTCTTTGATGGTGGAGAAGAGGTTAGGAAGGTGGGCAATTTGATGGTGTCCCAATCAATTGGTTCCTCCTTGGGAATGATTGTTTCACCATGAATGTTCATGAAGGGGTCAGGTACAATGGGTTCAGGAATAGAGGATAGTGGTTTGGATATTGATTGGGTTTTCTTCAGTCTTATCTACCTTCTTTCTCTTTGCATTAACCTTCTTTATTTTCCCTTTCTGCCATTCTTCCTTACTTCTTTCCTCCATCTCAGTACCAACCATGTCCCCCATAGCTTCATCTTCACCTTTGTCTTCAATTTCTTTCTGTTCTTCAGCCTGACTTGACTTTAGCTGTTTTCAAGCTTTGCTTGTGCTCTTTTGTCAGCCTTTAGCTGTTTAGCTTCTTCCTTCAACCTTTTGGTTTCTTCCCTCTTGGCTATTGAGAATTTGGGATGTCCTTGCATCACACATATGCTCTTTCCCTCTCTGAAGATAATAGCCATGTTTCTCCTTACAGCCTCATCCATGGTCTCTTTGAGATATGCAATACTTCTACCTAAAAGCTTGTCCTCATCAGCTTTTGGAAGAGGAAAATCCACCTCTTTTAGAGGATTCTTTGTAGAGCCCTTATTGGATCTGTTGTTGGGCTTGAGAACCATAGGTTGCAGATCTTTGGAAGAAGTTTCTCCATCCTTATGCCTCCCTACTGGCTTGAGTTCCATAATAATTGATTCCACTTTGTGCTATGCTTCACAGATTGTGATTGAGAAGTTGTAGAACCAAATATTAGTTGCATCTTTTCATCAATCTTCTTCCTTTGCTCTTTGACTTGCAATTCAGCTGCTACTATCTGGATTAGATCAATTCCATCTAGCTTTCCTTTGACTTGAATGGTGGAGAAGTTGTGATGACAGGAACTAGCACTTGAGAAATCTGAATTGTTGTAGATGGCTCTCCTTCCCCTTCCCCTTTATTCTCCCCCTTTTGTTATCATCAAGGGTAGGGGTCAAGCCTTGTGCTTGTGCCAGCTGTATGAGTAGATTTGTTTGAGTTTGTTGATTCTGAAGAATGGTGACCATAGAGTCTTCAATGATTTGAACCCTATCTTCCAATCTGACCAGCCTCTTGTCAGCATCAGAGGCCTTCCTCAGTCTCCCCAACAAATCTGCATAGTACTATAGGGTATAATGAATCCAATTTTCAGCATGTCGGCTTTTAGTC